>NC_041358.1:17210382-17810382 GCF_900634415.1 Cottoperca gobio
GTATTTCTTCTGGATAGGTTAGCAGCTCTTTAAACCAAGGTGAGGCAAGTTTTATTATACTTTTTTTTTACACACTGTTGATTAAAATTTCCCAATATAACACTGGAGGGATTACTCTGGTCAAACAATAAAACACATTCCTCCACCTGTGGCCAGAATACTAGCTATTTTCCAATTTGTAGTAAAAAAAGCAGTCAGATATATATTATGAGCAAATATCAATGTCTCTCTAATATTTTCACGTGCTGTATAGACTTTGTTGGTTTTTATGCTCTTATTTTGACACAGAAACACGGACTACACACCTACAAACACGAACATGTAAACTGATGTTACCCAGATGTTACTGTCGTCTTGAACATTTTTTATAAATCTCAAGAGGCATCAAAGTCTTAAAACTTATCCTCTCCGGTTCACTCTGAAACCTACCAAAGCATCTTTTTTTATTACCTACCAGAACATCTAGAATAATTGAAAACATTAAGTAACTCATGACAAGTACTCTTGACATTAGGAAGCTTTTTGTATTTTTGTACTTGTCCATTGGGGGTGCATTGTAAAAATAGCAATTCTACTTTCATTTTAGTGGATGTTTGGTCAAGTCTTATATAAGAAAACAAAAACTCTTCACTTTAGTAAGCACCAAAGAGACTTGGTGTATTTATGTAAAATGCCTCACTTGGCCTTTCACAAAGACTATAATGTAGTACTTTTTTTATCTCGTACTCTCTCACATATGCCCTTAAACATATGCACAATATAAGTGTTTGCGTCTCACACACTCAGTCAGGCCTCTTCATGAGAGGTGGGTATGTCTTGAGGGGAGCACCAGTCATGTTCCATTAATCCGAAGCAACCAGTGGTGATTGATCAATTAGCCCTGCTTAAAGCTGGGGCTCAGGCTGATCAATAGCACTGATCACCAGCCAAAGGTTTTTCATTAAGACCTGCTGCTCTGCTTGAGTAGATCCATTAGCATAGACCAAATGGGCTGCGAGGAATGCAAATACTAGAGTGAAAACATATAGTCAAACACAAGCAGGCCAAGGAGAATATATAACATCACATATAGTTTGTATCACATGAATTACATGTTAATAATCACAAATGTAACATTTCTTGCAGGGCTACTTTACTATTGGATTGGAGTTTAATTTATAAATGAAAAAGTTACCTCGAGCATTACATGAACCCCCCATTTTACAACACCGTGGAGTTATCTGGTGTTTTCAAAGGTTTTTTGAAATTTGTCAAATATTTAACTGAAATTATTTCCCTTATTGTATGATCTATACTATAGCTAAGACTTGAATTGTTTAAAGAGCCCTTTAAAATAAATAACTGAATCCCTTCAAAACAAGGCTGGTGTTTTAAAAAGCAGAATGAATGCCTCGAGCTGATACTCCCACACTAATTAGTATAAGCTGCTAGCTGTTTGCTTTCTAATTGACGCTTGGACCACAGACTGTCCCGTGACCATAATATCACAAACGGCACTCAAAAAGCTCAAAACTTCTTAGAGGTACTTTAAAGTAAACTCTTCTGTTCTGGATAAGAAAAAAAATGAAATGAAATAAACGTTTATGAGTCATATTGCCTCAAAATAGTATTTTTGGCACCATAATGTGCATGTCTGGCACTATATTATTTCCCTTCCAGCCGACTCATTGTCAGCCTCTTTGTTACTTACCTGAACAACAGCGGATGTTGCTGCACAACAGCGATACTTTGAATCCACCGCCCCATTAAACCCACGGGATCATCCGTAGCTTAAAACAGAAAGAACACCGGCCAGCTAACACTGACAAACTCACCTTTCTCACCCTTTCCTAACCCTCAGTGGGGACGAAGGCCATTGTTTCACTTAAACAATCCTCATTGAATTACAAACTGGTTGCATGCTTTGTTCAGTGAGGCCGATGCGTACTGCTGTCAGGGGTCCTATCGTCAATGTGCCATCACTGCACCTCACATCCTCAGCAGACACACACAGCTGCTGAGCTTATTTCCTCCATCTGTAGGTGAATGTGTGCGCACATATGCATCTGTGTGTGTGTGTGTGTGTGTGTGTGTGTGTGTGTGTGTGTGTGTGTGTGAGTGAGTGTGAGAGAGATAGTGACTGACTTTGTACAAGTGCGTTGGTAAATGGGTTGAATGAGTAAGAGAGGAGGTTGGCGGCTGGGTCTTTGTGTGTCTGTGTGTGTGTGTGTGTGTGTGTGTGTGTGTGTGTGTGTGTGTGTGTGTGTGTGTGTGTGTGTGATAGTCAGCATTAAATCGCTCAACAGAGAAGAGAGCAGATAAGCATTGTGGCATGGGGTGCTTTGGTCAGCGGTGGAAACACCACTGAGAGCTGGTGACATACACACACCCACACAGTAATTAATTTTTCTAAACAGAAAAGGCTAAAATCCATTAACCCACCGATATATTCATTCTAACGGGTTGAATGGATAAGAAAAGTCAGACTGACAATAAAAGGTGGTCAGGATGATGATAAATAAATGATATCACTTGATTCTTTCTTTTCTAGTCCAACATGTCACCTACAAGTACAACTTTTAACCTTTTGAATTGTAATAAGTATTTCTTGTTAACTATCTGTATGATTCAATCAGATTTATTAGTGGACATGGAAAGTTGGAAACTCCATTAACAATTGTATTTTTATTCATCCAAGAAAAAAGAGTGTTAATTAGGGTTAGAACAAGGTTCATGGTTGGGTAAAGGGTTAGGGATAGTAGAGAATGTCTTCAAGAGGAGATGCCCAGAAGTGTGCTAACATGAAAGTGTGTGTGCTTGGATCTCTGTGTGTTTTAGCGGAAAGGAAGGGAGTTGGTTGCAGAGATACTGAGGCAGACAGGAAGAGATCGTCCTGGTGTAACCATGGCTGGGGTTAAGCCCTCTGGCCCATACATAGTGCTCATACGCTCTTACACACACACACACACACACACACACACACACACACACACACACACACACACACACACACACATGCATACAAATGGATGGGGATGCCAGTGCACACACAGTTACAAACATGAGGGTAATGTCTCCTTCCTCTTGGCCTCCCACCTCTTAACTTTTTACCTTCTCAGTACTGGTTGATGTCATTCTCATGGAACCATTGTAACTGTTGCATTGACAATGACTAATTTTATGTTTCTGAAAGCGTCAGACTGTTTCAAATGTGTGGAAGTGTCCAGCCCCGCCTACCGAGCTACATATACACACACACACACACACACACACACACACACACACGCACTGATGTCCAAAGAGTTTGATGAGTTTTTTGCAGAGATGGCATGGCAGCAGAATGATATTTCCGTGAGCCATGTGTGGGTGGGGGTGGGTGGGATTGATGGACGGATGACACCCGTACCCATCCTCACTGGGGAGAGGAAGTCCCTATCAGAACACAACAGGAAAGAGACAGAGCAAAAACAAGCGCATGTCTTTTTGGACATTAAATCACTTCCTGTAGGGCTCTGGGCTCCCTCCCCCACCATCCTCAGCCTCCACCTCTCAGCCCAGTTTAACAACCCTTTTGGCAGACAGAGAAATTGATCAAGCCTCTTCATCTCTGTGCGTAAAAAAGTGTGCATGTTCCTGTGGGTACGCCTCTAAGGTATTGCACTGATCAGTGAAATAACTCATCAATATCGGAGAGAGGCTTGAGACCCTATCTATAGCAACTGTATTTTTTATATTTTAACAATGTAAAAAAACACCTTTGCTTCAAAAGTCAAATCTTCTGCCTTGACGGCCCCAGCGTGTGTATGTAATGCTGTGCAGCCTGCCAATCTGATTTATCACTGTGACTTGCTGATGTGATGAGTATCGCAGGATGCAAGTGCCATATAAATCCATGCAATCAGATCACAAGATCACAAGCCCTGAGTCTGGACCTGGTGCTTTGATCTTCCTCCAAGAACAAAAACAAAGAGACAATAAGGTTTATCTGTGGCTGGCGCAGGAAAAGGCCTTTTTAATGGCAACAGGAAAAGACAATGACCACCGATTTCATTCGAAAAACAAAATTCACTGTCTTGACACTTCTTCACATTATGTGTGGTACTGAATGGCTCTTGTAGACATCAGACATCTTCAGTAAATTGCATAGTTATATTGAAAATGCAGCTCTCACACAATGCTGTCCTCGTCCAGGGCACAGCTGTAAAAAGGCATGACTTCCTTCCTGTAGGCAATTTCCTGTTTATGTTTGAATTCAGGTCAGGAGAAGGGGATAGTGGTCCCTACCTCATCCACCATCATCCTTCCCCAGAGGTGACCCTAGTCCTGATAATGCAGGATGCGACGCTGCCCAGTTTCATTATGTTGAACAGAAAACCTTTCTCTCTACTTCTCTACTTCTAAAGTGTTCTCACTTCTTCTCTCCACCAATAATAGAAATAATCACAGAAAGGCTTCATCTTCCTCTGTCCCTCACAACGCACAGAAAGAGATACACCCACAACAGTTAACTGTTCTTTTACTCCTTCTTCCAACATGCCAAAATGGATCAAATTGGATAACAGCCTCTTTTATCCTCAAAACACAAAAAAGGAGAAATGACATTATTTGCGTTTTCTGCTCTCCACAAGACTTAAGAGACACCCCCCCAAAAATGTCTCAATTGCACACACATGGATCTTCCTGAGGCGCCCTGTTTGTTTCATTTTCTGCTGATTTGCTTAAAACAGGCAGCGGCCGCTGCTGTGAATGTTTAATTTAAGAGCTCATGTTCCCCTCTGTATGATATGTGGTGGTTGGGAGCACGGACAGGATTGACAAGGGGGGTCCGATGGTGGGGTTGGGGGAATCGGTGGGGGTGGGAGGGGGGCTGATGGAGACCCTCAGGACTCCGGGCACAGTCATTAAGATGGCTCCTCGGTTTGGAGATGAGAAAGCATGCTCGGCACTCTGGGCTCATTGAAGATGCTCCCCTGCCTACTTGGAGCATCCATTATTTATGAGTTTTTACAAATTCCAACTGACATTTATATCAGTTGTGGATGTCTGTTTCTGATTTGGCTACACTGGGTGTGTCTGTCCTCCCCCCAACAAGATGAAAATATTGGTCAAATACAACTGCTTGGTGTTAAAGGAGCAAGGATTCTACTGCTGGCTGCAGGTTTCACATTACTTTAACATGTGTACATATTTATTTGCTTTCTTGACAGTGGTTTCAGAGTGGATAGGAAGTAGGTGAAGGGTTTTATTTCAAACAGTGACATAAATAATAGGCTTTTATTTACCCCATCTTTATTTTAAATTCTATTTTTGATAACACTTAAATAAATAGTTAGTGTTTGCAATGTAAAACAGCTGAAACCTGACAAATAACGCACAACTCTACAGCTCTACGCAAGTTTTTCAGATCATGTCTTTTGCACTGCACAGTTGAGTCTAATATTTAAACTTAGTAATTGATAATACGTGTTAGTACACTGAAGAAAATACACAATGAAGGCCGAATGCAACAATAATACAGTTATTGTTACGACTAAATGTTTATGTTCATAAAGCCCAGGTCTGCAGGAAGCGTCGTCTCTTCGCTGCCTGCCATCCCGACCTCGTTCGTGTGTCTAAGCCAGTATTGATCCGAGCGCTGCCCTGTGCTTTGGTGTTGAGCCTCAGGCTTCACGCAGTCTCACCTCACCTTACATCACTCACCTCACATTAGACTCTGAGCTTGATATGCACTGTGAGGCTGGTACACTCCCAGAGACAGAACTCGTCAAGTGCCAGTTAACATGAGCTTTTGCTGTCAATTTTGCATCGGGTGCTGGAGGTCAATTCAACAATGCTGTTCCATCTATTACACATTTATTTTAGTTGGTAAGAGTTGCAGTTGGGAATTCACAAGTTATTGTTATTTTAAGTAGAACCTTGATTAGACACAGAAAATAATATTTGTTTTCTTTATCTTGATCTTAAAATAGTAACAGAATGGATAAACGTATTTATTTACCTTTATTTATCTCGGGATATTATCTTGCATTTTATTTTTTCCAGCAATAACCTTTTTTACATTCACACATACACAGTCTCTGAGGAAGGGTTTATGGCCGCTTTACAGTGGTTGTTATCCCCGTACCATACCCACTCATTTTATAGCTGTTAGTAATATGGTGACTCGAGCTGCCCCCTGAAATTCCATGAATCAAATTATCCATCATTTAAAAATAAATAAAAAATGTTATAAGTGTGTATTCTAGCAGGAGAAGCACTCTTGCTAAAAAGAAAATCATGTGAACACTGTTTTTCCACGAGTGATTATAGGCTATAGATATAAATGGTGATGCATGGTAAGCTAGACGACTTCCGTGTTTCAACACAGATCTGGTGGGTGGCCAGTGGGGGCCACATTTAAACAAAATCTGATTCAGTCCAGACACTACGTCCCCCGACTTTAAAATATATTAAAGATTTAAAGTGACTTTTTGACACAATGACGTATATATTACTCAACATTGGTGGAAATGTGCAATCTATCATACATTTTAAGCAACAATGAAAGCCTGACATAAGGAGGGTTTTCCATCCAGGAATAAGTCTTGCATGTATTTAGACGTTACTTCAGGACGTCTCTGAGGATGCAGTGGATCCCGTACACAGATCACAGCACTGTTGAAATATAAAGCATTTTAAAGGACAGTGCCAAAATGAGGGAAATCACTTTTACCAGTGTAACACTAGATACTGTGTCACATGATGTAGTTTTGGAGAGTTCAAGATGGCAACTGTGAATGAAGTGGGAAGGCCATTCCGTGATTGGGAAATGTATTTGCATTGAAACAATGACCTGGTTGGGAATCTGAATAGGCAAAGCACAGAGCATACACTGTCATTTAGGACTGGACCATTGTCTTGTCATCTTGTAACCATATCAGCAACCAGGACCAGCCATTATATTAATATCCAACAGAGGTCCAGCCTTTACACACACACACACACACACACACACACACACACTTTCTTTCTGTTAGCTCCCCTACCAGAAAGCGTGGACTCGCAATAATCAAATACAGACATTATTAATGATTTAATAGAGATAGAAATTATTCAGCGTGGCGGATTTAGGCCTCGTCAGGTCTAGCTTGATCAACAACAGCTCGACAATCCCAGAACTCCAGGTGATGAGAGGCAGTCTTTTCCCTGTTACACTTAACTCCTGGCCTTTCTAAAACAGAGCCACGGCTCCAACCAGATGCTAAGGGGATGTTCCCCACAGCCAGCTCTTTCCCTCATAGCTATGTTTAAGTCTGTGATGTTCATTTGTCGGAGCTTTTATTACAGTGGTATTGGAGCCCTTGGCAAAGGACCCAGCCGCTTGAGAGTCCTCAGTAGCTTATAGAAACTGTTGCTGTCCCAAAGGAGTGACAGCAGACTAAATAATCAGTTTCCCATCACAGTGACAACCTTAGAGCAGCTGTTTGCATCTGAAGGCCTGCCAGCAATTTTCTGTGGCGCTCAGAAACAGAGAAGGAAAGAAAGGAGGTATGGAGAGAGGGAAAGATGAAAGGAAAGATTCTTTCTGCTTGATTCAGGTCCTCTTAAGGGTTTTGGATATTGATCTCACCAACAGACCTGCACTGTTGGTGAGATATATGTGCAGCGACACATGCACAGATTCTTACATCCATCTGTGGACACACACACACACACACACACACACACACACACACACACACACACACACACACACACACACACACACACACTCACACGTACACATTAGCAGACACACATTGAAACACACTTATTAGAAGCTGAATCTTTTGTTTTTGTCATAGGTATGGAACGCAGTACATTCAAGGATATACAGTATTTGATTTATGATGCAAATGTAGTTCTTTATTTGTTTTGCAACATTCATGTAGCACTTTGCAGTAAAAAAAAACAAAAAGAAAACAAACAAACACTGATGTTTAAAGACCGGTATATAAATAGTGTGTTTTCTAATACTGTGCATCAACTCCTCAGGCATCTGAGATTGCACAGTGCCTTGATGGAAAGCATTCATCTTTAGTGAAAGGAGAGCTGGTCAAATCATTTGCTTCCTTTGTTTGACACGGGGCATACCTCTCAGCTTAGTAGTGTTTACACAAAAGGCATCATTAGGTATGTATCCGTGTACTATTACTTCAATATATTTTTGTAGATAAATAGCTTAATACTGGAGGTCCTTATATGTGAGTAGTGTGTGTGTGTGTGTGTGTGTGTGTGTGTGTGTGTGTGTGTGTGTGTGTGTGTGTGTGTCTACACATGTATTAACCACATTGTCAGAACACAAATTTACTAACTTTAATAATAAAAATGTTGGGAATTACCTGACATGTAGAGACAGAAATATGGTTTATTATTATTTGTATTATTTATTTTAGGGTTAATACTTGACTTAATACCTAACTTAATATTTAGACTCAAATTAAAACAAGGTTAGGGTTAGTATTGTGGTTGTGCATCTCCAGTAATTAAACTTTAATACCATGTTGTGTGCATGTGTTTGAGAACACTTGCGTATGTATGTGTGTTTGTACTTTTGTTAAAGGTGCTAAATATGAAATTCAGAGCATATCTGATTGAGGGATTGCCTCCACGGCTAGAAGCTAACGGTACTAACTCTATCTTTACATAGAAAATAGATGTTTCCTGCTTTATTAATGCTCTGAATGCCGTGTATAGAATCTTTAAAAGAGTACAAGGTAAAAGTAAGTTGTACTATGGGCAATAGAAACCACATAACTAAATACTTTAAGTATCTACGTTGATAAACAGTCAGTCTGATTTAGTGTATTCTCAGGTTGTGAACCTCTTTACTTTGACAATAACAGTGTGTGGGTGTCCTCATTCCCTATACCTGGCTTGCTTTTCTCTGCCAAGTCACCTGTCACAAACATCTTTATGATTGAGTGCAAGACAATTTGATACAGTTGTATAATAGTCTGCAGTCTTTTCTGGGAAAGTGCGATGAGAGAAGTGATGAATTTTCCCGCAGTAATAACAGCAGTTTGTTTTAGGAACTAATACAAGCAGAACTGTGGAATAAGTTCTGTTTAATTGGTAATGTTTAAGTATAAGCAACTATCTACGGGGCTGTTACTTGAACATGTAATGAATATCAATAACTGTAAATTGTAATGGCACAAAATGGCTCAAGCTTTGCACACATTGCAATAATCCATCATCAGTTCCTTAACAAAAGGAAACATCACTCATGTAGCTACTAGATTTTCTCTCCCCTTATTGCTTTTAGTTAATTGTTTTAAAGTTTTTATTGTCTCAGCTCCCAAAAAATACAATTATTCCTGCAGAGCACTCTGTTTGACACTGTCAAAAGCAGAGGTCAAGATTCCCCGTGTAGTCAAACATTCACCTTCGCCACTTGGCTAAGGTCAGCCAAGATTAATTCTTTGTATCATCTCTCTATGTGCCAGGTTCATCTTTCATACAATGAAGCCTAACAAACACAGGAGAGTGTGTGCCTGAAAGCGTGTGTGTTTGTGTGTGTGTTTTTAAAAGACATTGGCGCAACCATTTTAACAGGGCGACTCTGTTTGAATTAGATGTTCTAACCCCCCACTTGCTAAATGGATTTCTGAAGTGGCTGTAGTTGGAGGCTTTCAATCGGATGCAACCTTGAGTCCTTTTTTATGTGAGATCTGTAGGATTTAAGTGCTGGTATAACATGAGCACGACTGAATGCATGCTCCTCATTTTTTGAAATTGAAAAATCTCCAAAGGCTCTCCCCATTGTGCAGGCAATTAATGGAATGCTGGCAGCGAGGTTCAGGTGCTTAAAAGTTGTATTTTTCTCTCTCTCTCTCGCTCTCTTTTTAATGACTAATAAAGGATAATCATCGTGGAAAAAAACATCATAATGCTGTAGGCTTCCTCTTTATGCACAATGATGTATAATGCATGCTTTGAAATGAAACGGCAGCGGCCTTCAAACCGTTCCATCTCCAAACCTTAGTGTATTTGCTTTGCATGCCACAGTGAGGCTTTTGCATAACAATAGTGAGTGTTCCTATTAACAATGCTCGCCTATTAATTTGATCTTTACATTTTTAAAGTTTGTCCATCAGGCCGCCAAACAATGGGTCCCCCAGTCGCTGTTTGGTATAAGTGATTAGAAAGTTGGCTAATTGCCTCTCTGAAGAGTTGTGCTGTTTCAGTTTAGCCTCCTTGTTCTTCACCTGTGAGCTTCTGCCAGTTTTAACACTCAAAAAACAGATAAATAAACGATTTTATTCATCAATAAAATGTTTTATTCCCTTGGTTTTTGGAGATTATTTAATAATGTAAACCATTTACATGTAGGGGGCATGTTGATATATGAGGCAACATGTAAATAAAATGCCAGTGACATTTTACATCAGTGCAAATCTGGACCCAACACTGCCAAAAGCTCTCATATTCTGTTTTGTATTGAGATTTATGACAAATTCTGATTAGATTGCCAGTGCCAAAAATAGTTTGGTCTCTGCGCTGAACTACAGTACCAGGAATAACTTGTGGTCATTCACTAATGAACAGTAAGAGGATGGTTAATGCCTATTGCACGCCTGCATGCATATTGATTTCTCTCAGCGGTGACCGTCCTTGTTGCGGTGATATGATTTTATGTCATAATGTATTATTTAATATGTTAAAAAGGTATTTATTTTTATTTTGACGGAACTTCTTGGTTCTGCAGTAAAAAACACAAAGCCGCTACATACTGAGGTGAAAATTAAGAATTGTATTGCCTACTATACAAATTGATAATAATAATAATACAATACACTCAGTCATGCAGAGTCATGTACTTTGCGATACATCATGTGGTGGTCACTTGTAAAAAATAAATAAATAAAGAGGAATTAAAAGTGCTTTTACAGTAAACGTGTTCAAATGTTATAATCTATTTATTAAGTCGCTGATTAATCCACCATGTGGCGCTGGGCGGCTGATCATTTTATTTAGACTGGGTTTAGCTTTTCTCAGGCCTCTTTAGCCTCCGGTCCTGCCTGATAAAGCACTGAATACCAAACTGGCTTATTCCAGTGTTCAGTTGCACATTTTCTTGCAATCTTGGAACACTTCCAAAAGTGTTTGTTTTTTTCTTGTGCCCTCAATCTCTTTATCTTTGACTGTGCTTTGACAATGGAGGGAAACATACAAGCGCATCTCGGTAAACACGAGTGATGTGGTTCCAGAGTTTAAAAGCTTCACATAACACTGGCAGACACAACTGGGGGCTGTTTGTGTGACGGAAAGGAAAACTTGTTTAGAAACTGACAGCACTGCATATGCGTGTAAGAAAAACTGTGTGTATGTGTGTTTCTCTTGCTTTTGGCAAGTTATTCATTTGTGTTTTTTCTTCTTTTTTCTTGCTCTGTGTGGTTATCTTTTGAGTTGGTCGGTTTGGAGCTGATGTCCACCTTCGGGGATGCGCATAGCATGCATTTCTGAGTATTTTCACCTGAGGCTGCACTTGTTAGAGTCTGTGGATAAATGTATATACATTATTTATACAAATTCAGGGCGAGTGAAAGCAGGTTTAACACATTTACAGACAGGAGGCCAGGCACTGCAAGCCAAGCTCCAAGTGAGGATTGCAATACTGCGCCGGGGATCGAGCTGGCCTCTTGCCCGGCTGTGACCAGCATCGTTAATGCTGCACGAGAACACTATCATCAGCACCTAAGCAATTGAATAATCCCTCATATTATCTGCTTCATGGAGGGGAAAAAATGAAAACAATAGATTGTCAAAGGTTTGGTTGATTATTACATTTACAAGAGACATTTAAAAACCTGCTGGCTATCATTGATGGGTTTTATTTTTCTAAAACTCCTGAATAATGTTAAAAGCCTGCTGTATATATTGGATATACAGACACAATGTCGGCAGCTTGATGTAATTCTTTCAGATTCGGAAAATAATAGAATAGGCAACCTTTTTATTTGTGTAGTTTATTTCAGAAGAGAAACATGTATGTATTTGGTATTAAACAAAACTTTACATTACATTGTAAATTTGTGGGATGACTGGAGTCAAAAGTTGAGAGCTGCTCCTTAAAGTTGCTTTTGATATTAAAACGTTTTCAATATTAGGCCTAAAGACTTCTAAGACCTTAATTTCAGGTTAATGCATTCACTCAACGATTCATTTTAAAACATAATATATCAATGTTGGAAATATTTCTCCATTTCATCAATTCATGATTTGACTTTATATATTTTACTGACTGAAACAAAAGCTTACACGTGAGTTAGAAGTAACAAAGTTCAGACAGGCTTTATTCTACTGAAACACTGATCTCAAGGAAAAATGTCAAACAAGGTCAAAGATATTTTTCTGTCTTTCAATCAATTACAAGGGCAAGTTTTTTTGTGTTCCTTTTTTTAAAGGAAGGTTTGGATGTGTGACCAAATTCAATGTCCTTCAATAAAACCTTCAACAAGGAATGATAATTACAAATACTGTATTCTGTATTCTGTAATGTATCTTTCTCCTGATACAAAGTGGAAGGATATCCCTGTCTTCTCCCAAAATCTACCTGTGTAGTGTCTTGTGTTATTACAATGTAAATAAATATTGTTTTCCTAATTTGACTTGACACTCAATTTACCAAACCCCCGTCTCCCATCCAGGAGCCTCAACCCTCAGAGGTGGATGCCTTCCCGGCTGGTTGTAGTCTTCATGTTCCCATGGAGCTGGAGTTTACAGCTTCCTGTTTCCCTCGAAGCCCTGGCCCTCAGAAAAGCTACGGCCTTGTCTACGTTGACTGACCTGGCTGGTGACGGTGATTGTGGTTTCATTTTTTTTTCAATCAGAGCTGGTGAAGAGCTTTTTTCCTTCTTCAATTTTTATCTCGCCTACGATCACTGTATAGACGCAGGAATACTTGTTACATCTGTGTTTCTGACTGTTGCATACCTTAATACAGGTTGAAGGTGTTTTCAGTGATCTAGACGTCATTTTGCCTTTAACATTGTCTTTATTTCAAGATGCGCTGCATAATAATGTAAACTGAATGCCTCAATTATCATTTTTAATCTAAACTTTATTTCCAAGTTTTTACTAAAAGTTAATTGTTTTTTGCATTTGGTATGTTTGTCTGTTTTTTTTTATGGTGTATTCTCTTCCATGGCTTCACTTGTTGCTTGTGAAAGTGTGACTTGTTGTACTGCATTGTGTTACATGAACTGAGTAATGGGGCGTATTTGTGACCCGTTAGTGTGAGATGTTATTCAGATGGACACTTTTATCACATGCCACCCCCCTTTTTCTCCCCCTTTTTCTCCCCTGATTTCCTGTCACTCAATTGTCAAACTTTTAAATAAAGGCCAGAATGGCATGGGAAAAAAATATGATAAAGTATCTGAGTAATATTGTTGAGCATCTCATCTGATCTCATTCCTATATGTTGTTTCTCTAAAATGTTATTCAAAGGTTGTTGGAATAGCTCTTCATCCCCCCCCCCCCCAAAAAAAAAAAGACATTCAGTGGAACTGGACAGCGTTAGTGTGCGCAGGAAGCGAGAATCAGTTGTTATAAGCATAATAATTATTTATTGAAATATGAGGAAAAATTCAATTAGTCTCAGAGAGACACTCCCCAGGACAGGGGTGGTGATAGGGGCAGTCAGAATGTCAGCAGGAGAGGCAAAAGTCATAGACAAGCAGGAGGGAAATAGGATTTTGAGCCATCGTGTATGCATGTGTTGAGAGCGTACATTAGCATGTGAATGCACAAAGTCACTCTTAAGCTGCATATTGGTTTGTTGTAAAGCAAACTTTAACCTCTAACTGCTGAAGTGACAAAAAACTGTTTCTCTAAACCTTTACTAAAAGTTATCTCAAAACAAGCTGCTGTTGGTGATTGAGCATTACTGCAGCAGTTGCATCAACCATGCAGTAATACATGTGACTTCTTCAATGACCACATTAATGTGCTTTTTTTATTGCCTGCATGTGTTATAGAGTTCACCTGTATGTTATAGGATTTCCTAGGCAGACTGCAGAACTTAAACACAGAATTTGAGAAAGTGATAAAAGATTGTCTGATCAAAAGACAAAATTAATGAGGATATCAGAAAGTGTAGATCAGGACCAGGAACTGCTTACTGTAATGGGATTTTAAGTATTTTTTTCTGTACATTAAACATGCCATTGAAAGACTTGTGATCGTTCTATGACATAATTGACAAGATGTTGACAGGTAAACAAATAAACCACAGGTAGTTGTGGGAGGCAAGTGTTGGGGCATTTTGAAAAGACAGTAACATCAACAACAGAACATGTGAAAAACTCCACATGAAAATAATTTAGGGTGCCATTTTTTTTTTTAAATGGAGAAAGAAAAGCCAGTTTTGGTAATTTTGGACACAATACTAGAAGTCACAGCTCACAGAGGGGAAGATGCAGTCTTTGGTATAAGAGCAAACCGGAAAAGAACAATGATGCAGGTTGAAAAGAAAGACTGATGTGGCACAAACATCTTTCACACCTCCTGGCTTAAATACAATACTCTTTTAATGTTTTTGACTTGCATAAACATTTAAAAGACAAAAGAATTGAGGTGATTTTTTTTCTTTTTGAAAGCCCATTATTTTTGCTCCAGACCTGCATTACTGAACTACTTGTGGAAACAAAACAAGAACATGCTACAGAAAACAAATTTATTCTGGCGTGGACACCTCACGTCATGTAACACAAAGATGGAAACCCAGAGACGCAATAAATTATCTTCATTATTAAGCGTAACCAGTAACATACTGTACATCAAAAAGGTAAAAGCACTGTAAATAAAAAATAAAAAAAGGCTACAAAAAAAGGTTGAAAGTGAAATGGAACCCTTATACAGCAATGCTTAAAAAAACAAATGTTTGAATGCCAGCAGACACAGATAGAAATTAATATTTTAAGTGTGATTCCTTTTTGATTTTAGTGTCTCACGACATAATTTAAGTACTGCTCAAAACAAATAAAACACTGTACACACACACCAAAGAAAGCAAACCAGAGGGATCTTTTTTTTCATTTCGTTGATTTCATTTTTTAGGAAATCATTGCTTTGCAATTTATGCTTCATCACAGTTCTCTCCCATATGACCACATGAATGTAAACACCTGTTGAATTATTCTTTTTTAAATTTTTACAACATTAATACTTTATATATATATTTGTACATATTTTCATTCACATCTGCACGGTTAGCTAGCATGGTAATGAAATAAGGCAAGACTCACATAATTGTGACATCACAATTTTTTTTTTTCTCTTATAATACTGATTATTAAGGTTTTTGTAATTTCCTCCTTCTGTTTTGCTGCAGGCTTTGGTCTTTCCCGGAAAAAGGCAGGGTTGATCCTTCTCCATCTCCAGAATCACACTTTGTTTTGTTCCAGTTGTAATGAAATAATAAAAAGGGAGGGTGGTGTTTTTTTTGCAGGAAAAAGGGGCTATAAATACAATTGTTTCAGCTGACATTAATTGAATTTATTTAACACTGGTCTTTCTGAGGTACATAGTTTAAGATGATCCGGGGAGGTGGAATAAGAAAGAGGAACCACAAGGTGACGATGAGGAGCAAATGACTTCCATTACAAGAGAAAAAAAAACATCATATCTTTCTTCTTATTGGCCTATTTATCATTTTGTTCAATAAAGACTTTTTTTTAGACGTTTATTTTTTTAACCGTCAGTTCTCCCCTCTCAGTCAGATCAAGCTGCCGTGGCAGGCATCTTATGTGAGTTCAAAAAACAGACAGTAGGTAAGAGTCTCTGGCCTGGTTGACTGCTTGTCCCTTTGTCTTTACAGTACCAACAACAGCTAAAAGCCAGCTTCAGTGAGAGAGCACACCGGAGGATCGGCGAGCAAAATAAGCCACCGCTCTAGTCACAAATCTGTCTGAAAGAAGGGCGGTGTTTCTCAGCTTCCTTTCTCAGCACAAATGGCCTCTAACAATGTCACCAGCGCTAAAACACTCAAGGGTTGTTAATTCTTTAAGTTGCAGCCTGCCAGTTTTGATAGGCTGTGCTCGTGCAGACGATTAGATCCCATCTCGAGCCAAATTAGTTTCATGTGATTCAATACTGTCTTTGTCTGTGTGGTTGAAGACAAGCGGCTCTTCTCTCAGACTTTTTTTTTTTTTTTATAGAATAAAAGGATCCATATGCTGTTAGTGTGTGCACAAAATCTGTCTCCGTGCATGTGTGTTTGTCCAAAATCTGTAGTCCAAGTTGTAACTTGAAGATCAAAATGAACTTAATATAAACAAGAGTTGCTGACACTCTCTGCTCTCCATCCTCCAGGTCATCACTCAGTCCAGTCTGAGCTGGAGGTTCAGTCATTTGGAGTTTTTAGACTGCAGCAAAACTCTCAGCATGTCTGCACAGCTGCATTATGGGTAGCGCAGTCCCCTCCTAAGCTCTCTTGGCGTGAAGCATTTCAATGAGCAGGTTGTTGCAGGGCACGTCGCCGTTCAGGTGTTTGTAGTAAAGGTATTCTTCGGCCTGCAGGCTGATGGCTCGGATCTCTGGCAGCCGGAGGAGCAGCTGGCCAAACTTGTCTGTTTGCTGCGGGTAGTTACACATGACGTAGTCCAGCAGCGCTGCGTTGACCTGCTCCTGGACGCTTTCTACCAGGTGGAAGTTCTCCAGGTTCTTCACATCTACCAGAGGAAGAAAAAAAAAGTTCATTAGTGTTAATGATGATAAAACAATCTCTTTGGTTGCTGTCGTTGAAGTATAAGAACAAAGCAATGGAAAATAATAACAGAGACTAAATATCGACATAATGGCAGATAATTACAAGCCCTCATGTCCCACACAACAGCTGAATGAGTTTCAAAAGGCAAAATGTGTCCATATTAATACAATTCAGTGGTTAGATTGTGTGCACATCCAGTTCTAGATCTAGGCCAGGTAAACAAACTAACCTTTAATGTATTGTGTTAACTAAGACATCTTTATGGCAGGAACTATAACTCAAGACACTTTGAAATTATCAAAGTGTCTTGAGTTATAGTTCCTGCCACAAGTAGACTAATGAATGGGCCATAATGGTTCATATTTCAAAGACAAAAAGGTTAGATAATAATTTGTATTCTCATTTATCAGGGGACAGTGCTACAACTGGACTTCTTTGGTTGTGGCTTTTTTATATATTTCGTCATGCAGTGACGACATATCCCTCCCTCCTCTTCTTTTTTCCTCTGAATCGTCTCTTGAGACGGCGTTGTAGAGGGAATCAGGTAAAGGCAAAACCTCTCCTCCTGAGAGATTCATTCCCCAGGAGTCAATGAATTATGTAGGGCAGAGTTACAGTCATATTAGCACCAGAGCTGCTCCCTAACCTAACGCCTTCACCATCCTTTTATATCATAACAAAACAATGCGTTGTAATTATTTGTGAAAAAAATATTTTAAAAGAATAAATAAGCATCAATCTTAAAAACAGTAATCACTTAAACTGCAGGATACAATAAAAGGAATTCATCTTGGTGGGAAGTCTCTTTTTTTCACTTTTAATTCCTTGTGCAAAATACATTTTGCATCTTTCCAAAATCCTACTCTTACGCGCAGCTATAAGCACTTTTCCTTGACAATAATAAGCTCACTGGGGGTTTGAGCAGATTATTGCAAGACAAGACCAAAATTTGCTAAATGGATAATGGTGGACCAGAGCGCTGTGTGTACTTGTCATGATTATGAAGCGCAGGGCTGCAGAATATTTAATATTTAATGCGTGTGTGTGTGTGTGTGATCTTTTATTAATCTGCTTGAACCCAGGTCAAGCAGACCCCGCTCACAGTGGGTTAATGTGGAATGACAGAGTCCCTGTGTCTAGTTGACACCTCTGGACCACCACATCCACACCAGCGCACACTAAAATGTACCACCTTTCAAGCCAAATCTCTGCTTTTCTCTCACACATACACAGACAATAATCCATGGAAATACACATAATATTTCTCACACAGTACCCCCTTCCCACACTCGCGCACACACACCCCATCCACCCACCCAGAGCATTAGGAGGGAGGAGGGGGAGATAAATCAGCAGCTAATGAGGTCTAGAGAATGAGAAGCAGGTCCTTCAAGGCACTTCCATCTATGATGCACTCTACCATGCTATTACAATCTGTATGTGTGTGTGTGTGTGTGTGTGTGTGTGTGTGTGTGTGTGTGTGTGTGTGTGTGTGTGTGTGTGTGTATGTATGTGTGTGTGTCTGTCTGTTCTTGTGTTGCCTGTGTATGTGTGAGCTGGTGTGCAGCGTGTGCATCTCACCCTGACCTCTGGGTGACACGGCGGGGGACTAAATAAGGCCAAGAGGAGGGCAGGAAAGGGGGGAGGGGACAAAGGAGGCTCCAAACAAACATGACATGTGCTTTTTCCTGCTGCCATTCAGCTGTCTGACCCCCTATAAGACTCCTGAACCGGCTTTCACACCACCAACACCTCCGTGAAGCATCGATATAGCCTTACATAAGCTAACCAGTGTGGGCTTTAGGCTATAACACACGGCCTACGCAGGTCAACAAGAAAAACAATAGACTTGTTTTTCATCTGCAAATTACAGAAATGTAGCGAATATGTGTAAATCAAAGTTTCTGAGTTGCTCAGAAAGTCTTTCTAAAATGGGAAAAAACATTTGGACGCATTTTGCCGATGAGGGCTGGTGCTAGGATTTTAGAAAACAGTCCACAACCCTCCACTGCACTTCCTCTCACCTCTTAATTTTAAAATGTGTTATATTTTATTTATTAAGTCAACTGTTCAGCTATATTTGCTGTCAATTGTATTCCCTAAATGCTGTTTCAAAGCTTTCTCCACACTGCTGATAATAACATTTTAGCGGGGGAATACTGAAGCCTTTATAGTGCTGTGATTCTAAATACATCCTGAATAGCGACTGAAGAGTGTTAGGTATGAAAAGTTGTTTAACCCCCAAATTCCTAGTAAAGACATGACCTCAGTGTAGCCACAGCCTGGTGCTGTCTCATAAATTACTTTATGGGATACAATATCTGTTGGTGTTTGGAATAATTTCTGCCATATAATGATGATGAAATTTAAAATGTGCAATGTAACGTAATACAAGAAAGAACAGCATGCAGTACAGACATCGTCCATAACAAACATCTCATGCTGCTTAATAATCAATTCAGCGATGTCGGAGCCTCGTCTGAGTTTGATTGAGTTAATTCTGCACCAACATGACAAGGTGAGCCCAGATCACAGCAAAAACGTGAGGTGTTGCCATGGTTTCTCAGAAAGATTTTGTCTGTGTTTGTGTGTGTCTGCATGTGGAGGAGAGTTTGATGGGTGTGTGTGTGTGTGTGTGTGTATGGAGGTTGTGCGGGAAACTACAGAGAATTAGTACCCAATGTCTCTATAATGCTAATTAGTGGAAAGAGAGTTAAAAAGATAGCATTTTAATTACTAATTTTTTACCAGAGCCCCTTTTGAAAAAATAATGTAAAAAAAAAAAAATAGTTTGATATCTGATCCTGTAAAAACAGAAGAAAAGAAAACACTCACGTTGATGAGAAATGTTTCATAATTTTGCTGATAATCACGTTTGAAAATCAAAATGGATTGATTCTAATTTACTGATCATTCAAAGGCAGGAGAAGAGTGGTGAAGTAGAGAAAAGGGGTTGTGGAGGAGCTCAAAATAAACAATTGATCAACGATTCCCAGACAGTGTCAGGTCGAAGCATTAAGTGTGCTAAGCGCTCTCTCCTCTTCCTCCATTGCCCCCCCCCCCTCTCCCTCTTTCTCTCTCCATCTCATTGTTCAGTCACTGTGGGACTAATTATCAACTTTTTTTCACATAAAACAGCCACAGTTCGTTGCTGCGCCGCATCTGAATACTCAAATGGAAACCCTGAGGTCCCGCAGAATACATTGTTTCATTTGACGGGCGATCGTGCTGAAGCCAGCGACCTAATGCAAAAGTACACACACACACACACGCGCGCGCGCACACACACACACACACACGTTCATTCTCTCTTTCACAGAGCCCCAGAAATCACTGCTGTGCTTTTTAATTAGACTAGATCTGCTCCGTGCTGTGAGTGTGTGTGTGTGTGTCCGCATGTACTTTCCCCGCCCCTTGCAATCCACCTGCTCCAGGGACATACACACACACACACACACACACACACACACACACACACACACACACACACACACACACACACACACACACACACAGCAAATTTACTCACAAATACATGCTCTATTGCTTCACTCTGATATCTATGATGCCTCACAAACTGGACACTGCGGTGTGAAAAACTCTGATCAGAAACATCACATGGTGTTAAAGTTCACCATTCTCTACACAAGCAAACAGGCATCATTTTGTTTATGACTTTAAGAAGCTATAGTGGTAGAAAAGTACTGCACTGTACAGTAAGGCAGCCTGATAACAGATCCTAGCTGGGTAAGACCTGACCCTTCTATTTATCCAGGGTATAAGCCAAAATGTTTGTTTGAAGAAGATCCGAAAGAGCTGATTATGTGTTGATGTAAATGATGATTTGCTACCTGAAGGGTTGAGCTTATTTGCTGAGATTTAAGCACTTAAAACAGTTATACATGGCAAAATAAGACCAAGGTCTCTTACTTTACAATCGTGTTGCACCAATCAATAAACCTCTCAGTGACATGCTGCCAAGTCACTGTGCTTTTACAAACTTCCCAACATGTGTTTCCTGCAGTGTCCAAAAACAACACGTAAAACTCTTGTGTCATAAACGATTATTGAGTCAAGTGCTGTCAGTAAATTTGACCAATTAAATTTGAGTGGAAGACAAACCGGTCACTTCCTGTATAGGCGGGAATTAGGGACTCCTGGTCTTCCAATAGGAACTTTCACAGGCGTTTATACAAGCCTATCAAAGCTCAGGCACCTTTTACTAGGGCAGCGGTGCTTCAAAGAGCGAGGAGTTGAATCTATTTCCAGGCCAAGTCCTCTTTATTGAACCTTACTTG
Organism: Cottoperca gobio; assembly: GCF_900634415.1. Lineage (NCBI taxonomy): Eukaryota > Metazoa > Chordata > Actinopteri > Perciformes > Bovichtidae > Cottoperca > Cottoperca gobio. The sequence goes on from NC_041358.1 coordinate 17,231,395, forward strand.
ATGTTATCAAGTCAACATTGTTAACTGCTACCTCATTCATTATTAATCTGCCTCGCAGCTCGGCTCCAATCAGAGATAGGGGCGTTGAAAGAAGAGGACCCAATAACCTTTGACTCTGGGTGTGTTGACTGGTCAAAGCGAGGACTAAGGACTGCCTACAATAAGCAACATGAAGAGCTACGTGTACACTGGTAGAGTGTGGGTGCGTGTTTTTTGTATGTTGTGGTGTTAAAAAACAGTGCGCAAGGGCAATCAAAGCAAATAAGGTTCACAGGGCAAGGGGCAATGGCCGCATGGTTAACTATATGACTTAAGTAGGCTGTTATCTGAGCTTCGGTGCACTGCTGGCTCTGTTTTGGAGAAAAGCAACTTCTTTTACCCCCCATTTTACCCTCACACCACAATAAAGTCATGAAGTACACAAACACACGCACTCACCACAGCTCCCATCAGTACACCACTGACAGCATTTCACGAGGAAGCGTGTTTCCTCTACAGCTTCCCTCATCTATCTATGCTTGCCAGCAAACAAGTTTCCCTTCTCCCCGGAGCTCTCAGCTTCCTTGTTTTCATCCATGTCCCATTTGGGGAATTCCCTTTCTCAGATACGACGCCTCCACGTTTGAGGCGAGTAAAAATACAGGGTGGGTAAACTGGAGATATATGCTCCTTAACATTTAATGGGGGTTCTTTGAGAGTTGATACACCAAAGGCTTAAAGAATAACTAGCATCATACGGTAACTATCCTATCACAGGAAACAAGAGGAGCATGTATCAGCTGACTTTTGATCTCTAATCAGAATGACTTAAACTACAGACAAAGACTGCTACATGCTGTAAAGCATGACTCTTTGGGGGCTAAGGTGGGGATAAAATCAAAAAGACTACAGTAGTGCAAATGCCGTTTCGCCGTCTTTCCGAATGGCTACACTCGAAGGCGGGGAAAAAAGCCAGCTGTCATAGAGTGAGACATGATAATCATTTGAATATAGTAATAATGGGGCACACTTTCACTGCACTTGTTTGTGAAAGTGTCTCCTGACAGGCGATCATCATACTATACTCATTTGTACATGTGACAATTGGCAGAAATAGTTGTTTAAATATAAAAAAATACAATGTTTTCATCTCTTCTCTGCTGGCTAATGATTACATAAAGTGGGTGTGAATGTGAGATTGTCATTTTTAGAAAGTTATTGAAATTAAGGAACCTTATTCTGACGTGGGAAAGGTGTGGGGGATAGAGGTTTCAGATGCTGTTCGACCAGCCAACAGGCACTTTGGTTTAAACATACTGGCGCCCTTAGGCTATGAAATGGGATTAGGCTAGGATTAACATTGAAACACCTCAGCCACATTCTTTTTCATTTGTTTTTGACGAGAATTTATTTCATTTTATTGTGAAAAACCGCACAACACTATTCACATCTTTACTGTAGCAACAACAATCGGCCACAGCTAATTTGGAATGTTAATTTCTTCTGCATCCGATGAAGAGGAAGGATCTCAGGAAGTATCCTTTACACTCATTATCTTTTTACTGAGTTAACAACTGCCTCATTAAGCCCTGCACAGTGACCCTTCATCTTGAAAAGTGACCCTTTATTTCACCAGTATAGAGTAATATGCTGTAGCTATATGCCCTCAAGCTAACATAGAGCTCAATGTCCAGAGGCCACATATTCTCTGCGCTAGCAATGCATAATAACAACTGTCTCACGGTTCCTGGAAACTGGCTACTAATGGGGACGACCTATTGTCAGAATAAAGCATGAAGGCTCAATTTGCCTGCCGACTCATCAAACCCTCCCTTTAGGGGCCAAACGTTATGCAGCTATGAACGAGAATTACACAGGTACGGTCCAGTTAGGAATATATTAAGTCAAATCTAAACCTTCTTCGACATCATTGCTATTGTTGTTAAGCTAAGCAAGTAGCGTCTGGTTCAGTTCTGTCGCCCAAGGACGGGTCGGCGTGCTCAGCAGGGCGACGGAGAGAGCTCGAAAGATATTAAGAGGAAGGGGAAAGTGCTTTAGGTCCGATGAAATAAACAAGAAAAAAGGCGCTCGGAGCAGGAAACAGACAAACTTCTCTCATTGACTATGCTGGCTGGAAGGTGCAAAGGGTTTATCCTGAGGTGAAGGGGAAAACAAATTTACATCCTGTATCAGTTGGTCATATCTGTGGCTTTTATGGACTTTGAGGGCTTCAACAGATAAACACAGCAAGGGAGGATCAGCGGGAATAACTACAAAAGGAAAAGTTCAGACTATTTGACATAGGATAGTATATACTACTCTCCTTTTTCTTTAACATATAATAGTGGAAGTTATTTGCTGTCATATTGATATTGACGATTAGTTGATCATCGCAAAAATGTAAAAATGGATTCATAAATTAAGTCAGATATCAAGCAGAATAACTAAAACATTTTCTGGTTCCAGCTTCTCCCGTGTCAGGATTAACTGCTTTTCTGTTTTAAATGGTTCCAAATATCTGTACATCTTGTGCTATTCAAATATTGGTTGGGGAAAAAAATTATAATTTAAAGATGTAAATTTTGACTCCAGGAATTTGTGGTGAGCATTTTTGCACTGTTTTCTAGATATGTTATATTTTTAACGATTAATCAGTCAAAATATTTAACACTAATATTAAAATTATATATTGAATATTATAGTATATAATAACAATTGCTTGCAACGCTAATGAATATAAATGTACGAGGCTCAAAACAACACCGAAAAAAGTTGTGCTTGTTTAATAGTCCAGTGATTAGTTAAATGTTTTTTTTTGTTCTGTGCTGTAGCTTAAAATATTTTTGTCAACTGGGCCCTTTTGCTGCTGCTTTCTTTTTTCAAGCTGCAGACTCACTGGGATAAAAATCCTATTGCTGGGGGGGGGAAATAATCACATGGTCTCAGCATTATGAAAATCCATTTGCCAGAGGGATACTGAGAGATTTGAATCAGCAATGAAGCTGTGGTCCCTCTTGTACTCCTCCCCTCCACTTCTCATTGCCCTCTTCTTTAGTCCCACTGGAGGCGGAACCAAATGCGCTTCAATGAGCAGACCTAGGATGGTGCGGGGCACCCACAGGTCCCTGCTCTCTCACCTGGCTAATGCCATCTGGATTGTACAGACAGTTAACCTCCCCTCACCAAAACAGCTCCCAGTCATGTAGCTATGCGCATGTAATGACGCGAACAATTGACTAACAGGCTTGAATCTAATGGACAACGATCAAGACGAAAAGTCACTGTTTGGTGCAATTGAGAACATTTAAATTTGTATGAATTCAAAAATCAGTATGGCTGTACCTTTGAGGTGATTCTTCAGACTCTTCTGGATATATCACCCCCCCCCCCCACACACACACACACACACACACATACACACACACTTCATTTGTACCTGTCAGCAACAGTAGAAGCAGGCGCAGCATTTAATGTGTGTGTGTTGTTGCTGTCTCTTTCTATCAATGCATGCGTGTGAACCTCGTTTACATTCAGTGCACTTTTGCACCCCTTGGCTAATTACACACAGGGTTAGTTTGGTGGTGGAGGGAAAGTGTGGGGAGTGGAGGGGCATGTCAACCTTTCTTGTTTATCATAAAGTGACAGAAAATCATTGGGGGGTCAAGTACCCCCCTCCAACCCTCCACCACCCCGAAAACTCCTGCAGCAGTACAGAAGGTGCCCGGTGTGGGAAGCCTCCCCTTTAATGAGACCATTAAAGGGCCCGTCTCCCCGTCAATAGATTTCTCTCATTCTTTCGCTGACAAATTTGAATTAATAATTCAGTGCCAAACGCCTGGGGATGTATATTTTCAGCATGAAGGACAGTTAATCCATAGCGTCATTTCCCCCCCCCCCTCCTCCCCCCCCCACCCCACCCCGCTCTCAATCCCTCCTCTCTTCTCCTGCACTCTCTTGTTTTACATCTAACCCTCTCCCTACAGCCTCCTTTGCTTCGTTCTCATTTGATGATGGAAGAGTGTGGACCAACACTAATGAAAGAGTGTGATGCATGCGTTCCACACCTTCTTTTACTCATTTGCTCTCTGTGTCATTTTCTTCCCCTGTCATGTGACAAGTGGAGTCAACTTAAGTGCAAATTGAGGTTTAATTTATTCTAAAGTATTGGATGCCGGTGGCCGTTCTCTCTTCCACCTCGAAGCTAATGTAAGATGACATGTTTGCACGCTGCCTCTCAAAGCTGGACTTGATTTAGAGAAATGGGGTTTTACTGAATGTTTCTATTTGGCCAAATGTTAGGACTCAAGCGCACAATACAAGGAAATCAGAGGAAAAGAGCAATTTTGAGAATAAACCACAAAGAAACTTGTTTGATAAAAGAAAATATTGGGGAGTGTGTTTGTCTGTGGTTGTTGAGTGTATGTTAATACTCTTGAGAGTTTTGACTGCCTTCATTGAAATAATGTTAAGAGACAAAATGGGCATTTGGTGCAATTTCTAACTGTAAAAGTACAATTCCAAAAAACAACAGAACATGAAGAGAAATAACAAGTAAACATTTCTTTATCTGAGGATTCATGGGATGGTAACTTCAATTAGAAAAGAAACTAACTTGTTCCCAAAATGTTTAACAGTGTACAGAACAAAATCAGCTGAAATAAAAGATGAATTACTTTATTAATCCCTCTTGGGAAACTCAATTTATTTGACTAAATAGCTAGGACTTGCACTTGCATGTCCCTCCAAGACAACGTGGTATTAACAAAAGTATCTACTGATATTTTGATGATTTGAAAACAGATCTTTTTTTTCTGCGTAATCCTGATTTATTCTCTTTTAATAGATCTTTGTTTGTGGGCAGTTGTAAAGTGTTATATTAAGGTTGTTGAGTTTGTGTCAGACATCACCGAGCACTGTAAGAATTCAAAGGCATAAAGTGTCATGCCAACAGTAGCTATGGATATCAGTGCCAGATGGCACTAAAGTACAACGTTATGCTCCAAGGCAGCTTGCACAGGCCAAGAGCTGGCACGACAAATGTCTGGCAGTGCCCAGGAATATTCCTTTACATTACACAACATTATTTACTGATATGTGTTTGAAGAGAACTTGTGTGATTAATGCCCTCTTGTGTTTCAACATGTGTTTGCTCCCTGACCCTTATTTCTAACATTTGCCAGCAGCTCTAAATGTTTCCATTGCACCATGTTTTCTTTCCGGTTTTTTTAAATGCAATACAAGGAATAGCTATGCTCAACATGTGTGTGTCTTTGTGTGTAAAATAGTGGTCTCACATGGCTTTGTTGCTTAAAATATCCTTCAGGACAAGAACGAAGAGACAAGAAAGGAGCTGTGATGGTTTAAGGGTGGGGGTTACAGAGAGGGTGGGGGCCCGACGTAGAGAAAGAGAGAGAGAGCGCGAGAAAGGCCGGGAGAACAAGAGACAGCGAGCCAGAGCACCTGTTGGATCATCTGTGCTTTAAAACGTTTAATCACTGTCTCTGGTTACGTGCACACACATGCCGCAGCATGCACACACACACATCACCTTAATGCTCCGCTGTTCTCTGCCCTGCCAGAAGTATCTCGTAACCACATTGTCCAAAGAAATGCACGCACACACACAGAAGCTCAAAGAGCACAGGGAAGAGGGTGTATAATCTTATAGCAGCCACCTGACTACCATATAGCTTACCACCACCATAGTTTAAACACATGCCTCTGCACTGTACACATTCAGACAGGAACACAATGGCTGACAGCCGAAATGCCAGGCAGTACTGCGATGCCAGTGAGCTCCATTTGTGATATCAGGGCGGTAGGTGAATGTAGAGGATTATTTTTACTTCTACTCTAATCGTCAGCATTTTTTCAAGCTCACACGCTTGCAAGGGTAAAGTCAGTGATAAAGGAAGAGTTTCATTCTAAAAACAAGACAAGAACAATAATAGGAATAAGAATAAATGGGCTGTAGTCATCCCTTCTATCTTACTCAACCAGTACACCTCTTGAGTTCATCTCACGCTTTTTTCTTTTACTTTTTGCGTATAGTAATGAGTAACACTAATGACACATCATGAGCTATAGCGGCCATAAACCTCTTGTCATAATATATAATACTGTAGCTTCTACTAAGACATCGACTGAAGGAGCGAAGCCATGAACATTTACAACTTTACAAATGATTGACAAGCCGGATGTGTAAAGCTGGGGCTCAATCTGATTGCATTTGTATTTTTGAACATTTGACCTGCAATACACATAAAGACTGAAGGGCCTCACCACTATCCTGTGGCTAGATACTATGTTGTATGTGTGTGTGTGTATTATATCACTATTTATATCTACTTCATATACTGTATCTGTGTGTGTGTGTGTGCATAAAGTAATTGTGCATGTATGTGTTTGTTTGTATGTGTCAGTGAGGGCTTCCTATAGTGCATGAGAGCAAGAAAATGAAAGAAAAAGCAGCCTAGAAAGAGTAATCGCTGGTTGAGAGAGCTCCGTCGGGAGGGTTGTGTAACTCTTTGCTGCTGTTTGTATGTAATGTTTAAGTAAAGCCGAGGCAGGCGGTCTAATCAATACGCTGCATGACTGTGGCAGTTGTTATTTCCCTACTGTCACACACACGCACGCACGCACGCACGCACGCACGCACGCTCACACACACACACACGCACTCACACACACGCACACACACACACATACACACACACACACACACACACACACATACACACACACACAGTCTTCATCTTGCAGCACTGTAAATATACAGCTTGTGAGTAAAACATTGATGCTCTTTTGATTGCTAGAATCAGATTTGTTTACTGTTATTCTTAGTTTACAATGCTCTTGAGATCATGCTTTTTTGACTCATGATGCTTAAAAAGGCTTTTAACATGCTGCCTATGACATTAATACTGTGTGTATTGCCTATCATAACCATACTTAATAGGTTGAAGCCAGTTGGGTGTGTGAGAGAGCAGTAAGGTTACGTGATGTAGAGCACAATTAAATAAGTCCTCTAAACTAATTATTAATCACAGCCAGGGAGTATATGGTCTCCAGTCAACAAATCATTCAAATCAAGAGTGGGATTTTCCGCTGCACTCCAATGTATGCACAATTTGTTCTCTGAGTCTGTTTTCCTCGACTAATGTGAGCCTGTTCTCCGCAGGGCCCTGGATAGCCCAGGCCTGTCCTTCCTACCCCAAACAGACAACCCTCAGCCTCTAATTGGAGAGGAGTAGCAACCTAGCTAGCACAGCGCTGGGACCCGAGCTGCGGCCACTGAGAATGCATTAGCATTAGCATTGCAGCGGACCGACCTGTACATAATGATAACCTCAAGCTCTGGCCACTGGGAGCAGCCCCTGTTCACACACACAGACACACAAATGCACACTCCCTGCCCCCGTCTTACCCTGTACATGCAGTCACGTAAACAAGCAAGTGTAATGCAGGCCCAGCAGTGGGCAAGGGTGAGGAAGGGGGTGGGGGAGAAATCTGTTGCTGCCGTTCGGCTGAAAAGTGTATGTAATGAACTTGAGTTCCATTGATCGGGAATGAGAGTACAGGACCGGGGGCTGTTTGTCCCAGAAGGGATGCCGTACCGCTGCTCGGTAGCCCCTCATAAATGTTTGAGAGGCCTCAGCAGCTCCAGATCCACACTACCTGGGTTACAATGCATACACATCCAGGTTGATGCTGGTGATGGATGGATGGATAATGTGGTAGTGGTTGAAGGGATCGATCGTTATTTTAGCTTGATGACATTTAGGTGGTGTACTGTATGTGCGGTTTTGTGGCGGGGGATTGGAGGTGTGTTGGTGTTCAAAGAGAATCAAGAGATTTAAAAAAAAGACTTCCCTGCCCGTCTTACGTTCACTCTTTCAAGTCTCTGTACAGGTGCAGAGATTGATATTTGCAAGCATGTGCTAATTTGATTGGCAAGCTATATTTTCCTTTCCTATGCTGTACCCCTAAGCTCTTAGGCCCTCAATTGCCCCCTGAAAGCCCCTATATGCTGTACACAGGATTGATATTACTGCAGATATCACTTAGAAAACACCTGACGTGTCGGGCGGACCATCCGCACCTCCTTTTGACTGCTAAGTACCAGCTGGCGGGAGGTCCTCTGCGTTATGCAGCCGGTGATAAAAGTTGAACATTGATTTTGTGTAGCAGCTTGTAACTGTTAATGTTGAGACATCAATAGCAAAAGCAAAGCGCTGGTGCCTTAATAGGAGACCGAGAATGTGGAGGGTGCGAGCAGAGGCTGACTCTAAATCACAGAATCTATCCCTGCCGATCGATAGGACAGTAACTGCAAGTGTCCCTCTGCTTTCCTAATGTTTTATAATAAACTGACAGCCTGTAATAAGGCCAAGGGAGAGCGAGAATGAGAGGGAAGGAGGAGGAGGGGAGAGATGGAGGGCAACAGTTTCTCCATAGCTTGCCCGTCTTAAATCACCCCACATGAGATTGCAGGAGAGGAGCAGAGGAGGAGGTAGAAGAAGGGAGAAAAGGGTTTTTTTCTTTAGCGGAAAAAAACTTTTACAGGAACATTTTTCTTGTTGTACTCACTGCTACGGTAGTTAGTCAGTGTATTGATGAAGGGGAGGAGAGGTTTAGGGGATATGGCCTGTATTGCAGTGAGTTAAAGTGTGTATTAAATCCTACTGCTACCGTGCAGATGTCACTATATTCAGGTAGGAGTGCATGACTGGGCTACACGTGTTATGACTGTTACTGGGTGTGGAAAGTGCTGAAATTCATAAAGAGATTACTAGTCTTGTAACACTACTGATAGATGGTGAGTGAACTCGCTACTGTATGAACACTGTTGCAGGAGCGCTCTGTTGAGATAAAGTTGCATGCTTTGTATTGATATTGCTTTTGCGCTGATGCAAGTGTTACTCAGTTTTTTTCCGTTTGCTCATTATGAAGTTCTTATGATAAGAACATTTTAGAAATACAATTAAAATGTATATTGTATTATTACATTTGAAAACCAGGTATCTTTGATTCCACCTTGATAAACTTAATTCTTGAGAAAAACTATAAAACAAAACACATATACCTTGTTATTTCACTGTATGATCATACAAATGTCAACATTTCTGACAATTCAAGATTTTGGAGGCGATACTGCGGTTACACATTTAAGGTCTCTCTGGACTACTGACATTAAGTTGCTAATGTCGGTAACTTACCCTGCTACAGATTCAGCATTACTTTGGTGCTCAGGTCTTTGGAGACCTGTAGATTTGATACAACATATCTGTATTTTTATATGTGAGACATTGTGTATGCTGTCTAGTTTTTCTTTACTATGGTTTCAGGAGTAATGGATCCTTATAGATATGTTTTATTTAGTTACATCCTTAGGAGTCAGAGACTATGGTCCGCATCTATATGATGTGGCTTTTTTGGTCTTATCACTTATTTATCACTTAAGTATTTAATACTGGGGTCTGTCAATATACAAATCCTCGTTCAAACAACCCCCCGACCCTATTATGTTGCTTTACTCTATAATAACTGGCCTTGTTTGGAACCAGATAAAGAACAGTGTCAACATCATCATCATATAAATACATGTAAGAATGTGATAAGACCTAAAAAGAGAAGAAAAGACGGCAAGCTTGAGCCTTAAATTGGAAACTTTGGAGATAAACTGTACCGTATCTGAGGCGAGATATAAGGCTGAGTCTAAAGGGGGAGTCAGGTCAAGGGTGAGAGGCAGCGATCCTCAATGTCCCCACCACCACCACAACTCACCGCAACTGCTGCTTAATGACAACAGCCTGCAGTATTGCCAGGTAATAGTGGCAGGCTGTAGACCTGGAGCTTTTATTGCTTGATAAAGTCTGAAAGCCTTTTAGGCAGCCTCATTACATGGAATTCCCTACAAAGTGGCGGCCGGCTTCGGTAGCCGACCGCACACCGTGTTAGATTCGTAAAATTTACAGAAAATAGGCGGAAGTATTAGGTTCATTGCTTTAAGGCACACTCCCACGTACTGCTGATAAGATGAAAGAAAATGAAAGAAAAGTCGGGACACTCAAACATGATTAGCTGGGCTTGACTCTTCTGTCTGCGATAAAGTTTGAGCGAATATTTTTTGTTTGTTTACTGCGTCATAATAATGCCTGAAGGAAACTGATGGGGGGTAAAAAGATTTGTTTGAAAGATGAGAGTCTAATACTTCTCAATCAACACATGTTTGCAGAGCACTCCCCGAAGTTTCAAAACAAAGAGATGAAAAAGCAGTAGCTCCGTGCATGGATTGCACTTTATGAACATTTATACATACAGTCTTAGCTTCCCACTGCCACCACTGCAATCACATTCGTCAAGCATAGGGGCTGCTAGCTTGTACACACACATGCATACACACATCCTATGAAGCATGATTCATGCCACATTTCACCCGCATGCATCACACTGGAGTATCTGGGTATTTTCTCATGAACTTCTAGTGATGCAAAAAGGACATCTGAATTGTAATACTTCACACGTAAAACTGCATATGAGCATGTAAAATGTCTGCAAACCACATGTACTTCAAGTCTACGGTATTCACGTGTAACTTTATCCCACATGAGTCTAATAACTCTTTTTCTAAAAAGTCCCTTTTTTTGTTCAATTGTGTTATCCAATCCAAATCCATCATGTACTGTCTTCACTTATGAGGGTTGGATGTGAACACAATGGAAACTGATTTTTTGTCCCCACAGTATTTGTACTATTATATTGTAAATAATGAGATGTATAGCAGCCTTGGGGGACACAGGGGTGAGTAGTCCTTGTGTTTACACCTGTCATTTCTACTGTTTGGAATTTGGAGTTTATGTAAGTTATTTGTACTTGTGGTTAGTTTTTTTTGGTTGGCACCTTTGGCCACAGTACTGGTTAAATTAAAGGTAATGTTAGTTGTGTTGTGTTGTGTTTTCCTGGTCTCTCTTGATAGCAAAAGACAGTCACATTTCATATTGAGTCAAGCTTGACCGTAGGCCAGAGCCTAACAACCTACACACACACTAACAGTACCTTTATACATGTATTGATCAAGTCAAAGGTACAGATGATGACTCCGTTCTGTTGACTTACAGCCCAGTAAAATGCTTGGGTCCCACAGAGCAAGCAGCAAAAAAAGGGGGGAAAAGTCCCTATTATGTTGCTTTTAATTAAGTTGTAAAGCTTTTTTCCAGATATATGCTTCATTATTTGGCGCCTTCCTCGATCTCAATGGGTATAAATATTGAACCGTCGCTGCCTTTTGATGTTAATCAATCCCCATACGAATTCTAAATGATTCGGTTCGTTTCAGGAAATTAATATTTGCCAGGCTTTGCTGGGGAGAGGGCGGGTGGGGTGCATGAATTAGCCAGCTCCCTTGCTCGCTGGCCAGGGATCAGGGCATTGATTCTGAGCAGCCTCGGCTGTTGCTTAATTAGGACATACCTGTCTGGGAATTACGTGTTTTTTTTCTTCTTCTTCTCATTGTGTGGAGAGACAAATATAATAGAGAAACAGAGAAAGAGAGAATACTTGTCTTTTTTCATCAAGGTTAATCACGTTTGCTGTGTTTGTGTTGTTGTCAGCAGATTGGTGTCTGACCTCGCGGTGCACAAAACCTGTCTTCAGCGTGTGGCGCACTAAACATGCTAATGAGAGATTCCTGCATAAGAGTACGGGTGGTGTGTTGATGAAGTGCTGGAATGGAAAGGTAAATGGAGAGGTTGGTTTAAGCACCAACGACGGATGGGGAAACAAAATCAATGTTGCTCACTTATGAAATGTTACTGTGACACAATTTCAATTGTTTTTCAATATTGTTATGGAATTGATATCTATTAGACAACTCATTGCAAAGGCATGTCTCACTTCTCATTTGTTTTGAGGTTTGGTGATTATCTCTGCCCCTTATTATGCTTGCTTTGGTAGTTTTAAGAGTACTTTAAAGTACAGACAGACACTTAACACAAGTTTAAATGAATGTAGTTAAGACATTTAAAGGAAGGAAAGGGGTGGAGAAAAAGCTGTGAGAGGGAAGAAAAAAAGATGAATGGCGGTTAAGATGCGGGTGAAGATAAACGAGGAGCGATGGAGGTGGACGTGAGGATGGAGTTGTGATAGATTGAGCCATGCAAAGATGGATGTGAAAAAAATAGAGAGAGAGAAAGGGCAGAGGAATGAGAGAAGAGACAATGCAGAGGGGTTGGATGGATGGTGAGGGATGGAGCACGGAAGGTATGGATAGGTGGGTGTCTCTAAACTCCAACCTCAGAGCCTGACTAATCACTTGACAGACAGCTAATGTGATGCTGAGGCAGCTCCTGAATCACTGACACTCACAATGGATTTCTGATCACTGACCTAGAATAAAGAACAGCCAACATTACTATACACATCATTTAATCCTGCTTTGAATCTTTATTTCGTCGTATCAATTGGCTGTATATTGTGAAAATAGATTTGCATTTTGTGTTCGAGTCTGTTATCTTTAGACAAACTTAACAGGCTCAGAGGAAAATGTTGATAATTTTTCTACCCTTGTGTTTGAAGGCAAACAAGAAATGGGTCTGGGTCGGATTTTCTTTTTTCTAACATATTTTGGATCAAATGATGAATTGATTTTTTTAAGAAAATAATCAACAGATCAATCAATGATGAAAATTATCATCATTTGCTACCTTAATTGATAACGATGAAGTTCAAATAAACTGCTGCAATGGGCAGATTAAATAAACATGCATGACATTATGGATCAGTATTTCCAGAGTTTAGGGTTCCAGACAAACATTTGGAAATTAAGTTTACACATAGTTAATAGAACTACCAACGAGACTTCTTTAAATAAACTTTTGGTACAGAGGAATCAAACACAAGCCTAAATTCTCCACATTTTAGCAGCTTTTCACCGACTTTGTTCCTTCTAAAGGCTTCAATATGGGAGCATTATTTAGGGCTATGTCCACAAATCTGCTCTCTCCGCTGGGAACATTTACCAACCCGCGCTGGTCTGGCAGCTACTCTGGTTCTCTTCTAGGCTGACAAGGACTGGCAGCGCTTGTCTCACCCAATTACACCTGACGGGGTCTGACCTGTGGAGCTGGGTTAACTGGTTGCTTGGCTGAACACTCTCTGACCTCTGTCACTGCGTCTGCTTTGCCAGTATGGAAACCGTCTGTGTGGTGTCATCAGGCATGCATCTGTATGAGTTTTAGTAAAAGTTGAATAGTAAAGCTTGTTATTTTTTCCTTTTCTGTTGACAGTTGTACATTCTTTGCAGGGTTCAGCAGGTTTCAAGCAGCACAATATCACATCATTTACTCATTTTAAAGAAGCACATGCGCCATACCAAGGAGATGCCTAGTACAAACTCAGATTTCTACAACATAACTCCTGCATTTGAACTTGTGAACTTGTCACATTTCTCACCTCTGGCCTTTCATGTCACCTGGTCATATATACAACTACCTGTCAGTCTTTCTATTAGGGCCTGTAAGCCTTTTAAAGGAAATCAAAGTCCCATTAACAGTGTTCTTACACCATAGTAGTAATCCTTTACTGAACTCTGACCCAGGCAGCACTCACTCTCTCTCTCTGTGCCGTTTTGTGGGTCTCTTGGTCAACACCCAACACACACAATCATAGCTCACAGTCCCACAAACACTTAAGAGATCAATGCTTTGAGAGTGATAATCTCCTCCTTGGTAGAGGGTGAAAGCCTTCACTTAAGACGAGCAAAGAGTGACAGGGGGACAGAGAGAGAGAGAGTGAGAGAAAGAGAGAGAGAGAGAGAGAGAGAGAGAGAGAGAGAGAGAGAGAGAGAGAGAGAGAGAGAGAGAGAGAGAAAGAGAGAGAGAGAGAGAGAGAGAGAGAGAGAGAGAGAGAGAGAGAGAGAGAGAGCAGAGCAGAGCAGAGCAGAGCAGAGCAATAGAAAGACAAACACCCAGAGATCAGGACAAGTGTCTCCTCTCAGCTGGAGTGACAACTATATCCCTGTCTTTATCGACAACTGGCCTAACTAAGAGCTCTGCTGGCAGGGAGGAGGTGATCCATCCATCCACAAAAAGAGAGAGAGATGGAGAGTGAGAGGGTTGTAAGAGAGGGAGAAATACGAAGACACAAACAGAACGGTAGTGAAAGAAAAACAGGCAGGGAGATATCGGGAGGAATGCCATTACCTCCATGACCCGCATGAGTTGAGCAGTAGAGCATGATTAAAGTCAGGGTAATATCATTCTTACACCAAATGAAAGTATTTCCTCAAACATAACCAAGCAGTATCTGTGATAGGAGTACAGTAGCAGTGTCACGGTAAGTAAGGCAATAGCAGTATAGTACAAACAGTAGTTCCCCGTATCAAACCTGTGTCATAATGAATGCACCCCATTTATATTACAACAGTGACCAATGTTCAAGTTTAATGAAGCTAATGAAAAGGGAGAGTCAAATCATTTAGTTCAGCAGTGAGTGCAGAACTTTCATGCCTCATTTTACTACAGTCCTTAATTAATTGGCTCTACTTGTAGTTCAAAAGCAGCTGTGTGAACATACACACAGCTGCGTGAAAACACACACGCTTTCTCATTGCCACACACATTATGCACTTTCCCTCAGGTAAATGTATGCATCTCAACCTCACATCTCTGTTCAGCTGTGTTAGATATTAATCAGATCAATCCTAAATCTCCTGGCTTTACATTACCCGAGCCTCCCCCCCCCCCCCCCCCCCCCCCCTCACCCCTCCCCTCCACCTCCACCAACACTGATCCCCTCTCAGCCAGCTCTACGGCGTCTGTGTCGGGATTCATTCACGGGAGGCCTGAACTGCCGGGGGCGATACACATCCCTCAGGTGAGCCTTTCATTATGGATGATGTTTCTGCCAAATTATTTAGACCCTGAGCCCCAGCAACACCCCTGCCCCATAAAAGACCCACACAAACAAACGCACGCATGCACACAGACATACACACTCCAAAGCCCCACTGCAATCCGCCCCATTCCTCCCTCATTCTTTGCTGTACCACAAACACCCACTAACACAAACATTAATCCTTCCTGATCACCTCCGCGTGTGCATGTGTGTGTGTGCGCTTTTGTCAAGCAGTTCATTAGTCGCTCTTTCTTTGTTTAGAAGAGGTAAAGAAGTGAAGCGTGACCCCTGTGGATTACAGGTGGATAGAGGGAGGGGAAACTGAGGATGAGGAAAATATTCATCATATGTATGCTGCTCTCAGTGCCATGGAGGGGCCAGGTTGAGCAAAGCTACCTTGACATCATCGGCTGCAGTAATGTAGGATGTTAAAATAGGTTTGGTAGAGTTTCTGCTTGTGTGTGTGTGTGTGTGTGTGTGTGTGTGTGTGTGTGTGTGTGTGTGTGTGTGTGTGTGTGTGTGTGTGTGTGTTTGTGTGTGTGTGTATTCCTCTGAGGCCATTTGCTGCAGACTTGTTAGGAAAGAGACAGAGATGACAGTCTCCTGGCAATGTCTGACCTCGGCTTAGAGAGTGGAGAGAAGATTTGGGATCTGAACACACATACACACACTCATCAATGTACCCCTTCTCTTCGTCCCTTAACTCATTTGGCTACTTATCCCTCCACTTCCCCTCCCCTCCCAAATCCCATGCTTCTTTTCTCTTCCCAGCCTCACCTCCCTCCCAGCTGCCCGTCCCAAATGCTTCACGGTACCTGCCTCCCACCAATTCCCACTCTCTCACACTTCATCATGCTCCTATCTCCTCCTTCTCATCCTTTCCTTCCTCTCCTACTCCCCTCCTCAATTGACACCCAACTCCCTCTTTTCCTTTCTGCCCTGCCAAAGCTCGATCAGAGAGAAAACCCCCTAAAAATCCCCTTTGAACCATACACACAATTAACATTAAAAAACACTCTCATCCTCTTGGAACTCCCTATCCTAACTGTATCGCACCTACTTTCACCCGACCTACAATACATCTTAAGAACAGAGAAGCTCGGATTACAACACACAGAAACAATGACTTCATTCTCTGCTCAGGATGCCATTACTCCACTACATCTTTATAGCAAATAGTATATTTATATTCATATTATTGTTCAAAATCTCATATATAACATCTTTAAATTGCATAGTTGTGTGTAAAAGCTTGCTTTATATCTTGCTCTGTTGGAAGAGGACCATACTTCCCCTCTTTCTTTCCTCCCACACTTTCTCTTTTGTCCCTTGTAGACCACTGCTCCCTCCCTTCCTTCCCTCCCAACTCCTATCCTCCTTCTTCCTTCCCTCTCTTCCACACCCTCCCTCCCCCACTTTCTTATTTCCATTTCCTCTCTCTCCCATCCTTCCTGTGTCACTCTATCACCTGCATTACTTGATCCTCAATCCCCTACTCCTACCTCAGGAGCAGTGACGTTTCGGGGGGCGGAAACAATTGCACCAGAAACTTTTTTTTATTGTATCTCCCCCTCAAAGATTCCCACTTCAGGGTTTTCAGAGACTTACCCAGGCTGAATAGGACCAGGAACTTGAGGCAGACGAACTCCCGTTGGTCTAGCTGCAGGGAACGTAGCTTGGCCACCAGCTCCTGGGCATGGCTCAACAGGTTGTTGAGGGTGGCTCCCGCCTGTGAAGCGATCACTGCATAGTCCACCTGAAATATGCAAGGAGACACGGATGTAAGGAGATGCTCTGAATGCAGAAAAAACCCTTAAGGATCAAGGTACCCAGTGATGATTCATGGTTGTTGAATAGAATATCCAGATAGCTTGTTAGAAACTTAGTGGGTAGCTAGGCTAGTAGATAACTCATTATGTTTAGATACAGTACACTAAATAAATATTAGCTTCCCCTCTCTTACTATGTTGGCTTCTTTTACTTTTTCAGTTTCTAACTGTAGATATTTGTTATTGTTTTGGTTGCCTATCTGCCATTTTTCAACCAATATCTAAAACCCCAATGTGCAAAAATGATTGACAAATATACAACACTTGACTGTACCCTGAACGCATCACCACCATGAGCTCCATGTAATGATTTTTTCATCTGTACCTGCTCTATAGCAAAAGCGCTTTGGTCAGTCTGTCAGAGCGGGACACACTGGTGTATGTGTAAAAAACAAAGCAGCTGCAGGCGGTAGGTTTTTGCTGTTTAATAGTTTTTTTTTACGACAACATGCTGTGGGCGTTTGGAGAAAGCATGGGAGCTCACTTCCAACTGATAGACCTGCCAAATTTGACTTCTCTCTTTCTCTCTGTGTTCTGTTATGCAGCAAAACAAAAACGTGCATGCTGAGACATGACAAAAAACAAGACAGATAAATAGATTTCCCATAAACCCATTTTCTTCAGTCCAACCCATCTGTCCAAACACACACACACACACACACACACACACACACACACACACACACACACACACACACACACACACACACACACACACACACACACACACACACACACACACACACACACACACACACACACACACTCCTTTTTTAGGTGTACTCCATATCTGCAGCCGCAGCACATTTGTCTGGGAGGCAAGTCCTTAGCCGCCACTCAAAGTAAGCAGGACCATATTACATTTTTATATTTATTGACAATTCATTACCATAATTGACTGTGCTAGGGTTTTCAGGGGAAGGTAGGTGTTGGCGTGCGCAGTTCCTGAAGCTCAGGGAGGAATAGGGTTCCTGTGAGCCCCCATTTGCAATTAAAAACACCCCTGGATTTGGAATTTATTTATCGTGTAAATAGGATGATTGGAGCCTGTTTTTCATCTGTCTGAAGAAGGGAAGGGTCAAAGTAAGGTAAATGTTAAAAATACATCATGTTTTTGCTCTCTTCTCCTGTCGTATTCGCTGCTACTACACCACTGTACCTCTCTCGATTTATCCTTAATTCCTTTGTCCCTCTCTCTTTCCTCCTTCCCACCTTCGAGACGGTTAAGAGTTATGACTCGTTGAAAAGCAGACACTGCCCCCCTTCCAAGGTGTCAATCAATTTACATAAAATCAACTGTGCATGAAATAACTTCATTGAAGGATTGGACTGTTGATGGTGATGCCTTGGGTTATTGCCTTCTAGCCTTAAGTAAAAAGAGAGAAGAAAAAAAGGCTATAATGTCACTATAGCAGACTTAGCACTAACCCGGGAGACCTGCGTATCAGTCAATCAATCAATACTACTTTATTATCCCTCCTGGAGAGACATAAAGAGTAAATATATGAATAAACCTTCAAATCTAAACCCATCATGAATACGATGAACAATCTTAGCAGAACATTAAAGATGAATATGGAAGGTGAGAATGGTTTGATGGGTAGAGGGCTTTGATGTGTGTGGAAGACGGGGATGGAAAATGTACCTTGTTTGAAAGCACAGAAATCTACGACTGGCTGAGGGACTTCTGTTTTTGCATTTCTTCTTCATTTGAATTTCATGTACACCAGGAGCGTTGCACTATCAAAATATCAGGATTTTCAAACCAAAAGCTGGCTGCCAAGCTGCAAGGCCTTGCTTAATCATTCAACAGTTCAGTCCAATCTTTGTCATTTCATGTTTGCTCGCATTTGTACAAGTTACGCTATGCTTTTGATCCTGTGACAGGATAAAGTACGAGCCTCCTTTCTTCTACCCAAAACAAAAAAAAAACACCAACTCATGGCCATTTCTCCGTGGTTTTGGTGACATGACGACATGCAGAAGTTCAGAGAAAGACAGAAAGTAAGTAAAAGACAGAAATGAACAAGTGAGGAACTTGAGAACAAGAGAAGAGATAGAAATTGAATGACAGTAAATATGCTGGTACCATGGATAGATTTCTTTTCAAAGGCCAGTATGAGTGCAGCGTCTGACTGACAAGAGCAAAGAAGAGGCTTGATTCAAAGTAGAAGGGGAGAAAATCTGTCCAAATTTCAATTTAAACAAATCGTCTGACCTACAGTCATTTTCTAAAAAGAACTGAAAATATCTGCCAATGTGAGGACATTTTGTTTCATCCCAACACAAACTTTATCTTGGTAATATTTTACGGAAAATAAATGTTTTTTATAGGACTTGAGAACATATTGAACAATGTTTTTTTTTTTTTTTTTTAATGCTCCTGTAAATTATTGTCAGTCTGGTGCAGTTTGACACCACGCAGTTCAAATGTTATCAGGCGTATTCAGCCTGAGAGATCTGCCTCCCAGTTGCAGAAAATAGACCAGGATGCAATGCAACAAGAAGATATGTGGACTTTTTCATAAAAGGAAAATCTGTCTTCCTCTACATATAAAGTTCAATCCTCCTCTCTGAGCTTTAGCAAAGAATGATCCGACAAAAAGAAAATAAATCATCAACATAGCTAAAACTTTAATTTAGGAAAATAAAAACGTTTTGACTTGTTCACACTCATCGAGTTATTATAATGTCCCATAGACCACTATGATGAGCATATTGTAACAATTAACTTATTAACCCACTGCAGACCAATGTGGTCAATGAACAGGGCAGTATGTTGGCCCAAACTGTCGTTATCTGATTTGTGTGCGTGTGTGTGTGTGTGTGTGTGTGTGTGTGTGTGTGTGTGTGTGTGTGTGTGTGTGTGTGTGTATCATTTGCTTAGGGTAATGCTGCTACTGTGTTCTAAATATCCCCGGTGTTATTGCTGCGCTGTCACCCCTGGCCAGGCAGAGAATAATAGGAAATAATGAACTGTTTCAGAGCCTCACACTTGCGCACACACACACACACAGGCACACACACATTTCCCCATTGCCCCCCTTCAACACCAGCTGTTCATTAACCAAAGTATGCAAACGAAACTGCCGTCCTGCGCCTCCCCTGATTATCAGCCCCTCCTCCTCCTCCACCTCCTTACCACTCTGGTCTCTTCAAACTGCTCTCATCATCTCCGCCTCGATCTCTCCTCACTTCATCTCCTTCTTTCTCCCTCTTCGTCCCCTATCACCTTTATTTTCTCCTCCTGTCTTCCCTAGTCTTCCCTTACTTGTCTACATGTCCTGTCTCTTCTTTCTCATTTGCTTCTTCTCCATGTCAACAGGATGTCCTTCTTTTTCTCTCTTTCTCTTATTCTCCTTTCTCACCCTCTCTCTCTCTCTCTCTCTCTCTCTCTCTCTCTCTCTCTCTTCGCTCTCTCTCTCTCTCTCTCTCTCTCTCTCTCTCTCTCTCTCTTTGCGTCTTCTTACTTCCTTCCTTCTCTCTTCTCAACATATCTCTTTCTGTCTTTCCTCTCCTCTCTGCCATGTTGTCTAAGTCCTCCATCTCTCCTCTCATTTTCTCCTCTTCACTTCCCGTCTTTATCCCTTCTTTTCCTTTGCCCTCTGCTTCCATAACATTTCTATCACAACTCTTTATCCTTTTCCTTTCCTCTCTGCATAATCCTCATTGTCTGTCCTCCTGCCTCCTTCATCATGTGTCCAACTCTCCGTCACCTGTTACTTCAACACTACTCGTCCTCCTTTGCTTTCTTCTTTCTCTTTACCTGTTCGTGTGTATATTGACAAGATGTGCTTGTTTAAGTCAAGTAGATATTTTACCGAATACTTCTACTATAATAGTACTATTGACCATGGTTTGCACTACTCACCCTACTCAAGTACTACTGCTTATTTACCAGCAGGCAGTACTTATTCACTTTTTCTGAAAGTCTACCCCTGACCTTGTCTTCATCCAGAAGCATGGAATTAAAGCAGTACTTCCCTGTATACAGTACACTTGCCTTGCTTCAATATTTATTCCAGCATCTATTGTTGTAAAACATTTTGTTAAAGACCAATGGGTTGGAGAGCCAGCCAATCAATAATGTATGACTTCTCATCTCACTGACAGCCATACTACTGGTCATGACGAGCAGGCTCATGTCTTTGTGTGTGCATGAGATTATGAAAATCACACGCTGAAGGACTCTTCCCTGCATGCTCTGTTTTGTGTGTTTACTGTTTGACAGTTTGTTATGTGAGTGTGTGTATGAAAGAAAAACAGAATCACAATGTCCTGACACTTTGAGGACCTCCGTTTGGGCCTCAGGCATCAGCTCCCACCAAGTTCCTTAAGGGCCTCAGTAAAACAAAATAACACACTTTTTCCGCATTCTTTATCTTTCCGCCCACTCACTCTGCTGCAGAATGCGTAACCAAGTGCTTTATTTATTCGCTGGCAGAGTCTTCATGCAAAGAGAAAAAAAAATGCTAAATTGATTATTCTGGTGACATTAGTATATATCTATAAGCATAATCTATTTTTAATGAAGAGGGGACTCCTGTGTGGCTGAATGATCAATAAGGCTTTAAGGGAAATGTTGAGGTGTTGCAGAGTCCTTTGAAGAGCGAATAATGCATGGTTGGCAAGACTTTGGACGAAAAAGGAAAGGGCGGAGGTAGCTGGAAGTTTCCAGGGTGGGGTTTAACAAACTCACCTGCTGGCCAGTGACCAATAAGATGGAGCCCTCCTTGGCATGCATCACCTGCCGAAAGACGTGGTCAAGGATGAGAAGTTCGCTCCAGCAGTTCTGCAGGAGCTTCATCTGGTCGTCCACCTGGTAAGAAAAAAACAAATCATGTCAACTACTTTATCCTCCTATAAGAAGTCTACGTTGGAGTGATTAAATGTCTAATCCATAGTAATGTCATCACTGCAGATTGTACAGACTGCACTCTTTTACTGTGTGTCAGGGCCTGTTGACCCCATGGTGAAGTTTGTCAGTATGTAACCCGAGTGGCATCTTTTTTTTTTTTTACTATTTTGTTATTTCAGTTTTACATTTAAACAAATAACATATATATCCTGTTTTAAGTGTGTGTTAAGTTATGTAAAACATTTTATTTTTTATATTTCACTCAAGCACAGGAAGTGTCCCTCCCTCAAAACATAAAGTCGAGGCACTGCGGCCTGTAAATACCACAGGCAGCTGTTTGCGAGGTGAACTTGCTCACAGGTCAATCAGGCTCGCACCTCTGGCATTATTTTTTCAACCTTTCACAAAGCTCAAAAGTCCCCTGTACACACACTAAAGCTTTCTCGTGTGAACCTTTCAAAACTCAGTTTAGCACTTTGCTACAGTACGTGCCTGATTTAACAATGTTGCCAGGTTTATCTGTTTGCCTGTTGCCAGCAGTTTCTGAGTGATTCCACAGATGATAATAATTAAGCAGCCTTTTTTTTCTCCTCCTGAATGCCAGCCGCTGGCTCCCAGGGACCTGCCAGGTGAGCTTGGGAAGCTGATGCAGGTCAATTGGTGGTCCTGTACACCAAAACAACCCCCTCCATTGTAACTGTTAGTCTCTTCCCATGCCTGGCTGTGTTAATCATTACTCCGCATAGCCAGACTCAGACACAAAAAGGCCACATTGAGAAGGAAGGAATGAGGAAAATGTATGAGAGGCTCTTTCTTTCTCGTCCCTCCCCCCCACCCCCCCTTTTTTTTTATCAACAAACATTGTCCTCTTTGTGGTATCATTGGGAATAATGTGTCTTTCTGGGCACACTGTGGTTTTGTGGTGATGTGAATAACTTTGTTGCTTTGAGTCTGTGAGAACTGTGTCTGTGTTTGTGATGTTCATCACCAATGTCAACCACAACTTGTAGGGTGAAGAATGTGGATCGATGTTAACCTTTGCGACAAAGGCAGGTGCACCATGAACACTGCTGAAAGGAATTTTCTTTTTGCTGTCTGGGAATTGCACAAGGATTCGTTTGTTGAAATCTGCAATGACCTTAGGTAAAAATGTGATGTTGACAACTATAGCTCTTTCAATAAACGTCAAACACTTTATTAGCTTGTATGACATGGCAGTGTGGCCAAGTCTGAAGTCTATTGCTTGTTGATTAGGAATGTTATGACTGGTGATTGGGGCTAGTGTCAAACAGTGTCTGTTTACCTTTCACGCAGACATAGCAATAGCGTTGCATTAACATTGACCTAGCAAAGCCAAATCATACACACTGTTGGAGGACATCATTATTTTGGTGGTTTTTGGCCACAACTGCCATTTGGTAGCTATACTGGCTGGTAACCTTTCAGGTAATTAAAGTTAATCTGGCGCAGTACCATACTTAAGTGGCTTACAGGCGATCATCCTACCTTTTTCATGCCTACACCTAAATTAACTGTTCACAAAATCTAAAAGATACATAGTATGGTGACAGCAAAATGCAGCAAAAGATCCCAAAAGTATCCAATCTTTGAATACCTTACGTGTCTCATTTCTCTTTAATCAGTGAAAGTCAAATGACAAAATACGACAAAGCTTCTGTGACCTTTTCTAACATTTCTAACAGAATCATGACATTTTTTCGTCTCCCTCCTTCACATATGTTTTTTTGTGGTCCCACACTGAAGGCGTCTCAAGAACAAGATGAACAACTTCAAATGCCTTCATTAAACCTTCAGAGAGCAAGAAACACAGTTAAAGGAGGGACTTCTCCATACTGTGCCCCACTCTTCTTCTCTT
Source organism: Cottoperca gobio (assembly GCF_900634415.1). Classification (NCBI taxonomy): domain Eukaryota; kingdom Metazoa; phylum Chordata; class Actinopteri; order Perciformes; family Bovichtidae; genus Cottoperca; species Cottoperca gobio. The sequence goes on from NC_041358.1 coordinate 17,254,832, forward strand.
CATTTCTCCATATACCCTGGAAGCACGTGTAACAGCGTGTATGTGTGTGTGTGTGGACGGATGGGTACATGTATGGCTCTTCAAAGGACCCCCCTGCATGTCAGCGGTGCTTGCAAGTGTCGGGGTCCTCATCAAAGGGCTGTCCTCACTCTGCCTGCCTGGAAGCTCTTCTCTGACAAGAGGCCTGGGTCATCAAAGGCGGGCAGCTCAGAAGGGATGACGGCGGGTGATAGTAGCCTAGACGAGGGCTCGGGACACCCGCCTGGAAATGGGCGACTGGTGACAGACAGACAGGCGTGAGGGCGGGCCAGGGGTTGGGGTTCAGTTCGCTGACCTTTTAAGTGCCAGCGACACGAGCTGTTTCCCTGACAAGCTCTTCCTTTGCTGTGTCAAATGAGCAACGTTCATGGCGCCTGATCTTACGAGATCTGCTGCCTGCTCTCTCAGATAATATGAACCTTTTGACACGGAGTCACCGAGCGCTTCGTCCCATGTTTTCATGAGCCCTGAATACAATCTCTTTGCAGAGAAAATGCAACCAATAAAGTCAATAAAACACTAGCTGAATGCCTTTCTCAATTTGATTTATTCACAATATGACACTACAAAGTTCAAATGAGCAGTTTGTTGAACTCACTAGGAGCAATAAAACAGCTGATTATTTTGTCAGTTAATCCTTATCTCGCCACATGGTCATGGAACATTTAGATAACTGCTAATTTACTGTTTCCAGTTTTGTCGACTGAGTAGGAAACAAACCTGTTGTTGTGTTGTAATTCCTTGAGTGTTTCTCACTTCTCCATGTTGCTGAGTGATAAACAGTACGCTTGATATCACTGCTATCACTGTTTCCGATTGTATTACTAACAACACATCCAGAAATAAGATAATTCAATGTTATTTATTGACATGGTTGTGCAGGTGGAGCATCTTAGACTCGAAATGTTTTGAAAAATTCTCTCTGGACATTAAAACAGTACAAAAGTCAGAATGAAGGGTTTGGAGGATAAGTAGTTGTAAAGCGTATGTCAGTTCTACACTAAAGAAGATATATTAGCTGAAGTGAGTGACTGAAGCGTTGTGCGTTACTGGATTATTAAAAAATATGAAAGTGAATATTTTATTAGCTAAAAATACATCGGCCACCATGCTATATTTGCAACTCCCTATAAGACAGTAATGTTAGACATGGTCCAGATTGTTTTTTCACTCATTTTAATGTAACAACACTAGTTAGTAACATTCTTTTTCCCAAGCACGATGGTTGCCTCTAACACACAAACTAAACGAGCATAATGTTTATTCATCAAGTGCAGCCTATTTATTTAGTTTCTATAAATAAACACGTCCTTATGTCACTGGATGAATAACCCAAATAAAGGAGAATAGTTAGCTATACTCTGTTAATGATAAGTAAAATATGCATGGAGGTTTGATGTATTATAGCACCTGTACTGCTTCGAAAAGTATGACAAAGCTCAACATTTCTAATTTCTGCAGTTTTAATTAGTTTTGCTGAAGAATTACATTTGCTAAATGAAAAACTTCAGAAATATAATTCTGTAAGTTTCCTAATTTTAAATATAACATTGGATTTCACCTCTGATTTCAATTTCCAGGCGAAGCAAGCTCAAGGTTATGTAATTGGTAGATTAGAGCTGATAGTACACGGACAAAAGAAACCGGCGCCGCTACATCATTTTCTTACTCTCATACATTTAGTCTTTGTATGCTCGCTGTAAACTTGAAAACCAACCAAATGTAGTCGCGATTAACATAACAAAACCTTACTCTGAAATTGTCTATTGAGTAAAGGTTAGCTTAGCCATGACCTGACCTGACATAAAATGATATACAATTAAGTTGTGGTTCAAAAACATCATTTTGCATTTAGAGTCAAAACACACTATTTTAGTTACACAGTTAAACATTCAGAGCAGAATTTTTTTCGCAACATTAGCGAAGAGTTTTCTACTTTTCCTTCCACTTTTTGAACAATCCCAAGTCTCTACCTGTCCTTGGAATGGAGCAAAACTCATTATAAGGATTTAGCTTCTAAGGTTTACGCAGTTGCAGAAAACACACTCCTCAGAATTCATTCAAACTGGCCTCAAAATCCACATTTAAGGCTTTTCAAGGTGTATTCTATTTAATATTTTAATATCATCACCAGTGTTTGGTTAAAAAAAAAGAGAGAGAAGCAGGAACTTCTACTTGCAGCAGCCAGCAATGAAAAATACATATCCTCCAAGAAACCAATTTAACACCTTTATGATCGTTCAGGCGAGTGGGATCAATGCCAGGATCAATCGCTTAGCCCATAGCTTTTGTTCAAAACCACTGGCTGAGATTAATGGGATTTTCCAGAGAGAGAGGTAGAAAAAGAAAGAGAGCAATGGTGAGAGGGGGAATGAAAGTGCCAGACAGGGAATGAGAGAATGAGAAAAGACTTGGGGGAAATTGAGAAAATAAAACATAGTGATTAAGAGCAGATATTCCCTCCATTTCTGGGTAAATGTAAATTAATTGCAAATGGAGCATTCAGATGCTCGCTGACAAAAGTAATGTTTATTCATAGCCCCCTGCTAAGAGTAGAGCAATTATCATGGTGTGTTGAGTCAAAACAGGCCAATGTAGTAGACTCTTTCCCCCCTTTCTTGTGGCCGGATTTTGGTCTAGTGCCACGAGCATTGTTAAGCTTCGTACGGTACGGCGTGCTTTAACGAGAGTACACAGCTGGATCTGATTTTAATAAGTTGTTCCATTTTTGATGTAGCCTAATGAACAGATTAATGGAATCTCCTTCTGTGGAGCCTTAATGAATGGAGCGAATCATTTTTTTTAAGACAGGGGGGAGAACACACACACACACACACACAGACCATGAGTTTATCTGCCTCAAACGACTTGTACATAAACAATAGCTGTGCTTCTATCTTTCCGTCTCTCTCTGCTGGACAAGAATCAATGCTGTCTCGGGGTACTACAGGTAAGGTTTGAAGCTGACATCAATGCCCGTGCGTCTCTAGCAGCCATCCTTTGGTGCGGTTCTATCTTGGCATCTGTTCGCCTTGAGCCAAACAGGCCCTGTATTCACCTGGGAACAGGCATTAATTCACCTAGAACAGCGCCTGTTGTTCTCAGAGTGCTGCGAACATTTAATTATGTCGTGCTTGAATGTACTGTAGCTCATTTCCAGTTTATAGTTTGGTAATTTAATTGAAAAGAGTCTCAGTGTGGGGTTCCATCACCAACAATAGGATTTGTGCAACTAATTGGTCATCAATGTATGACAAATCATGGCGATGTTGATACTTTTACATTCAATCCTGCTCACCTGAGATCAAATCTTACTATCAGATTACTATTGTCTTAACAAAGACCAAACTACAAAGTAGGCTAAAAAACAGGTGACCATTGGCTCAGTGCAGCAAATGGTTCTTGAATCTAACCGCAAATCATTTTGGGCTGACATAACTTTGAAAAGCCACAAATAGAGTTACATCCATCTGAAAAAACAACAGAGTGAGTGACAAAATCCCCGGGATGTTCCAGCTATGTGACCTGCTGGTTGGGGAGAGGTGAGCTTTGGGTGTCCATGTTCCAAACTATGTCCGGCTCTTCTCTACATAATGCAGAAGCGAATGAGAATACAAATCATTATCCCTCCCTCGCTTCCCCAAACCAGCTCTTGTTTGTCATGGCACACAGTTCACGTGTTCCTCGATCCTGGCGGGGTGATAAGAATGCTGGGAAAATGAGCAGGTGGCAGGTGGCGCTGCTAGTCGAGGGGGAGGGGGCCTGAAGAGAGGAATGATAATACTAGATAATGTAGCGAGCAACTAGCTTCAGTGAAACTGACGTTGTCAACTAAAAGACAAGGTTGAAGATTGAAGCTATTCAAGCTTCACACCTGTTGGTGACCTTCCATTTTCCCTGAAAGTGTAGCTGCCTTTTAGGATCCTGCTCTACCGATGCACTCATACAGTGAATCAACATGGTCAGTAAACACTCAGAAATCCATGCATTCCTTTTAGAGCTGGGCAGCGAGGGAAACTCAACTCAACTGTTTTGACAGTAAAAAAAAAGAAAACTTCTTATTCTCCTACAAATGTGATTTTATTTTGAAGGAAACAAAGTACTTAATGCGTTTGTCTATAGTCAGAGTGGTCACTTCAGTCTATTAATAAATGTGGTATAATCAGATTGATCATAAGCCAACTTGGACCCAGATAGATTAATGCTTATTTCTCTAAAAGACAATAAGCTAGCAGACATCAGCTTGATACAACTTCATGTATGCAATGTTTCTATGTATGTGACTATATGTACATCATTGTGTTCATGCTCATCAACAACTCATGTCCCTGGCACCTGTTTGTTGGTTGCATATACTGTATCTCTAATCTGACATATCAGGTAGTGTAAAATGCCTATGGGTTTATCTCCGACGGAGCGCACAGAAACTCTAGACTGTTATTATGTCCCTAAACAGCCATAGAGATGCCACAGGCCATCTGTGAGCTCAGAAAATCTCATCATTGTCACAAGAAGGCCTTGTGCCTGCAGAATTTCTTTTTTTACGACGTCAAGAAATGTTTTTGTGAAATAAATAAAAAAACATATTTTGCTCTTTTAAATCTCACTTTGAAAACACCTACATGAACTATCCATTCATTTAACAATATCTGGAGCATAGTACAATCATGGTTTCATTAAAACATAATCCACTCAGGATACCGTAGAGCTTGTTAAATGTAATATAATGTGGGGGATTTCTTTAATGTCAAAGAGAAACACGAGGCAATAGAAAAGATACGATCCGTCCGTAGACGTCACTTTAGTGTTCAGTTGCTAGAAAAGTGTGGCAATTGTGTTACTGCGAAGAAAAACAAATGTAGTCAAATAAAGCCTCTTTTTGCTAGTGATGATTCAAACTGTTTTTGTTGGAGCAGTGATTGGCTACAACCTCTCTCTTTAGGCACGTTGTTCTGAGTAATTCAGCGTGTGACAATGCATATGAACTCACTGAACTGAGAGAAACCGCTTTGTAAGAATGAATGAATGCTGTATTATGTGTGTGTGTGTGTCAGAAAGAACACTTATGTGTGTCCATGTGTGCGTGTGCCCACGTCTGATCGATACTGCCGCGGCACTGAGATTGATTGGTTCCCACGGTGACTGCATTAACAGACTCTGGAGGCTGACCTTTGACCCTGAGAACACTCTGCTTTCGATTGACCATGCACACATCCTGACATTCTCCCTTTTGTCCCAGGCTTGTTGTAAATAGGGAAAACTAAAAAAATATATACAGCCAATGATTGGACATGCCCTCTTTCACTCCTTACTCTCCTACCGGTCCTTTCATCCTACACAGCATCTTATAGTACAGAGCGTAGTCGAGGCGAAAGGAAACAAGACGTGGGCCTAACAAGGTCTTCATATGGGCCTCAGTCATATTAGGTCACTGAAGATAATGAGAATGCACTGCAACTGTCTATGGTAGCAAACCAGTGTAGCAATATGTTTGTAAATAGATAATGAATAAATAACAAAGGTGCAGAAGATACAACATCTGTTACAGGTACAAATAATAGATCAGGTTAAGTTGTTTACTCAAGCCAACCGAATCACACGTACACAAATGCACAAACACACACAAACCCACGTGTGTGTGTGAGAATCCACAAGAAGCGGCACTACATTCATTAGGAAAAACAAAGTATCTCTGTGGGTCTGTGTGTTGCAGCGGGAAGAACATTTTATTTCCTCAAGGTCGCTAACGGTGGCAACAAACCCTCATCTCATATTAGCACAGGGATCTGAGGATGAAGCAAGTGCGCCCAAACTTTCCTATTTCGTTTTTTACTTGATGCATAAGCATATGAAAGATAGAAAAATCAATAAGGCAAGAGAACGGACCAGTGAGAGGCCAGATATGAATTTCAATTGATATCTTTTCATGCATGCAGTGTTTATTGTTGTCTACTATGGCTGCTCTGTTTACTGAATATGTCCAATATCAAAACTTTTTCAGTAACGTCTGCCAGCTTTTTATTATAATCATGGATGAAAAGTGTGACGCAATCCTGGTGGTAGAGTGGAGTGACTTGGCTCAACTGAGGCAAAACATGAAAGAGAACTCCAGGAAAAAAAAGAGGTTATGAGAAAGAAACGTATGTTCTGTTGCCTCATTTATGAAGAAGGTTAATCCATGGCTTAGAGGAAAGGAGTTTTTTTTTTTGAAAGCTATTGTTTTCAGGATACCTCAGAAGTAGACTACCTACCCCCCCACCGTATGCACACACTCTCATACTCATACTCACACACACACACACACGTGAAATCACAGGGCTTAGAGCTAAGAAGCTATCAACTAATTATCAAAAACACAGAGAGGCTCTAATCAATTATTCACATGAACATTAGACCGCTAATACACATGCAGCCCAGGGAATGGCATCTCCCAAAAGTAACCCTTCCTCTTCCTCTTCCTCTTCCTCACTCTCACACACACACACACACACACACACACACACACACACACACACACACACACACACACACACATGCATGCAATCATGTAAAGACCTAGATAGTTACACAGAGACACAAACATATGCTTGACAGTAATATCTATACCTGCATACTTGCACCCACTTACACATGCAGCCTCCTGCTCCCTTCCCGCCACTCCACTCCACTCTCCTCAGACAGAGAAAATGCATGCAATCCGAATGTAAAATGAGTTGTGCAAGTAGACTGTCCATAAGGTTCCTGGCTGGGAGGTGCTGATCATAGAACTCCTATTGATCCATCAACACCCCATCCCCCTACTGACTCCCCAAGCACACACAAACACACAGCCAGAGCTTAATCTACCAGGCGATTCCTGAGCATTAAGCCCTAGCCATTGAATTTTCATGCCGTGCAATCATTATTTGAGTTAATGCTGCAATTTATGACTTGGTGTTTATGTGCTGAGTGTGAAAGGTAGGTGAAGGGGATGCAATATAAGGACGTGAGGAGGTGAGTGTGTGTGTATGCAAATTTCTGTGTGTATATTGGTTAAAAGTGGGGTTTTGCATTCACTTTATTATACGGTGATCACTATCAGATGTGCGTGAGAGAGAGGATTTATGTGTATGCATGTATGCACACGTCTGTGTCTCTGTTTGTGTGTGTGCACAACATGTTTATGTCTGTGTGACTTTCGTTGACAGACGTTAGAAAATGACCCCATAATCCTTGTCTGGCTGTCTGTCCTTCAAGAGGAAGCGAAGACAGGAAAGCGAGGAGACAAAGAGGACAGGCTGAAGGCTTCCCCCTGTTCTTTTGTATTTAGAACAGTCAAGACTCTCTAACACACACAGACACACTTACACACGTATACCCACAGACATACATATATGCAATATATCTTAACTCAGACGACCAAAGCTGTTTTAAAATGCAGAGACTGACGCAGTGATGCTTTCTGTATGAGAGGGCGGGAGACACAGATTCCCATTAGCGTTTGACGCGCTGGTATGGGTGTGCTTCTTTTTTTTTTTTTGATGGGGGGTTGTGAGGGGGTCTAGAGCAGACAGCTGTGAATCCACATCCAAATGTGGCACAGCTCCAGAGATCACTGGGATCACAGCCCTTGATGCACAAATTAAATATCTGAATGAGCTAATTGAGCATTTCCGGAGCTCCTGTGATATGTAAACAGTCAAAGTACAAGGAAGACGAGGCATCAAAACCGCAACGCCGCAGAACAGATGGAGCCTCGCTTCTCCCTGAAGTGCATCTCCAGGCCTCTTCTGACAGAAACTGCCATGAATGCATCTGTGTTAGGAGAAAGACGTCTCTATAGCTCTGCTGCGGCAGTATGAGGCTTAGTGGTGCTGCTGCTGATGGGAAGTGCAGTGCAACATGTGGCGTTCAAAGTATTGGCCTAAGGGAAGGTGAGACTGCGGCTTGCCACCTGAAAAACGTGTCTTTTTTTGGGTTTTGTTCAGCATCTCTGGTTCATTTCTAGAAGTTTAACGGTGTTGTCGACACCCGTCTTAGCAAGTACCCTTTCAGCATATTTGGTTTATTGCTCGTCATTGTTTCAGCATGCTTGAAAAGCCTCTTTTCATCCCCCTCTGAGTAGGCGCAATCCTAAAAGAACGCAGGACTGTAATGCCTATTATTAATGCCATGCCTTTATTTCACATGTATGGAATCATTTATCGGTGGCTTGTGCCAGATTCGCAGTTATGGCGCTTTGGGAGAAATAGAGAAAGAGACTGACAGATTGAGAGGTGAGAAGGAGGGAATGGTCTGAGAGTTATAAAAAGGCCTGGTGTAGTGTAAAAGAAATAAGGAGAGCAAGGGCAAAATTAAAACCAGCATAGAAAGGAACATTAAAGTAGGGATATGGAACAGGTGTCTTTGTCCTACTTTGCCGGCGGGGCTGAAGTCATTTTCTCGCCTGAGTCGTTGTTTAGCGTGCGCCCCCAATGAAATGTCTCGCTCACTCGTCGTCACAACACAACCACAATGTCTAGTGTTACTCCTATGAGCTGCATGCATCAGTCATCGCTGTGCAAATTCAATCACCCGCCTTCCCAGTTGAATATAAATACCCCTCCACTCTTTAAGTGTAAAACTAGAAGGCAAGCTGTCGACTCTGCTCCACCACTGTCTTGTCTATTGTCTCCTGGACCCCCAACCCCCCTCCAAGCTTCCCCACTCCCTGTCCAGAATAGACAAGCTGTAAATAAGCATCAAAAATAGACATTGGGGGGACAACTGTTGACAGCCCAGTGACGAAAGCGGCAGACACAGGCACAACCTCGAGGCAGGCTGGATTACACGCAGATAATTGAGGCCCCGCAACATCGGAACATAAGAAGCTCGGGGCTCTTTGTGGGGTTTTTTTCTTACTTACTCGAAAAGCCAGTTAAAGCGTTGTGTTTCAGAGTGCAGTTTGAGGAACACAATCTTTGCCTGAAGAAGCGTGCTGTTCAGTGTCCCTGATTTGGCTTACACTGTAAATATTTAATTGTCGGACATGCAATTGTTACTATATAAAAACATACTGTATAATACCTTTTATGTTTAACGTCTTTGCTGATGAATTTTAAATATATATTATATATATAAATACATATTCGTTTTCAATTATTTTATTAAAACTGAGTAAATTATAAAGTGTCTATTATTCTAGAAGAAACTACTATGATTTTCCATTGTGTGAATATTAGATTTTCAAAGAGAACCCCTTTGATTGGATGTCCCTTTGGCAGCAATTTGTGTCCAAATTGTGTCATTTACAGAGACAAAATGCAAGCAGGCGTAAAAGAGGAAGATAAATGAGTTGACAGGTTTGCATAGTTTTGTGTGGTGAGTTTAGTTTAGGGGTTGAGGGTCGGCGTAAGGCGGCAGCAGCCACACCTTGGCCCCTCTGACCTACAAGAAACCCTATAGCCAGAAGCTATTTAGAAGCAAAATGCCAGCACTTCTGTTTGTATATTTACCACTCGTCTGACAGCATATCGGCACCCTTCAACCATCCCGCAGATAACAATACTTTTTACGAGGATCACTTCTAATTTGTCCTTTGCTGCTGCAAACTGTGAGCACTATTTTTCTGGCTTGCAGAGTTTCTGATGGGAGGCACTTTGGAAAGGTTCCTGCATAAACTGCAGATTTAACACGGCTCATAACTATAAGCACAACGGAGCGGAGGAGAGGGGAGGGAGAAAGTTGCTTTTTACTTTTGCAGAGTGTGTAAAGTGTTTGCACGCTGTTGAGTTGATTTGTTAGCACACCGGCCAACTAAATCAAGTCCCCATATCAATTTTGTTCACCCATTTTCTTTGTCTCTCATTCCCACTTCCTCTCTGCCACTAAATCTCTCTCTCCCTTTTCTCCCTGCTGATTTGACTGAATGTCGCCAACTTGGTGAAACAACAACCGTGATAGTTCGGGGCCACCGAGGCTAACAGCACAGCCAAGTCACCTGCGTCAACGTCTTAACAAGCAGCATGAACTGCCAATAAAAAAGGCTTTTACCCTGATCGTCCTCAAACAAGACTTAAACACAACCTGCTCTTTCTCCTGCCGAATGCCCAAAGTGCTCGCAAATGCGAATCAGGTTGTGTTAACTTGCTTGAAAATGAAAACTACAGAAGAGGCGGAGGCAATTTTTGTTTTTCTTTGCTATTTCATCAGCAGTGGTCTGAAAAGGAGGGTGAGATGGAGAATGGGCAGAAGTAGATGGAAGTTAAACAACACATCTCTTTTACAGGCTTGGTGGAGCAGACACTTGATACATGTAACAATGTCCATCTGTCAACAGTTACATGTATTGTGTCCATAAGCAAGTGTACTCCCCTACCTGCTCTTACATATCAGTTAAATGTTGTAAATCATTGAAACAATTCCTTGAGTGAGGATGAAGATGTACAAGGAAGAGGAAACGTTGTTGAGGATAGTTGAGTCTATCATTGCCCGGAGCTCTGTAAACTTGCACTTCATGACAGCCTTTCATCCCTCATCAAAGCAACAAGTAGATGAGCAGACTTTGCGAATGCTAAAACCTCCCAACCCCCGTCGTCTCCTTCCTCTGGGACGGGCGACCTTAAATCTTCTCTTTTAACAAGTTTCCTGTTCTTCCTTCCTGCCTCCTGCAGTCCCCTGGGTTTGGACCTACGGGACCATTCCAGTATTTGGAAAGGCTGTATCTTAAAGCTCAGTCTACAACCATCAGGGGATGTGAGGAGGACATTGGATATTTTGATTTTCGTCAGGTCAGTGGTCACCAGCCGTCAAACAGCCAAAGCGTGGCAGATGCTTTTGGAAAATGCATGCAGGAAATAAATACTGACATAACAAAACAAATTACACCACAAGTTGCACGTTGCACATAGTGGAATAAGGACTTTTTCAAATACCAGTGTCCTTTTGAGACACAGACACACATGTATGTCTGTGTTTCACCTGTAGAAGTAGTGCCACAGGGACACATTCAGGAGGTCAGAGCAGCCTCTGTTATGTCTGATGTATGCTCTTTTTTTGACTGACCGCACACTCTGTCTTTAAAAGAGGTCCAAAAATAGACTTTTCCATTCCGTATTGGTATTAAAAAAGAAAAATTGGGAGGCGTTTTACATTATTTATGAAGAAGTCAGAGTGATGTCTTGCGCAATGGTCAATAATTTATGAATGAAAAGAGGCCTTTGTGAAACCCACCGTTCTCTCCCTCCCCCGTACCCCCCTCCCCAAACTCCTGCTCCTTCCCAGTGCTACTGATCAAACAGATATTGTTACCACTAAAATAGCAACTTAAAAAAAAACACACAGGCAGCCATGAGACCTGCCTGCAGCCTGGGAGAAAGACTGACAGCAGAGGGGAGGGTGTGAGGAAGGCAGAAAGAAAGAAAGAAAGAAAGAAAGAAAGAAAGAAAGAATGTAAATTGAAAATTTAGACAAGTCTCCTGACTACAACAACATACAATTGTACAGAAGCAACGGGAGTGTATGTTGGGGGGGGACAATACTGTATGTGTATTCATGCATGTATGTGATAGGGTTGTGGGGGGCATGTCATCTATCACTGGACAAATGCTGGGCTGTGGGGGGTGTTGGTGGAAGTGGGGTAGAGGGGGCTGGGGAGGGGGGCGTTGTCGGCCAGAATGGTGCTGCTCCTCAAATGAAATAATATATCTTTGAAAGCCTACGGCCCGCGCCAGGCCCCGGGCCCATATATCAAGTCCAAGAGCGTCTGGTGGCTCCGCTCCAGGCCCATTAACCTTCCACCTGTTCCCCCCTTACACCCCCAACCTACCGGTCCTCTTTTCACCCCACCACACCCTCCCCTGTTGTCCTTCACCATGCCCCTCTCCTCCTCCTCCTCCTCCTCTTGCCCTTGGTCATTGCCTCGAGCAGCCCCTTGTTCATCTTCCCATTTAACCCCCTCCCCACCTTCCTCTGTACCTCATTTCCTTCTATCTGTCCTTCTCTGGCTGTCCTTCATTATCTCCTTCTCATAATCTCTCTCTCTCTCTCTCTCTCTCTCTCTCTCTCTCTCTCTCTCTCTCTCTCTCTCTCTCTCTCTTTTTCTGTCTCTTTCTACTTCTCTTTATCTCTCACAGTAACTCTCCCTCTCGCTACGCTGAGATATCTCTCTCTGTCTCCAACTCCATGTCCGACTTTATTCTCTCATAGTCACTTTCTCACTCTAAATCGTCCACTCTGTTTCTCTCATGTCACAGTCTGTGCTCTTCTCTCTCTTTACTCCTTCTGTAACTCCTTTAAACTCCCTGTCTTCTTTCCTACATCCCTCTTTCTCTCCCCATGCTTCTCTTTACCTTCTTTCTTCCCAACTAAAGTAAAGCGAGCAGGCTATGGGCTGCATATTTGTGTGTGTGTGTGTGTGCGCACGCGCGTGTGTGTGTGTGTGTGTTGGGGGCTGCAGCACAGCCTGCCGAATAATTCAAATGCAATGGACCAGGGACACAGTTACAAATCTCTGCCAACTGCATGCGGCCGCCAACCCCATCACGCTTGCAGTTTGTCAGGATTGGGGTGTCGGGAGGAGAGGTTGTTGCGGGTGGGGGGGATCGTTGACCTCTATGACAAGATAGACATTGCCTCTGAATCTATGTGTGTGTGTGTGTGTGTGTGTGTGTGTGTGTGTGTGTGTGTGTGTGTGTGGAAGGTGGTATAGATATACCACTTCCCAGGGTTCACAGATCACGCCTAAAACGGCTTATTAATTTCCAGTCAGTTATGGGGTGTGAAGAAAAAAAGAAAAGGTGCAATCAACGGTCAAAGCAGGGAAGCAATACACCCCTCCCAACACACTCGCAAAAAACACACAAACACACACACACGCACACATACACACACACACACACACACACACACACACACATGGTTGCACCTTGAAAATTAAACTGCTCCTGGATAGGTCATGGAAAAAAAGGTTTGTGTGTGTGTGTGTGTGTGTGTGTGTGTGTGTGTGTGTGTGTGTGTGTGTGTGTGTGTTTGAGCATAACTAAGACTGTAGAAAAAGCCCCTCCAGTCTGAACTGGGCGGGTGTGTGGTGTAAGTATATTTTCACCAAAGTAAATTCATGTAATATTTATGGATGTAGATGGAGGGGAGGTGTTGAGGGGGTGAAATTATGCAGCAGGGTAGAGTGGGGCGCATCAGAGGATTTTACATTATTCACTCAGGTAAATCTATAAGTGGAGAAAATTCAGGTGTGAGATGTGAACATCAGCCCCCGTCTTGCCCCGACCCCAGGGATCTGTCATACTGCGTGATTGACTGACATGCAGCCGCTTAGATGAGTCGAATAAACTGACGGAGAAGACTCAGTGTTGTAAATACTTTTACTGCTTGAAATGCTTGTCTTTTATTAGGCTGTTGCGGATTTTAAGACCATTTGAAATTTGAGTGGGAAGAGAATTAAAGACTGTGATTGAAAATAGTTAACTGCCAAAAACAATGTAATGTAAAAAAAACCGTTTTATTAGATAATACCTTTTTGATTGAAGTTTGTTTGCCATATTTTATTCAAATAAGAAATCAAAAGTGTAGTTTTACTAATTTTTTTAACTTAGAATGCATTCCTTTGAATTAATTGTTTTCTTTCTGTTTTTTTTTTAAAGTGACATTCAGCCATTGCCAAGACACTTTAGTCTTACCAAATTATTCTTATTATGATTTTGCATTTCTGCCTTTCTTTGACTGGAAATATTCAACAGCTGAAATAAAATGTGAAAAGAGAGAGTTAGGGATGACATGCATCAAAGGTCTGATCCAAACTGTAGATGTTGCAATTGCATGGTCGTGGTGTAAAGGTGTATCAATGTAAACATGTGTGTGCAGTGTGTCAGTATTTTGTTATTGCAGTAAACAAATTGTTTAGCTTTTGATCCGGTGTAAACACCAGTGAAATAATAGCTGTCTACTTCCATGTTTTACATGCATTACCTCATCCCTTTCCTGCCCTTTTGCCCTTCCTGTTGACTTTCTTTAACTCAATCTTGCCTTCTCTCTTTGCTTTAATCTTCTGTCTTTTTGTATCCTCTTCTCCTCTCCTCTCCTCTCTTCCATCACTTCCTCTATGTTATACCCTCTCCTTTCCTTCCCTCTCTCATCTCCCCTCTTTGTTTCACCTCAGTTCTCCTTGCCTGTCTTTTCCTCTCCCCGGCCATCTGTTTATCCAATATGGCTGTCCCATCTCAGCTGGGAGCTTTCCCAGGGAACAAGACTTCTAATACAGTTCCTCCTCAACTTAATGGCCCTCAGTTCTGCTTTTGCCATTCCCGCTACATGCAGAGAGACAGAACAGAAAAAAAAGCGAAAGAGACAGAGAAGCACAAAAACCTGTCTGGATCCTCCTAAAAAAAACTGTCCCTGGATGACTAAAATAAACATTGAAGCCACATTTCAAAATGTCACAGCTATTTTCCCCGCTGCTCCACTTTTATCAGGTGGACAAACTAAATATATGTATAGCGTTACACAGCATTTAACTCAAGACAGATTCTAAACAACATGTCATCTCTTGTTACTGTGTAATGGACATTTAGGAATGAGAATGAGGGGGACTCTTTGCCTTGACACAACTACTTCAAGCGTCTTTGTAATGTTGTGATGCACGTCTCAAACCGTGCAGATTTGTTGAGGCTCAATTGTTTTTGAGGCTGCAGTTTGATTGTTATGCAACTATTGCGTTGACTTGTCAGGCTCATTTGTTAACAGTAGCTGACACACGCTGTTAACTGGTATTTGGCAGTCTAGGCTGTAAATGCGTCAAACAAGTAGTGATAATACATAATGTTCATAAGGAAATAACCCCTGGAAAACAGTAATGATACAAAAAATGACAGTGTACCATATCTGAAGGTGTATGTTCTAATATAGTTGAACTGTAGTAACCTTAAAACATTAGATTACTGAAGTCATTTACTTTATCAACCACTGTTTGTTGTGTATTGACAAGGCACACAAAAAGGGCTCACTGTCCCTACACCACATCCTTTTTATTAAAGGGTGTAGAGAGGAAGGGGGGCGGGTTGTTGTGGTGAAAAGGGAGTAGAGTTAGGAAGGTAAGATATAAACATATGAATCATCAATAGTCCCGATTGCCCTGCTAAATTCTCCCTCTCATTGTGTTTGTGGTGGGAGTCAGACCAGCCATCCCAACGCTGGAACAATGGAGGAGAGGGTAGCATGGTATGAGTCACCCTCACACACGCACATACATACATACACACATATTGTAAATACACATGCGAAACATGCAGTTAAGCAGCACATTCTTTTTTTTCTTAAGGTTTTGTTTACAGTTTTCACAAAGAAAGCTTGACATCCTACTTTTATTTCAAACGTTTAAGTATTTAAATTTGGTTAGCCAGTAACTTAAACTATTTGTTTGCGTAAAGATTGATATTTTACTTTAGTTGTGAGCTATTAAAGCGTTTGTAGGACAAACTCTCACTTACAGTTTGATCTCTTACAAAGTCAGTTGAATTAGTATTTATATTTTTTTAATAAAAATTAGCATTTGTTTATTAATACAGCAATGTACTTGCCTCTTTACTTTAATTTGGTTTGTTTTAAGTTAGATGTTTCTACTAAACTCTGCGTTTTTATATTTCTGCTTCAGTCAGAGAAACCCTATGTTTTCCAGAATGCCTTCCAAAAAGTGAGCCCTTACAATTATGTTTTCATTTTTAAATCAAGAAAACTCTCAAAACACATCATCTGTTTTACTGGAGCTATACTGTCAATAGAGAAACTGCTATCTGAAATGTTTAATACCACCAAACAAAAAGTTCACTCAGGAAGTCAAAACCCACCATTACCAGTAGCTGCCTTTTAAAAGCCTTTTTGAATGGCTTTAACGCGCAATGTTGCCTCGTCGGCGGTTGGCACCAGTGGGGGCGGATCGGTTCATGGCAGGACAGGAGAAGATGGGAAAGGGAGGGGTGGCCGAATACCAGCCCTGTGCTAGTAAATGTCACTGAGAGACAAACACATGTGTTTCCCCCCTTATAACACCCTCAAATACTGCTATGCACCCATACTCATATATACTGGATCAAGCACTGATAATATTCTTTCATATGCCGTATACAAACTATGAAATATGTATCTGTACACTGTCATTTAAAAATTAAGTTGTACCCACTTGTTTAATAAAACATACACTGATCCTACAAAATATTTCTTACCACACATACTACAACAAAAACAACCACCTGCAAAATGTAAAGTGTTTAAAGATTAGAATTAGAATTGTAATTTTCTCAAAGACATACTTATATATTTTTAATTTGAAAAACATAAGACATTTTTGCACAATTTTGTGGAGGGAAATGCATAACAATTACCAACAGCAATCTAATCTTTCAATATAAAAATCAATTAAACAACTGACCTAATTCAGTTACACATATTCAGATACACATACTCATATTAAGGGATGAATAAACTTAGGAGGCACAATAAAAAAAATAATAAGCTTATGTGGAAGTGAAAACATATTTAAACTGTAAACGCATAGTGCTAAACACGCACAAAAAACACACATGTCTTCAGCTTGCTCAAATTTTATTCAAATATCCACAAGGGATCGTGACCTCAACCCTGCCGAAACCTTCCCTCATCACCCCACTGTGCACCAGACCTGACTTTCTCTAATAGTCGATATGTTAAACCAATCAAAACTGGGTTGGTTGGCGGTAAGAGCCCACCCCAACTTCTCGGATCCAAGGTGTTAGAAATAAACGTCCCTCACGTCATGCCTCATTCCCAGAAAGAGGGGGGAGGGGGGGAGACAGATTAGAAAAGAATAGGGAGAGCTTTTAAGAAGGTACTCCTAATGGCTAAATATTTATGAGTCCCGTGACCGAGGCCAACTTATGGAAACTAAATCTTTAAACACTTTTTTTGGCAGACGCCTCGCACACACCCTCCCAGCTTGGCTCTATTACCAGAGAAATTCTTTTGTTCTTACAGAGCTAATAATAGTGAGAGGCTGTGCGTTATGTGTGAGTGGTGTCTGTGTCTTAATGTGGGTATGTGCGTGTGTGTGTGTGTGTGTGTGTGTGTGTGTGTGTGTGTGTGTGTGAGATGAAAGTGTATTTATAGCTTCCTACAGCGCCACACTACTCCTGTGACAAACTTTTAATTCTACTCTGCTTCCTGTCTCTCTGGTACAAGGCTCGACCTCACATCTAATAGTCAGGTGTATATTAACGGGAGATATCAAAGGTCAGGTGGAATCAAAAACATGATAGAGCTAATTCAACTATCAGAAGTTGAAACGATAGCACACCCACCAATTGAAGTATCTGATGCAACATACAGTAAAAGTGTGTGCTGTCTTTATTATCTACGGAAATTAAAACCCCTTTAACACTGGCTGGCTGTTTGTCACGCTTGAGCAGTATACAACCATTAGCTTGCATGTATTACACACAAGACACTTACAGACACAAACACACACACACACACACACACACACACACACACACACACACACACACACACACACACACACACACACACACACACCTTTACACAAACACACACATAGACAAAAGCAGGCATATTTAAAGGGGGATAAAATGGAGAGATCAAAGGTTGTGGCTGGGTTTTTCTATGTAATTTGGTGTTGAACTGCAGTAGCAAACAGTAAAAGCTGGCAGCAGAACAGCACAGTACACACATTCTCTGCAATTTTGATTAACAAACAAATCAAAGCAGTGAAGTTCAGCTGAAAAAAGCCTTAAAGCAAACCATTTAAGGAAAATATTTTAAAACCAGAAGTGGGTTGTGTGGGAAAAACTGTAAGAGCCACAGCTAGCACATTATATGTAGCCTTTGTGCTTTAAATGGCTCTTTAAAAGCATGGAGGCGAGGGGGGGGGGGGGGGGGGATACAGCATGAGTTTCTCCTACATTGTCATTTTCTACCATTGTAACAGGCACCCAGCTCAATTACTATTAAGCTCCAGTAATATAGGTAGTCATTAAGCAAACACAATGACATTTCATTCAGCAGCAAATCAGGGAGTAACAAACACAAGTGGCTGAGATAATTGAATTAGGACGAGGGTGTGAGAAACAGAGAGGCTTCACAGTGGAGCAAAAATGATCATTCAAAGTTAATGGGCAAACCACATGCAATTATTAGTTGTGGCCACACGTTTCGACGAGCCCGTGTGTGTGTATATGAGAGAAGTACTGCGCACCCTAGATGAATGCAAATGCAGATCTCGAAAATGTCAATAGCGGGGACATGGCGAGTACTAAATGTCAACATGTGTTTTTCAAGGGCTCTTGTCTGTGTTGTAATTGGCTCTGTTTTTAATATTACATTTATTTCATTTGTTATTTTTCTCTTTGAAAACTAAATAATATCAAATATTTGGAAGGAATTTTGCAACAGACCCAGGCCTATGAATATGGAGCTGAGCCTTTGGCGATGCGATGCGAAACAAACAGACAAAGGAGTCAGACAACGGGAAGAAAAACAGGTGAAGCACAGACTAATCAAACGCCTTTCATGTCGCTCCGAACATTAACCTTCATTCAGAGCAAATAAAGCTGTGAGCGCACAAACACACAAGAAACTGTCCCTTGTGCTCTGTGATGAATAATTGGGAATTACCACATTTTTACAGTGAGGCGTTGGTGGACGGTTACTATTGGTCATTTTTCAATTGATTGTGCTGAACACTCAAAGAGGACATAGTGTTAACCAGACACACATTAATAGGCTGGGCAGATTACATACACCTAGTGCATTTAAAGAATGTCCACCACAAATGAGTACAGGTTAAAAAAAAAATGTTTTGCCATTGTGCCTCTTTCCTCTATGTGATATGATCAACTTTCTTTTCTTTTTTTAACAATATGCTAATGGTCAATATCTCTTATCATTACACAGTGTGTGCCCACTTAGATCTGTGGAATATTTCAAGTGGAGATGGGCGGTATGTAGTTCACAAAAAAACCTCAGACTAGGACCCTGTTAATATAAAAAGAGCCTGAAGGTCATAGTCAAAGTTTTCACAACCCATAGCTAAAGCGTCTCACACACAGGGTAAATGTGGCTGGCTGCTGAATTTTGATCAGGCAGTGGGACAGACAGCAGTGGCAGCTATGAGCAGACCTACCCCACCCCTCCCCCAACAGCCCTGTGTACTCTACATTAGTGTTGAGCCAGTGCATAAAAGAAGAAGATTAAAGGCTGTTGAAGATGAAGGATTGAGCAGATGATGTTCATGAACTGTGTAAAGTACTGTCAATTATGGATGACAACGCGGTGAAAGATTTAGTATTGAAACAAAATACGGGATCATTTATGAAAGGCCTGCAGAGTAATGAAAATACCAAGCCATTGAAAAAAAGGTTGTAAAAAATAGTATATATAAATATTTTCCTCACATTCAAAGTCATCGCATTGATCATGCACACACACCTTAAGTTCACGGAAGAAGATGCTGCTGCGTGCCCACTCCACGATGGAGAAGAGCGTCTGGTCCGCCATCTTGCACATGAGGCCGAAGGTGTTGAGCTTCTCGTGTTTGCCTCGGCTGGCTTGCTCCTGCTGCAGGTAGGCCATGATCTTGGCCTGAACCTGCGGCTCATCTGGCTCACACTTGAGCAGCTCTACGATCAAGTGAGGGAAGCTGGGCGGCGAGCCTGTCTGGTACGCATCGACGTAGGCGTAGCCCATGATGGACTCCGGCGAGCTGGTGTACGGGTCTGGGTACTCGGACTTGATGGTTCGCGTGCCTTGGAAGTGTCCGTAGGCCGCCTGGTAGCCCTGCAGGCTGCCAGCGTGTGGTGGCATTGCCATGCTGACCGGTGAAGTGACAAATGGGCTGCGGTCGTAGTCTGTGGGGGGTAGGGCGGTGGCATGATGGTGGTGGTGGTGGTGGTGACCGGTGTGGTGGCCAGGGTGGTGGCTCAGAGGAAGGCCCTTTGATGCGGCCGAGTGGATGTTCTGGATGGCCGAGGAGATGGTGAGGTCAGTGGGCACGGCTTGCATCACCTGAGTCATGGCCTCAATCTTCAGGCCGTTGGCTCGGATCAGAGCCTTCTTCTGCTGCTTAAGGGCCCGGTCACGTTTGTACATCGGGCCGAACTTGTTGCGACCACCACGCATGCGGTCCGCCCGAACAGCTGACAGACAAACGGGAAAGGGAGATGGAAAAAGGGACAAGAAGGAAGAGTACAGTATTAGCTGATGGGTTGTGGACAATACTATCCACCTTTTGACACATTCACATTTAAATCAAGCAACAAAAATGTTTTCATCCAGAATGAGAAATCCACCAAACAAAGACTTTCATAACCCGAAAAGATGAAAACTAGTTTCTTTGTGGATTGCATGTCAGGGACTTTTGTTGTAAGATTTTTCCATGTATGTATACAGATGGTGGTATGGTGGTATGGAAGTGAACTCCTCATACGTGTAGCTCGTATGTAGAGCAAAGGTTTTCCCGTGGTGATTACACTTGACATTTACCTGTTGACTCCTAAAACCCACAGGTCTAACAGATAGTGTTGTTACTCATTGACAAGAGACACAAACTTCTATGAACCGCTCTGCTAAAGGATCATTGTACAGCTGGCTATCTCTGTCTACCACTCAGGAAATGCACACCTCCGAAGCTATAGACTCAAAGAAAGTTCTCGTTCAAAAATACGTGTTTTAAAATGCTATCAGATTATGCAATATATAAAAGCTGTCTATTAGCAGAAACTTTTTTCTTTACAAAACCCCAAAGGCTATAAATCATGACAATAAGCAAATTGTTATTTTCTTATTCTGATGAAACAAACATACCCATGATGCCCCCTGCCTCCCCCCCGCAGTGTAGTATCCTGTGGTGAGGATCACAACGAGTCTGTGCCGTGGGTATTTCTAATGAACGAGCCGGGCAGACAGTGGACTGCTATGAGGGCCATGTGTGATCATGCCGACTGCTGCCATGGGGAAGCTGCTCTGCTGTCTCCCAGTCGGGGGGCGCTGGTGTTAATTATTCATACTTAATTACCTCTTACTCTGACGAGACTCGCTGAGCCCAGGGTGCAATGAGCTAACGGACGTCTGGAAGACTAAGCAACAGAAAAGATACTCACTAATACCAATACTGTAGAATATTAGATACTTATTTTTATTGTATTCAATAAAAGAAACCCACATATTTAACTCTATATGCAAATACATGCACATACATTTGCCATGACACTGAATAGTTAAATAACATGGCGAGGCAGGCTGCGTCCACTCCAGCTCATGATGTCTTGATGGATGAATGAAAGAACAGAAGAAGAAAATTGAAGAGGGGGTGTGGAGAGGGCGGGGTGGGGGGTCGGAGTTTGGGAGCGAGGAGGGGCACACACACTTACACACTCACACACTCCGAGCTGCCTTGGGAGTGATTTTAATGACCTCCGTCACAAAAAGTGTCTGTCACTGATCTAAGAGGAGCCGAGAGGGGAGACACACACGTACAAACACACCCACACACACTCTCACACACTCACACCCGCATGCTGACTCTATTTCGTACATTGTTGAAGAAAAACACAAACACACACATGGAAAGCCTCACATACTGGTCCAGATCACACAGAGAGATGGAAGCAGGCCAGACGCTCCGCCACCTCGGAGAGCCCCTGTCGGCTCAAATGGTATGTAATTTATACACAGTGATCACACTCACACACACACACACACACACACACACACACACACACACACACACACACACACACACACATACACACAACCATTTTCCAACATGGTTGAGTTCAACTCCAGTGTCCACTCAATGAGGCTTAGGGATTATCTTGACCGTTAAAAAATGTATCACACATCAAAGGAATAAAATAAGGATTCAGGAGCGTCAAATGTATCCATTATACATTATTGTAGGGTGACTTTAACTATTAATGATTTCTCCACAACAGCGTAATTAATGAGCTGAGAAACTAATAGTTAGCCCTCCTGGGAAAACAAAATTAGGCCCTGACTGCCTTCTCGCCTGCCTCAGACCAAGGGACCCACTTCACATTATGAATATCAAAATTGAACAGAACACACACACACACACACACACACACACACACACACGCACGGATTCTTTGTCTCTAATTAAACAAGGTGATTTGCATGCATGTAACACAGATTAATATGGACGGGGGAGGGGAAGAGGGGAGCAGGACAGTGTACGCGTGTGAGTGAGAAGATGAATGTGTGTGTTTGACTGAGATGGAGAGATGTTAATGAATTGGATGCTGCAGCACTGACTGGCAACTTTAGAAGGTCAAAAGGTTGAACAATAGTGGTAAAGTAGTCATTTGTAAACGTTTTCATGCAATAGAAAAGTGTTATATGTAATAAAAACACTGTAGCAATTGGATTTCCTTTTCATAAAAGCTTGTGTCTGTTAAACTCACTGGTCGGTTTCTGTGGTGCCAAGAAAGTAATGTGTTTGATGTCTGTGGCTTTGTCTGGCATAAACAAGACAAACTGAATAGTTAGCATGACAGTGACAGCCACCCCTGCTGAACAGGCAAACAAGAAAGACAGCCACCTCCAGAAATAAAACAAACTTCATCAACAGAAAATACAAGAAAAAAAACTACAGCGCTGCACACTCAGCTTGATTGACAGGAGTTGTCTGGAAAGTGCAACTATGAGCACTTAGCTCAGCACAAAGGTAAAGGCCAAAAAGAAGGAAACAAGTCAACTGTAAACTGAAAAAATCTATATAGTATATATAAAGGCAATATATGAACAGAAAGCATCCCAAGGAAGAAAAGGTTTGAATATATGAGGGGAAATTTCTATTAGTGTGAAAAGGATCTGGTTTGGGGGATGTTGTGGGTTAGCAGTGAGGCTTTGGGGCTAAAGCCAGTCTGAAAGGCTAAAAGGCTGATGCTGTCTTCCACTCTGAATTCCCCAGACTTATTGTCTGAGAGCACGTCCACAAAAAAAACACACTTGGGCACACACACAGACATCCATAAATTCAAAAACAGGACCACCAAAACCCTGTTCCACTTTCCCAAAAGTATCCAGTACCCCGTGTACGCACAATCTCAAACATGTACGAACACAAACAACCACGCACACAGCATCCTTCACGCACACAATTTCTTCGCACACAATTCGCCTAACACACTGAAACGCATCACACACACAACAGCCCTCAGCGCTTATATCCTCTGATTTATGGTTGTTTAATATACAGGAATATTAAGCGTGCGTAGGTGAGGATCCCTGTCGGCCGCCAGCATATTAATGGGTCCCGCGGAGCCTTGCTGACACCCTGTTTGTCATGTCGGGGCCCCGGCCCCTGCTCCGGATGCGCCCTATCCCATGCACACACATGAATACCTATGATACCTATGCATAAGTAATGGGACAGCTCCCTGGCTTACAGCGCAGGCTGATGGAAGACAAATCAGAGCGAGAAAGATACAGGGAGGAAATAAAAAGTGGTGGGAGAGAGATACAGTCAGGGGAATACTCACATGGTGTCGATAATTTGTGTCTATAGAGGTTTTGTATGTATAGTAATTAATACATTTTTGATTTGATGATGGATTAACTGCATAAAAAAATTGCTACAAACAAATATCACTGGAAAAAGTGACCTTAGAAAGCCTGTATGAGTTATCTTGTAAGTCAGAGCTAAAAGTCCAACAAAAGTTAATGAAAAGAAGAATAAGAGTTACTTTAAATCAGTATATTGTTGTGCCTGGTTAAAAACAAGACAGTGTTTGCTGATCGGCTTTGTATCCAGCTGGGGTTAAACACTAAACATTGTATTATCTGGTATTCAGATAAACTGTAAAGGAACCAAACAGTACAATAATCAGCATTTTATCAGTGGAGGAAGAAACATTGCATGCTGTTCTTTGTTTTTGTATAATAATGTAATCTTTATGATTTTTTACATGGGTGCCTGTTATCCAGTTATATTTTTAATGGTTATTAAGTTCTAAGAACTTCTGCTTTATTAAATAGCGCAGAGTGGAAAAAAAAGAGTGTGTTCAGAACTCACAATATCACACATGCACTGTTACGCTGTTTTTATGATACACAAGTGAAGGAAATATTAGGCAGCTCAGTGAAGCATGTGATGTAAGACAACTTCGAGTGAGCATAAAAAGAAAAGCATGCCAGTGGGAGCTGTTCAGATATGGCACGCTTCATCAGCTTTAGTGAATGATGTGCTAATGGGTCAAACCATAGTGGGATGTGACTTTTTTTCTTTTTCTCAAGCAGTCAATACTGAGAGCTGAGATGCTACAGCGCATATGAAGAAGCAACGATTTTCACAGCACGCTAATAAGTGTGCTTGTGTGTGGCCGCCAGGCTCCATCATCGTTGTGTGAGTATATAAAAGACAGAGAGTGTGTGGCTTTTTTTCTTTTCTTTTTTTACTTCAATACCGTTTGACACAATGACCCGCATGACCCTGACAGTAACTTAAACATATAAATCAACAGATTAAAGAATATTAATTAATTAACAAATATATTTAACTTTTTATAATGTCATGATAAACAATAGTATTTATAAAATTAGATTTACAGATGTTAGCAATTGGTGGCATGTGGTTAAAGTGATTTTAGGTTAAAGATCACACTCATGTCCAGATTCACAGAGTTCATTTTTTGGGTTTCAACCTGTGACTACTTGAACAGAATCTCTGCCACTACCAGGCTGTTCTTCACTCTCACAGTTGATGCAACAACATTAATATGTTATCTCGGAAAAGCTGTCTTGGCTGTTACACACTGGGTCAGAGGTAAGTCATTTATCCTGTGACACACAGGGAAGAATATGATATGCCTCTGCAGTGTTTTCTTTCTTGTGCAAAGACAGGCGTCAGGTTTAACTATTTTTGTTTTGTTATCAATTTAAGATAATACGACTCATATCTTAGTGTTGTGACACTGTTTACTGTATGTCACTCTGATATTTTCCCGTCTGCCATTTCTCCTTGTTTCGATGCCTTCCCTCAACTTTGAAAAATTAACACACGCAAACACTGACTTCTTTACTGCTACTACCCTCACAGCATTGGCTGGCAGACTTATCAACAAACAGGAAGGACATTGAGCAACTCCAGAAAGGCAAAAGTAAACAGTTGAAGAATTACAGTTTGAGGCAACTTTAAAGTTTTCCACACATTCTTTTGTCCACATTTTGTTTCCACTCAATATCCGGAATTCACATGTTGCTGCAAGCTGCTGTGTAATGGAATGAAAAGATTGCAATAATAAAGCACATGACCCCAAACCTCCTTTCCTCTTTCACCGCTATTTTATTTTTATCAAATGACAGCTTCTCCCTCTTGCCTGTGGCCTTCTGAACACCTTTTTGGGCTTTTCATGAATACATGTATGTGTTTACCATGGAGAGGAGTGTGTGTGTGTGTGTGTGTGTGTGTGTGTGTGTGTGTGTGTGTGTGTGTGTGTGCTGAGGGGTGTCAGCCTTTCCGTATAGGACGCTTTTACTGCTTTTGGCAGGACTCGCCCACCGGAGCTTCTGGCCCCTGACAGAGTGCTGCAGGGCCCGTCTTGCCCCCGAGCTGAAAGCTACCGCCAGCAAAACAAATCAGACGCTACCCCCTCCCCACCTGTGTCAGCCTGAAAATGACAGGCCGGGACATTCTGCCCAGCGGCCATTCACAATTAACAGCAATTAATTACACTGCACATGGCAGCTAAAGGGAGAAGAAGCCTCCGGAGAGATTTTAGTCAGGCTGTCTTTGCTCTACATTTACCCTCCGTGGGTCTTATTTCTTTAACACATTAACTTTTCTCAATTGTATGTGATCATTCCAGGAGCCTAGGGATTTTTTAATTTTGTTTAAATTACAAATGTGTGAAGAATTCTGTTTCAATATTAGACCGTAAGAATAACAACACCTACTCTTATTAAAAGTTACACAAAGTGAAACAATTTGCAGGATCTCTTTAAAGGACAGCATGGTAACTTAATCTCTCGGTTAACAAAATAATACCTATTGCCTTTTAGCTTTTAAAAAGCCCAATTTTGCACATATTGAAGATAACCTTCAGGTGGCTATATTCACTCCAAGATTTGCAATTTCAGAATAAAACTCACGTGTGGAAAAATAGATCTTAAATATTATCTTTAAACATAGGAAGAACGTTTCTTGCGTTGCCGTCTTGTCACTTTTGGATAGCCGTGTTTGAACAAGCTTCTGAGCCACGTTCAAATTAAACAAAGAGGCCTCGAAACGGCCGGCCAAAAGTATCATCATTACCATTCTCACCCTGCCGCCAAGTTTAATATTTTATCTATTACTCTGTCTGGCAAGTTTAAGTGCACAGCAGCTACAAGATACTCCCTAACTGCCCCTGACCCCATCCAAAATACTAATAAGCAATGCTGGATTTCAACGCTTTGGTAGTAATGAAAGGTTTTACTTCACAAAGTTCCAGGTATACATTTGCACGAACAGATATTACTGAGATGTTCATTGTTAAATGTTTAAATAAATATAATATTCTCCTTTCATACAGGCAATTATTGTGTCAGAGCAGGTATCAACCTTTTCTAAATGGTGGAGGAAGGAAAGTATTCACAGGCAAATTGATCATGGAAGAATATATTCACTCTGAGTTTCCAAAAATGTTAATGTGCTATGAATTACTGTGTTGAATTGGGAATTAATGGAAAGACTGGCTCTGTCACTTCACTTTAAACTTTTAAAACATCGCTGTGGAAGTCCAGAATCAACCTCCGTGTTATAATTGTTCCCTCACAACTTTCAGTAAATTGCAAACAGGCTTCATATCTAGAAATATATATATAATGCAGCTCACAGAGAGCAACAATCTGCTTTCCCATTCCTTAAGATGCATACTGTGAGTTCTGGATCATATTTTAGGGATTGGTGTTTTCTATGAAACCCCAGATTAGACTAATTTAGTGGTCAACTATTCATGAAATCGTGCAGAAAAAACAGTAGCCGACTGTCAATGTTAACTATAAAAAAGAGAAATATTCTCCCAGATTAAAATAAAAATGTGTAAAGAAAGTGAGCCTGAAGGCTGTGTGGGCATTTGTCGGCCTACATGCCGTGTTGTTACCTGTAGTAGTGAAATGTACTGTACTAAGTACATAGTTGGGGTATTTTACTTTAGTATTTCCCATTTTAAACTACTTCATCCTTCTACTCTTTCTTCTCTCTCTTCCTTCTTCCTTCTACTACAGTAGAAAAAAATACATATTTTACATATAAAACATTTGATTAGCTCTTATTCTATTAGAATTTATTGCACTGTTATTTATATTATATATATATAAGTACCCAACAGTATAACATAATTACAATAACCCCCATCTCAACCACCTATAACAGTAACATGGTACTTACATATTAAAACATCAGTAACACTATTCCAATAATATAAAAGTATATCACTCACAGGACTTTATTCTGCATTATGAACATTTTCACTTTTGATTCTTTGTTGCATTTGACTAATAATATGTACTTTTACTTCTGTAAGTAAATTTACTAAAGTAAATGATATGAGTACTTCCTCCGGCAGAGCACAGTTGCATGTTCAGTATTAATAACAGCCATCTTTTCTCCTTTATGCAAAAACTGTGGAATATTTATCTATTTTAAAGAATCCCACACTTTTGACAGCTACACATTATCTATCAGCCATTGTTGCACTTTGAATCACTGTTGAATATCCCTCCCTGGTATACATGTCTTCAGAACCTCGTGTTTAAACAGGAACACACATTGAATATACAGAAGCTAGACACCAGCAAAACTTGTGATTTCAATTCATTGAGCCATGAGCCAAACACCTGAACTGTAAAAATGTAAACATGTTGCAGTACCTTCTAGCTTCATGCCGACGGTGAGGCACTTTTGAAAGCGGCAGTACGGGCAACGTTTCCTCTGGGTCTTGTCAATCTGGCAGCTCTGGTTCTCTATACATGTGTAGCGCTTGTTGTTCTGGACGGTGCGCTTGAAGAAGCCCTGCGGAGAGAACCAATTAAGACGTCAACCCGCTTGACCCCTGCAATGCGATGGTAATTGGCCCATTCACACTCCCAGACAGATGGAGAGGGACAGGCTTAATGGACATACACACACACACACACACACACACACACACACACACACACACACACACACACACACACACACACACACACATGGGATGAGGTACACCACAAATGATGTTGTGATACTTTACGGACACACACATGCAGAATATAAAGCAGGTCATGGATGCACACTTTTTTTTTTTTTTTACAAATGAAACACATTTCAGTCTTCCTGAACATTTTTTATTTTTTTATAACGATGTTGAAAACTCAGTGTTTGTAGTACTTTTTGATTAAGTCACTCGTGGAATTTGTTTATACATTTGCATTTACAACATACATTCATTTTTATCAGCTTTGAACAAATAAGCAACACATAAATTCTCTACATACATACATTACCCAGTGTTTTCTGCATTATAAACTACTTTATAAATGGTATGGAATCTAATTTGTGTCCTGTCAAAATGGCACCGTTATTCTCAATATTATTAATGTCTCAATATATTCAGGAAAAGACTCTAGAATTTACGGGGAAAGCATTTTTTCAAATTCCACTTAATTATTGAAAAATATGAGCCCAGGAGTCCAAAAAATCCAATAAATTATATCGATAATTTACAGTTCCGGGATTACAGAGATTCATACCTGCAACATGGAATTAATTATAGACAGCAGAAGGCAAAATCAAACGAAGGGAAAATGGTATTAACGTATTCTAGATCCATAACCTAGGAGGAGAATCCCTAAACCTTGTCTTTAAAAAAAATAAAAATAAAAAGGAACGTACTGCTGTCAATATCTCACCAAACACAAATTTAATTGACAATCTGCATTGCCTGATCCGTCCCAAAAAAAAAAAAACTGCACTCGGTTTTGGATTATTGACTTCTCAGTGCTAAAAAAATCCATGCTTCAGAGAGAACTTTCTCTCCAATTTTCCATTTAGTGCACAGCATGTGCTATAAATATCTGAACCAAACTGGATTTTAACATGCTTTAAAAGCCACACAACATCACGTCTGGAGATTAAGCGGACAACATAACTGAAATGCTTTCATTTGACCGGCAGTTCAAACCAAGAAAAGACACTCGTCAAGGCTCGTTTTATTTGTAAAGGGATTGCTGCAAGCAACTTTTGCCTGTGTCTGTTGCCATTACAAATAGCAAAGTTGTCACAAATTAACATAAAATCTGAAATCCTCCAGTAATTTAAAAATGGTATTCCGTAAAGTAGACACAAGCTATTCATTAAAGTAATATCCAATTTTAATTTGATAAATTATCTCAGTAATTGGGTATTCTGACCTTGGAATTCCATTCTAAAAAAAATGCACTCTCTCTGCACAAAAACAGCAACCAGGAAACTGCTTTTAACTTCTTGTCAATATTGGTGAGTAAGGAAAAATATAATGCACATCACCACTTTATCTCTGATCCCCGTCTGCTCATTACTTGTACTTGCACTTCTAATATGTGCTCAGTCCCCTACTTCATTTTCTGATTTTCCTACTTCTGTAGATCTTAAATATTTTTCTTTGAAAAGCCATTGTGCGGTATAGCTCTGACCCTTGACCTTCTTACTCATCTCTTGTATTGTCAGTACTTTAGGATTGTAACAATATTCTACAATTGCTCTCTCAGCTCAGTCTCAGTCTCCCAAAATGAAGCATGCTGGGAGTGAGTCTCTTTGTGCACAACGAGCGCCATGACGCCCTTTTCAGCATGTTGTTGTTATTAAAGCAGGTATGATGTGGTACCATGTTTACTTCATGTGGGCAGGTGTGTAGTATGAACTAACACTCTCTGGTGGTAGTATTATGAGGAGGTTAAAGAATAGTTCTCTCTATCTTCATGTGTGTGTGTGTGTGTGTGTGTGTGTGTGTATGTGTGTGTGTGTGTGTGTGTGTGTGTGTGTGGAGGTGTGTGTTCCTCAGCCAAAAACTGGCAACCCAACCAAAAAGCTCCATAAAAATCTAATCAATGCGTCTTATTCACAACTGCTTTTTGGGGGGTTGAAGGGTAAAGACAATGGTGGTAAGAGGGTGCAAGGACGAGGTAGAGGGTAATTGCAATTCCAATTACATCTAAAAACCTCACTAGAAATGATAAAGCATTTCCAAAATTTGATAACACAAAGTTGTGAATCTTACTGTGGAAGTGCATCACAAAAACTGAAACAAAGGTTACTTTCATGTTACTACACTAAGAAAAAAAATCTAACTCCAGTTTCCACGCAGCTGCGGCCAGAGAGGAACCTCCATTACACTGGAGATGGATTGCACAGCTGGCTGATAGCGAATATTTAATACCAATATGAGTCTGTGACATGTCAACACACCAGTCCAGATCTGACAATCATACTTTTACTGAATAGCTTGCCTGCATTTTTAGAGATAATCAATGATGAGCTTCAGGTAATTATCAATATCATTCATGTTTCAACAAGGATATGCAGCACTTTATAAAAGACTACATTCTGCATGCACACACACACACACCAGAGCGTTTCAACTAGACTTGGAAACATGTTTGTGGATTGGCTCTCCAACACGAGCCTGTGCTGAGGCTGAAAAGCACCAGAGATGCCACTGACGTCTCCCTTCAAGCAAGTGCTTAGCATCTCAAGGTCATAATATGGGATAAAATCTATAACATCTGCTTTGAATAATGACCACATAGGCAAGAAATGTGTGCTGCGGCATCAATACCGTGAGCTTCAATTTTACACTGAATAGTGTTAACACAGAGACATTTGTCTTAGCTTAATTTTGTGCTGACAGCTTTACTGGGCTAACAAAAAACGTGGGTAAAGCCTATTAGCTCAGTGTTGAGGAGAACGGTGGAAACGTTTTGCAACCAGACATGTTGCTCTTCTCTTAATGAACTCATGATGAGAGTTTTAGACAGTAGGATACAGGCTTGTACAAACAGAGACGATAGTATTGTGTACTTTGCTTCCTGGGTTAAATGCTCTTCCCCCCACCTCCTGTGTTTGGTGGTTACAAAAATCACAAAAACCCTTTGCATGCTTTAGAACTCCTGTTTCTTTTCCAAGCCGTTCACCGCTTTATAAAATCCTCTGACACTCACAGGAAAAGTTTGTTACATCAATTGTCACAACAAAATGTGACCCCCTCGGCCTCTTTAACTTTTCTTTCCTGTCATTTGAATGACGAGGAACTGAATCTTTACTGAACAGTTACACTTGTTGCAAGTCACTCTGAACAAGAATGTCCACTAATTCCTTAACGTGCAAAAATACAACTGCAATACATGCATCTCCACAGATAAACAGAGGTGTTAACACACTGGAATAAAGCAGCCTTAGAGAAATAGCCATATTATTACTCTGTATGGAGTGTATTTTAAAATTGCACAACACAAACATGACTGTATCTGCAAAATTCAAGGGAAATAATGACACTAAACAAAATAAAAAATACCAAAAGAGTGCATTAACTTAGTCCAGCTTCACTACTGAATGCAAAGTATAGTAATACAACCAAACTATGCTCAGCCACCGTGAACCTAACACTGACAGGCTTTGATGCACTACAGGAACTTTATAACAACACCAATAATTAGGCAACTACAGTAGAACTATTTTAGACACAAGGATTATTTTAGATATCAAACAGATACGAGGTCACCATGCACACACTACATTCTTGTAATAGAGTGGAGAATGAGGGCACTAACCTTGCAGCTCTCGCAGGTCAGTAGTCCGTAGTGATAGCCTGAAACCTTGTCTCCGCACACGGGGCACATCTCGTCCAAGTCTTCGTCATAGGAGTAGTCCATCATTTTTAACTGGTGGGCTGAGGATGAGACACGGACACACAGGGAGAAGTCTATTTCAGTGCTGAGCAATCTCTTTTCCAAAAGCCCGCTTTCATACATCAAAATGAACCGAGCGACCCAACTGAATGAGCTTTTTTAAAAAAAATGTAAAGTTCTGTTGGACTTGTAGAGGTTTAATTTGAGGAGGGGAAGACGAGGAATTGTCGATTTTGGAATGAGTTGAAAGGACTCAACCATTTATTTCT
This sequence comes from Cottoperca gobio, assembly GCF_900634415.1. NCBI lineage: Eukaryota > Metazoa > Chordata > Actinopteri > Perciformes > Bovichtidae > Cottoperca > Cottoperca gobio. The sequence goes on from NC_041358.1 coordinate 17,287,021, forward strand.
CCTTGTTGCCGCCCTCTCTTCTACATTCGTTGGAGACAGGAGCCAAAAAAAAAAAAAAAAAAAAGCTCATGAAAGTGAGCCTCATAAATATGCATGCATCTAAGTCGTGCAATCGCTGGGGGAAATGGAGAGATATTAGAGTTAAGGATTGGACGAGAAAATGTTACCGCCCACAGACAAATGAAGACACACAGAGAAGCCCTTATCTCTGCAGGCGATGAGAAAAACATCCAAAACCAACTTGAACCAACATTATTTTCCCCTCTCGAAGAATAACTCGCGATGATATAGGCCAATTGCTTTGGTTATTTGTGTGTTTTTCTGGTGCAAAAGCAGAGGCAACATAGTATGTGACAGTCTGCGTGCGCTGGAAAAAAAATAGTTCTACATGTCGTCAATATAGGCTAATTTAACATGACATTTTTTTTTATATAGAATCAATTGCTATAATTCAAACCCAATTTAGATATAAGTGGAATTCCACAACTTTAGCATATTTCCCCCCATTTATTTGTATTAATATTGAAGACTTCTATTCGAATTTATTGCGACGTATTTGTTGCAGCCTCCTTTGCCTTGCGCATTAGAAATACTTGCATTGATAAGACTGTGTGCGACAGAGCCAAGCAAACAGTCAGGATGACATTTACAATGGTTACAAAAGCATTTATGGTTCTAATCATGAAAAGCAGCAAGGATCAAAGAGGAAACCCTCAGTATATGGCTGTAAAAGTGGAAATATTTTGTCAACTAGATGCCTTCCAAGGCCTTCACATATATCACTGCTCTACTTCCAAATCCACTCATGTGCTCAGTGAGACCTTTTAATTAGACATGATTTCTGGTTTGTTAACGTGTTGCCCTGCTGGGATATGCGCTGCATATTCCAGCTGAAGCAACAAGTTCCACCGAGCTGCCGGTTTTTTTCCACAGAAGCTCAAAGAAAACTCCATTTTCGAACTTTCTTCTGCCTTTAAGCGCATAAAGAAGAACATTTGTGGATGTTGTTATCATGACGCACGGCAGCTGCAGATTTAGACACATTTTAATAAAGAAATATAACATCGAGGCATCGGTTGCAGTTACATAGTGGACAAGGCCGTGGTTATTAAACAATAAATTAGTAGCTCTAGTTGTAAATAATCCTAAAGCCACAAACAATATTTTCAGAAATATTCTTTCTGGGCTTCAGCCGGAAATATTCTTTCTTACAATTGTACATTACCTATCGTGCTGCTATACTTGCGCTCACATTTTATAAATGCATGAACTGGGGTTATGCCTGTATTACAAGATACAAGACAAAATATAATTTTTTTGATGTAAAGATGTCGCTAAATTGAGTTTAGTTGAACTCTCCTGCATCCATGCTTCCGAAACAAGCGGAGGTTTGGACACACAGTGTGTGCAGGTTACATTGCTTTAGAAGGTGCAGAAACAAACAGGTCAAAAGTCTCTCTCACCTGCTGGCTCTCACCTCGACGGCCACTTGCTCATCCAATTTCCAAAAAGCTACGACATTTGTCAAAAACGCTGATGATTCCAAGAAAACACCTCTTTCAGTCCGAGCTACCTTGTTTTTGGCCCTGCGTAAAAGTAGATAACGGTCACTCTAACAAGCCACTCCTTGTCTTGTGAGTGTATGTTATCAGCGTCTCATAAACCTAGACCGGGCTAATTGATTGCCCGTTTATATTGCTGTGAAATGACGTGAGGAGAATGGAGGGGCACGTGAGTTTTTATTGGCAGACGAGTCAGTCCCTTTTAAATTTTTTGCTGATTGATGTGTAATTTTTAGAAACAGATCAAAAAATAAATAAATCTGATGTAAACCTATGCTCTGAGAATTTTAATAAATATGCCCCGATTGGAATATTTGTTTTGATCAATGATGGACACTTGTTTTAAATCATAAACCATATTTTGCATATTCAAAGATCGAAAGCAACTACATGTTTGACGTGCCGTGAGATGTAAAAATAATAATATGAGATGAACAATACATACATGAGTTGTTGCATCATAAAAGCGATAGTTGGTCCCCCTATTTCATTTAGTTTAACATCATTTTGAATTTTCATTCATTTTAAGCCATTTAAAAAAGAAAGAAAAAGAAGATTGAAGAACAGAAATTTGCTATGAACACAACAACATATCTTTCTTCAATCATAATTTTCAACGAAATTCTGACCTTTTCACAATGCCTATAAAGTATAAATTAGACGAGGCTTCTTAGACAAAAGTTTACTTTCCAGAGGTCAAATTTAGGCAAGGAGCAAATCACTTAATGAAATTTCTAAAATTATGCTCTGCAGACTTTTTTCTTCTCTTTTTGATAAATTGGCAACAACTATGTCTTCACTACTGTTTGATTAAAGACAACACCATGAGTCAATTATGCATATTCTGCGGAGACGAAGTCTAGTGTTTTATTCTGATAAATAAAACAGTTAAATACACAGATCTCCTCTGCTCTGTCTCACAGTTTTTACTCCCCAGGCGCGCGCGCACTTCCAGCATGAGTGACAGCTGGGTATAATAATTGTTTAATCACGGGCCAAACCTTACACACGTGTGTCCAGGTTTGATCTGCATTGATGCATTGTAATTATTATATCAGAGGAAAGATTAAGAGAAAATAACCGAAACTTATCCTCCAACCATAATAATAGAAATTCCAGAAAGATCTAAAAAAAACTTATGACACGTTTTTTTGTTATACACGTGACTCATTCAAAAATAAGCATATGTTGCCTATTGACAGTCAGTCATACACTGTCCGCAGAAAGATCTTACACGCGTGTTTAAAACTTTTGGTGACATTGAGGCACGCACTGAGGACTTCCAGTCAAACACCGTTCAGGAAATCTAGTGGAAGCTTATGCATCTGCCTTTTATTCTTACTGGATAAGATGAATGGCAGTTCTTACCTTGCATAATCCTTGGCATGCGCCCTTGTTCTCCATACGGTCGAGAGAGTCCCAGGGATTCAGTCTCGACTTTGGGCAGCATGTCAGCGCTGCCGGACTGAGCTGCAGACTCCGCACCGCTCGGCGGGACACCTGGACGTGAGAGGCAGATGTTCCCACGAACACACCTCAAAGTGTCCCAAATGCCTTTTTTTTAGCTCTGTATTTCTTATTTCTGTCTCTCTATCTGTCTTCCAATTATCGGACCATTGCTGCGAATATGAAGCCTGATTCAAACGATTCAGGTTGTCTTCAAACGGCCGGGTTGCATCGCTGGTGCGTGTCTGTTCTGATTTAACTTCACTTATTTAATTTCTCAGAATTGCATTTGCGCTCATAACAGCAATACTAACGCAGACCACAGACGCGTGAGTCCTTCGATACTTATTAAGGAACAGTTGCGCACTGAGTTAGGGAATCATTCTCTTACTCAAACGAGAAAACTGCACAGCGTCCGGATTAAAAGACGATGGTAAATTTCCCTGTAGCTTTTCCAAAAGTCTTTTTTAGCGCGTCACCCATTAAAGTGGGACCTTCAGTATAACTTTCAGCCTTTAGCAGACGAGTACGTGCCACCGGGGCCGCCCCCTCTTGTGCGTAAAGTTGGATTCGGTGTGTCGGTCGGACTGTCTGGAGATGTGGAGACCTCTCATCCTCCTCCTCCTCGCGGCTTTGTTTACTCCTCTCTCTCCAATCCGGGGCGCATGCGGTCGTCTGACATCATCTTTCGCTGGTCCAATCAGGCGAGAAGACCGGGAAACATCGCCTCAAACCCTCCAGTTTCATCTCTCAGAAATCTCAGCTGTTTAATTCTGTTAATGATGGACTTTACAAGCGGAGGGAGAACAAGGAAATCAAACGAAGTGATGCAACTGCATGTGAGAGCAGACTCCCCATGAGCGCAAAGGCAACGCGCGAGGTATGTGGTTTGGTGCGCACTGCAGCACATGCACATGCACACACACACTCACACACGCACGCACGCACGTACACGCAGCGGGTATGCACGATTCCATAATGTAAAGTTGTCGTTTAGTATCACTCTTCATCTTTATCTGTCCGTTGCATGTATTTTATTGCAATATTTAGTTAACCCCAATAATCCGTTTTAGCATCACGTGCACTGCTTCAGTGGTCATCAAACGATCCCACTTGTGAAAATGTCATAAAATCTAATCAAATTAAATTGTATAACTTGTCTGTCTGTCATTATTATTATTATATTTATATCTGTCTTTCTTTCGAACAGGACTGTCTCATTTTATAATGCAGGTGAAGGACATAGACACTTAAAAACCCAACATAAAACCCATATTAAAACGTGTTATAACCTCTGTAGCATCTGTAGCTTTTGGGTTTGTATGTTGAATTTTATGGAAAACGTGAGCAGCGCCGGCCTCAGGCTTAAAACGGCCTTTATTTTCGGATCAAATCAGCCCCCTTACGCAATAAATTATACCTTTGCTTCTGAATTATTTGCAGTAATTGGCTGAGCAGGGATCAATTAGTGTTCTGACGTCAGGCTCAGGCTATTTAGTCTGTTCCAAATTAAATACACAAAGACAATAAATAATTGTGCTTCTACGTCCCCTAAAAGCCACCCTCCACGCGCTCCTGCATACAAACAGATATTATTTTGGTTCACAAAGACACAGTGTGTGCTCATCATGAGCCGGCGAGGACGAGCAGGGGGAAACTCGGAAAAGTCCCAGGCTGGACTGCCAAGCACCTGAAGGGTCGCACATGGCGCGTTCCTCACACACACACACACACACACACACACACACACACACACACACACACACACACACACAGACACACACACACACACACACACACACACACACACACACACACACACACACACACACACACAGTTGGGTCCAGGAGTTAAACACATCAAGAGGATTCCTTTAAAACGAGTACAAAGAATTATACATTTTAAGAAAAAGATTGATGGTATTATAGTAATATAGGAGGGAAGATACACCACCAAACAAAAATATAATCCTAAAATGACTTTCTTTGCTAGACTTTGTATTCATTACCTTTTAAAAAATAAATTCCTCAACTAGTATCTCTTATTTCTTTCATTTATAAGAGCAAAATTAAAATGACAAAATTACTCAATCAAATTTTTCAATTTCTTGTGAGTCTACTTATAGTCCATCAGACTATCAGACTACTCACCCAATACAACCGCCTAATTTTGGAAACCTTTATTGAAAAGCAAGACAAATACAGCCACATTATTTAGAACTGAATGAAAAGCTCAAGCATTTTCTAAACACAGCTTGACCTGTTGCTTTTCATTTCTACAGCAGTCTTTAAAATGCAGTTCATTACAGATAAATGTGTTTTATCTATGCATAATACATTATGGAGATTTGGTAATCCAGTAGAATTATACCACATTATTACTGGGAGACAGTCATACTAACAGTCCTCCACTATTTTCTTAACATGTTTCCCTCTCTTTTCAAATATCCTCAATATCCTCTTCCCCTCATTTTGTTCAGTGAATTCCCAATAAAGTTTCTTTAATATGTCCTTACAAGGAAAAGTCTTCACACATTCACCTGCAGCATAAGGATCAAACAAGTGTGTTGCATTTAATGACAATAAATTATAATAACATATATATATATATATATATATATATATATTTAAATGTATATTTAAAAAACAAAGACTGATCCTCCTATTTGAGTACCAGTAACTACCCAACCTCCCTTCAAATATATACACTGATAAGGATTATTCGTTATTATCATTTGGAGACCATCACATCAACCACAATGTTGACATTGTGCAGAAAGTTCCACCAATCAGCAACATGCTCTTTATGCTGTGTGATTGGTTAAAGATGGGTCACTTGCAGGCAGTGTTGGACGGAGTGAGGGAATGACAAGGGGGAGGACAAGTAGGGGTGGGAGGCTCAGAGGGGGGATGCAGGTTAGGTTATAAAATGACACAGAGACTGATAAGACACTCTGTGGCAAGATAGCACTGCTGGAATGATTAACGTGTATGGAAAGAGAGACAGAGACAGAGACATATATGTATATATATATATATATATATATATATATATATATATATATATATATATATATATATACATATATGTCTCTGTATATATATATATATATATATATATATATATATATATATACATATATACATATATATATAGTGAGTGCTGTGGTGGAATGTCATGAGGGACACAACAAGAAGGAAAGTTATTATCCATAACTACAATAAAATCATTGAAACTAAAAACTGAATTGAAACACAGACTAGAGAGACTAGAGACAGAGAGAGAGAGAGAGAGAGAGGGGGGGGGAGAGAGAGAGAGAGAGAGAGAGAGGAGAGAGAGAGAGAAGAGAGAAGGAGTTATAGAGCGAGGAAAGAGAGAGAGAGATGAGGGGGGGTAGAGTCCTATCGACGGGCTCTCTCGCTCGGCGCTGTCGCTCTCGCTTGCTCTCTCTCTCTCGTCTTAGTCTCGCTCCTCGTTTTTGTCTCTGCTCCCTCTCTTCTCCTCTCCTCTTCTCTCTTTCTCTCTCTCGTTTCTCGATCTCTCGCGTCTCTCTCTCTCTGCTCGGGGGATCTACTCCTCTCTCCCCTCTCGCCTCTCTCTCGTCTTGATGCTCTCTTTCTCTCTGCTCTCTCTCTCGCTCTCTCGCTCTCGTCTCTCTCACTCTAAGCGAGGAGACAGTCACCTATGTCTTAAGTGTTATTTTTATTGACTTTGGGACAGTTTACAGTTTGAGGTTGTAAAAGTCGCTTCAAAAGAGAGGCAAAGTCATGCCGACACCGTCACTCAAACTTTGGACTAATCCGCAGTCACATTTTACTTCCAAGTTTAGATTTATCTGATTGGCACACACACACACACACACACACACACACACACACACACACACACACACACACACACACACACACACACACACACACACACACACACACACACAGACACATACACACACACATACACACACACACACACACACACACATATAACACTTTCAGATTCAACAATGCATTACATTAAAAACTTTGTGTGTTTGTGTGTACTGAATGATTAATGCACAAAAATTATCTATCATTTTAAATTCAATGAGTGCATTGCTGTGCATTATTGTGCACGTGCGAGCGTGTGTGTGTGTGTGTGTGTGTGTGTGTGTGTGTATGTGTGTGTGTGTGTGTGATATCATGTGGATACCTGGTGGGGACATGTGCAGTATTGCCATGCTGGTCTGCTTGCAAGGAAGAGTAATAGTCTTGGAAATGTAACACACTGACACACACACACACACACACACACACACACACACACACACACACACACACACACACACACACACACTAACATCATTCAATTATGATCAACTCACACTCGCTATTCATAACCAAGACATTATCTATCCTCCCCCCCACACACACACACAAACAACACAAACACACTTACAAATACATGGATACACCCCCCCCCCCCATCTACCATTGTTTTCTGTATTGAAGATGTAATGTAAACAGCCATTTGCTCGACCCAGCGTGCAGAGCCAGAACGTATAAAGCAAAACAAAGAAGGTGGCGGTGTGACACATATACAAACATAGCGTGACTGATGTAAATAAAACACAGGAAATAATTAAAGGAATCTGCAGATTTATTCTGCTGTGTAGTTTCAACTATAAGAAATAGATACAGGTGAAAGTAGTGGAGCATAATACCATGTTTAAAAAAAGTGAACTAAAAGTACAAAATAGAGAACTTATAACTGCACTAACTGCGTGTTGGCCACTTGGGTTCTGTGCAACAAGCTGTAAACACAACATTGACATATTGTCACCAGATAAAGTTGTTACAGCAAAAGCGTTCAGAGAAACAATTTCCTATTAACACACCCAGGAGACTTGGAGCAACATTTTCATTTGTTCGTGTCTTTTGTTCATGAATGGAAATCCAATATTCATTGCTGAGGGAAATATTTGCCTCCTACTTACATACTCCACTATGTTCATCAGGTAGCCACTTACAGTGTCTGTCTGCTTTTTGGTGCTGGACAGGTACTAAGATACTTTGGGTTTATCAGAGCCTTTTGATGAAAACAGCTGCCTGCTGAGGCTCAAAGCAAGGTTAATGACAGCAGAGTTAACAGCAAGTTAAAAAAACAGAAGAAAATACCTGAAAAACGCTTAAATGGGAAAATATGGTGTTGGGACGAATCTTATTAGCTCCGATTGATCTTTGGAATGTATTTTTGCAAGGAAGGAAGACTGTGGATTTCACTACACAGCAGCAGTATCTCATGGTGTCTGATAAATCTATTCTAAAGAGGAATCTCAGACATCTTTTGGTTGTGAAACTGATTTTCTGTGAACGAATTGTCTAAATAAAAAGAAGATGATGCATATTAAAATTTAGCTCAGTGCAGGCATAATTCCTGCATGACGTTCTGCATGCAACACCCTAATTCCTCGGTATATCTCCTATCCTTTTGACTTTCCATTGTGACCCCGGGTCAACTGCTGTTACATGCTGGTCTCCAGGTTTTAGGCTGGGGACTGGTCACTGGATTATTGGAGGAAACTGAGTCTGTCAACAACAAGTGTTGACATTTGGGCTTAAGAGATAAACCTCACAGGGGATCAAACAAAGACTGACCCTTTTGACTGAAGAGAGGAGTGTGTGTTTGTGTGTGTATGTGTGTGCACGCATGTTTGTGTAAAGAGGTTTCTGTGTTGCAAGTTTGCTGCTGACAACCTAAAGTGGAAGGACGCTGATATTGTCTGAGGGGTTTGGTTATCTCCATGTCAAACGGCTGAGAAAACATAAAAGTGAGGTGAGCCGGAGAACACACGTGCACACACATTTTAATGATTTATAGCCCTGCAAAAGTCAAAACAGGGATATAAATACATAAATAATAAACATGCATCCAGAATTTTTTCAGGTTTAACTGCCAACCGTGTGCTCGAATATGAAGTCTCACCGAAACACACACAAGATTTACAAAGAACATTTTTGACACAAACACTGCAGAAGCAGACCCTACAGATGCTACTGAATATGTTGCATTTGCATCTTTCATAAATCCTTAAATTTAGTTCATAAAAATATACAAATATTGTTGATTCTTTTATGACACACAACAGAAAGAATGTGCTATTTGTCCACTCCAAAATAAAGTTACGTTATTTCTGATTGGTTGATTGTGGAATAACTATAATGTTTATCTTCTTTGGTAAAGCCATGGGGAAAAAAAGTATCCACAGAGCAACACCATGAAGGGTGTGAAGGGATATGTAGCAACATGCTCTTTCTTTGAAGAAGAGAGAGGTTTTATGGGAAATGTGGTTCAAAATCATTCAGACGCAGATTATCAATTATGTCTTTTGGTCTTGATTGTTTACTAACAAAAAGGTATCACAATTAATTTGAGCATGACACATTCATCTTTAAAATATGCTACACATATCAGCTGTAACACTGCTTAATGGAGTGGAATGATGCATGCAGGAGATAAGAGGTTAATAAAAATACTGTGGGCTACTGTGACATCGAGGCAGGTCAAGGTTTAGCACTTCCTCATGTCTGATGAAATGTCAATCACATTGGAGTGAGGGATGATAAAAGGCATGGTAAAGAAAAAGTGGAAGGAGAAAGGAGAGCATCAGATGGACAGAGGGATCAGAGAGCTACCATTTTAATGTTTCTGACAGAAGGAGGGGAGAAGACAAGAGGATGAAAGAAGAAGATCTACACGGAGCTAAATGTCTCACTAACATCTCTGACAGAAGGATGGGAGAAGGCAGTCGAGGGGTAGAATGCAAGGGAAGTGCAGAAGTAAGAGAAGAGAGGAAGCTGCATGATCACTGGCTTGGAGCGAGGGAAAGGTTGCAGATTTATACTCAAGAGTGACAAATTAAAATAGGAACATAAAGAATGCACAAGTTTTCAACATAAGACGCCAATACCAAAGTGCAATGATTGGTTTTGGCACGTGGCCCTTAGTATCTATATAACATACAAAAGTAGACATGGAACTCATAACTTTGGAAACATATGCATGACCACAAGTTGGATAGGTCATTTGTGGACTTTGGCACCTAGACACATGACATATATCTCGGACACGAGGTGAATTGTATCTGAAGACTGAGTGAAATCTTTCTAATAACATGCATGTGGAATGGAAACTGTGAACAACAGTTTGAAGGTGAATGCATAACATCCTTTTAAAAGTCCTTTGTAGTTCTGTCTCCCTGATAAAAAGAGTTTTTTATCGTTGGAAACTTAGTTTTATTGTTAACGTTTCGTGCTTCATTTGCATTCATGGCATTGCATGCATTTCTCAAAGAGCAGAGAGACGGTGCAAGAGTGGAGGAGGTGAAAAACAATTAAGGTTGAAGATGTTAAATATGGAATAGGCTATAAGTAAGGGTTGAGAGGGAAGTGTGAGAAAGCACACACACACACACATACAATTCACCCTAGTATAAACATTATGCTCGGAGAACGTCCAGGAATATATGCTGCGGTAACTGTGACTCACAAAACCTAACCACTTCTCCATCGTCTCACACACGCGCGCGTACACACACACACTCCAAGATGATAATTAATCTGCCTGCTCCTTGGATCTTTTCCAACTACTTCTTTAGGAACAGAGGTATAATTGTTATATCTACTGTCAGCCTGCTGCAGCTCTGACCCTTGACTTCCTTTCTACTTGTCCCTTTAATGTGGGTCATTTTAAACTACTGTTGGACAGACTGCAAATGGATTTGTAAAGGAGCATCAGGCCAATGCCTAAAATGTCAAAGCGTTTTCCTTTTCACAATATAAATAGCAGACACTATGGTCCATTTCAGGTTATGTTCTTCTGTAAAAGGAATGCCTGCTAAGATCTGAAATCTGTTGTGCCATATGGTTTTCTTAATCTGTGTGATGGCGCTTTGAATACTGTGCACACACACAAATACATTTACATGCACGCATACAACCCCACAAACACATGTATACACTCATCCTCGCTGTTGTGCTTGTCGCTTTTTCTATCACTTTCTTTGCATGTGTGTAGACACACACACACACACACACACACACACACACACACACACACACACACACACACACATGCACAAGCACTGAGCGACTGCTAGATCCATTAGCAGGTCATGTAACAGTCATTGTTCATTGCTTCGTATAAGCTTCTATTTTCAAGAGCCAGCAGGAAGAAGTACAGTACTCGCCAATACTATCAGGTGTTCAGGTTGCAAGACAACAAACCATACGTGAGGTCTCAATGGGAAGACAGTGTTCATGTGTGTGTTTGTGTGTGTGTGAGAGAGAGAGATGTGTGTATGTTGTCATGCGTGCATGGATTAATAACTTAACTCACCTTTTCAGCCCCTTGCACGCTCTTATCTGTGTATGTCTGTTTACAGCAGGTAGTGTTAGCATTATCAGGTGGAATTCCAACGATAGCTTGCTCTAAGGTGGAGGTTCTCATAAATGTGAACGCCAAAACAGCTGCAGAAGGAATGTCAGCTCATTGCATTGTTCTCCTCAAACAGGCGTGCCGTTTCTAACATGCATGTTGAAGTATGGTTCTTTACTCCATAGCGGATGTTTGGCCAGGACACAACTGACACATTTCGGGGGTGTCTGTTGTTGCTAAATGTGATGGAATTTGTATTGGCTATTAGCTGAAATACATGTTCATCATTGCACAACATGTCATTGAATAAAAAGTTATTAACAGGGAAAATAAACCTCTTCAAGCTAACAAGCTTGTTCGTTGTCAGTTAGCAAACGTGTTAGCTTATCTAGGTTGCTAACAGGAGAAGTTTACGCAGTTTATTTGTTTAATTCAAAAGACGTATTTGTGCCTCGTAAGTGTCAGCGAACTATTGCTCTTTCTTGCAACATTTTTTACTCTAACAAAGAAGGTTAAATAAAAGCGAATGGTCTAAAATATCTAAAATAGCTAGTAGGCTTAGCTACGATAGATTGCTCTATTTTGGACTCTCCTTCCTTCAAAGGTCAGCACTGTCAAGACGGCTTGGAATTAGTCAATTTAAACATTTTGCCTCCTCAAGCTGATTCTATGATTACGGCAATTCCATTTTTATTTTATTTTAAAATAATATATTTTTCCGTGTTGAATGTTTTTGAATCCTGGTGTGTTCAAGCCAAAAGTAAAACATAAAAATCACTTGGTTCGCCAGTAGCCTACTAAGATGCTTAACAGGATAAGAAAGAGAAAATAGAATATTTTTTATTTTTTAGCATATTTTTTACTGTAAAACACCATATTACTGAAGTGTGTTGCCACTCTAGGGCTTCTACAATATTCAAATGGAGCATCTGAGAAGTATCCAATGTGTAACAACTGCCTACATTTAAGGGACTATAAGGCAAAAAGTTTGAACAAGCATTCTGGGAGAGTCAGAGACTCATAGTAGAAGCAGTAGGCTGATGACAAGTGGGTAAACACAGGAGTAAACTACAACACTTTATCACCAAATATATCATGGAATAGTAATGGAACAAGCATCACAGAGTAAATATAAAAAACAGAGAATCTTTGGATGGATTTTTCCATCAACACCATCATTCACATTCTCTATAGGCTACAGGCTTGGTGATTTGAATACAACAAGGACAAAATCCTCTCACTGGGGCAGTTTCAGCCGCCAGGTGAGTGTGCGGTCATTCATGACAGAGGTGCACTTACACAGACACACACACTTACACACACACACACACACACACACACACACACACACACACACACACACACACACACACACACACACAAACACACACACCTGACTCTATACAATCTCTTCTCTATTCACATTGCTGTTAATCTAGGTGAATCCTGGGTGATTGTGTGGGGTTGTTAACTGCTTTATTCTTCTTTCCGAGACATTTACATACACACACACACAGACACACACTCACGACGACCCTGAGGTCAGTGTGCAGTTGGCTGTAACAGTCTGGATAGTAAAAAGGTATGTGTGAGACGATGGACTGGTCTTACTCTCTCTGCCTGTGATGCGCACACAAACACACAGACCCGTCTGTGGTCGCGGAGCGGTCAGTTGTGACAGACACATCGTATCCCCTCTGGCTGACCCTTGGCCACACACACATACATATATATATATACACACTCACACATACACACAACTGCGCCCAATGGACCATTCCCTTCTCCCTTTGTACAACCCCTGTCCCTTTCCACAAACCTGCCATACCATTCACTACTGTGCTAATGGCACAGCACAGCTAAAAGGAAATATAAGAAGCACACACCTACACCTCTGCCAAAATGCATAACATTAAGAAGTCCTCTCCAATCCATTTACATTTGCATTTTACACATTATGCACAAGATGTTATCACCTTTTGCTGTACATTTCAAATGTCTTCTAAGGTATGACTGGGCACGTTATGTGGCTTTTGAAGAGCATTTTATGACAACTGTGTATCGTGTTTTAAAAGAGAAAATCACTTAAACACTGTTGGAAAAAAATAACTAATCTATTAGCAACCTTGCGGCCCCTTAATTTTTCAGATTAATTTTTCAAACATGTGGGAGATATTTTTTATTTCTTTATGTCAGTCCTTTAGTTTCTCTCCAAATCCTACATTTCTGCTCACATTGAATGAGCTAATTCAAAAAGGAAAGGAGAATAAGGATTACCGCCATATTGCCTCCACTAATGCACATTAACTGTTCTTGCGATGTAAACATTTCTGATCTAAATCCTCCACTGCTGCCCTAGTTTGAAGGGCTAACACCTCTAATCAATGTGTTTCTATTCAATTAGGGTAACTATTGTGCTGTGTCATTCAGAGAATGGCTAATAAAGCCTAACTGCAGCGTAGAGATCCATAAAGTCAGGCAGGTGAAGAGGCTGAGAGAGCTGCTTTATGGGTTTAAAAGAGGAGGTGGGGGTGGGCATTGTTCTCCCATGATAAAGCCTCGCTCCTCTGTGTATATGTGTGTGTGTGTGTGTGTGTGTGTGTGTGTGTGTGTGTGTGTGTGTGTGTGTGTGTGTGTGTGTATGTTTGCTTACCTCTCTGTGGAAGCTTGAAGGTATAATTTTTGGTGATGTGCGTGTGTGTCTGTGCATGTTTGCTTACCTCTAAGTGAGAGACTAAAGAAGTGGGTGATGTGCAGGTCACTTGGTCACTATGACAGCTTGTGTGTATTGCTGTATGTGCTTAGACTTAATGGAGAGTAAATATAAAGATCCTAACCATTAACTGTGCCATAATGTTTGGTCTTGGGGACATTAGGAAACATTATCTATGGCCAGTTCCTCTCTTTGACTGAAGGAATTTAGTCCTGGAAATGGTACGTTTTGTTTTGTTCCCTCCAAAACTGAACCAAGAGGTCACCTGGAAGCGTATAGTGTAAGAGGGATGGGGCTGCACTTTAATTAACCTGAATCCATCACTGATTAATGGAGTTGTAGGAATTCTGTCAAAATGTAATCAAAACTGTATAACCTTTTTTAATGGTTGCTCATATATACAGACATACTGTATACCCCCTGCAACTGCAATGGTATGTGACAATTACACAATCAAACAAAACAATTAAAAGTAACAAAATCAGGTGATCTATAAAAGTTATAATTAAATCTTATTTTGTGCACACATTTTTAGGTGAAGCTATATCTAAATTATACCCACAATTATTAGTAACTAGCTTATAGTTAAATTATCTTTTGACGGAATAATTAGATTTTTCAGATTTCCTTATCAAGCAGCACGTTAGGAAAGGGTGAAAGAAAGCTTTTGTGCTTCAACGATCCACACAATCAAACATTTGCTCATGTGTTCATAGTATCATATACATTCATATTGAGGCACTTTTTAAATCACACTTAACAAAAGTCCCTGAACAAAAATATACAGTATTTATAGACTTATACAGACATTGCATAAGTTGCTCTTAAATATTCATCATCAGAAATTCATACTATCAAAGGCGCTACCTTTCTTTATTTCCTTAGGAGGCAGTTTCTTGACGACCAGCGAATCACTTCAGTATTTTATTTCTCTGGCGGCAACTGTATTTTAGTACCTTTTGAAACCTCACAAGAAACGTTATGTTTTCAATATAAAGGAAAGTGTAAAAATAACAATAACAACAATTATTGGTACTTCTGAAGCACAAAAAGTCTTTAAACAATCAACTGACACATTTATAATGTGTCTCCTAACTGGATCCCTAGATTTGGAGATGTTACATGGTACTTTACTAAACGTGCATAATTTCATATTTCTGCTTTCTGGTCTGGCAGCAGCTGATCACAACAATCCCCTGTAACCTAAAGATCACCAGTGTGTTCGCTGTAATGTAACTGTGTCCAATCAACGGCAACACTGTATGTCATTTTACAGTCTTGGCTGACATGAGAAATGGAGAAAGGAGGTTGGCCAGCAAGTTTTCTGACAGAAGTTTGGACAGAAGGAGAGTGTTTCATTTCAAAGTTCATTTTATCTGGATGGAGTTCCTTCTGCATTGAATCATTAAATCAGCCAGACGGTCAGGCAGCCATTGAGTTCACAGTTTGTCTGTCAGTTGATTAGCCAGTCCAGCTATCAAGATTCAGTCATTCAGCCAATGAACAGACAATGAGTAGAGGAGACAACCAGTTAGCCAGTTGGCCAGATAGCTAGCCTGTCTGCTGCTTGTGTTTGTGAGTAAGTGGTTAGTGTTAATCAGTTAGCCAGTCAGGTTATCCCACCAGTTATACAGTCACGGGTACCCATTAGTCAGGTAGTAAATGAATTGCTGAGTCAGTCACCAGTCAGCCAGCCAGCAATGCAGCTGGCTAGTTAGTTCGTCTGGCAAGTTCCAAAACAGCCAAGTAGGCCTTTTGTATATTTTCAGAGCTGTACAGGCAGACGTGTGTTCCTCTGTGTGTGTATGTGTGTGTGTGTGTGTGTGTGTGTGTGTGTGTGTGTGTGTCTGTGTCTGTGTGTGTGTGTGTGTGTGTGTGTGTGTGTGTGTGTGTGTGTATGTGTGTGCTAAAGAAACAGAAAGAGAGGAAGCAAGTAGAACATTTAATGTATAAACTGTACAGCAAATACGTAGTGGACTGTATGTGCATGTGTGTGTGTCTGTGTGTACTTGGTTGTGGACCACCCATAGGCCTAAAGAGTCTCTGGGTGAGGCCTGGACCTGGATTAATTATGGTCCCTGTATGAGGTGGTTTTGTGGCAGGTTGGGGGGTGGGGTGGGGATGGGGTTATTACACCTGTGAACTCCGTCACTGCAAACCTCAAGCCAGCTCCCTGACATGGGGCGGTAGGTATGTTGGCTCAGGGTGAAAATGACTCCCAGCTTTCCCCCCTTCAGGCCCGAGGGGGAAATCTCACACATATGGTTCATATACTCATTTGTCCAAAAGCGAGGAAACATCAAGAAAGAAATCCAGATATGTTTTAAGGAATGAGAAAGTTCTCGCTTTCCAGCTGGATAGGAAAGTGAGAGCAATTTTCTGAGAAATGCAGACAAAGTCCCCTGTTGCGGAGATATATAGGAGCTGCCCTTTGCTGGGACCCCAGCAGATATAAATGGCCGCTTCAATCTCATCGCCACGGCAGTGGGTCTTCGGGCCTTACCGAGGGTTTGAGGCGTTTTACCTCGTGCCGATGCCAATAAATCTGTCACCTGGTGGAATCTGTTTCCGGGCCCCCAGGAAACAAATTGTCTTTTTGGGTTGGAGGGGGGGTTGTAGAGGCAGGAGGAAGAAGAGAGAACAGAGGGAATGGAAGAAAGAGAGTGAAAGAGAGAGGGAGAGAGAAGTGACCTGTCAGCCCAGCCCATTCATCATCTGGACAAAATGGTCGCCTTCGTCCTTTTCCGCTGACCAGCCAAAACATCCTGTGGTAAGCAAGTTTTAAGGTGACGTTTAAGTGTGTGTCGTAGGCTTTCTTTTTCTTTTGTTTGCTACCTTTCTTTGACCTCATCAATATTACGAACATTTCCTTGTTTTCCTTTTTTGAACGAAAAAAGAATACAGTATCTCCATGCTTCCTCTGTTTCCATCTCCCACAGTGTGGATAGGTCGGCTGTTGTAGTTTCTCCCCTGGCGTTAGTATTTAGCACAGTGTGGCTTGGGAAAAAAGATGAGGTCATTGAAGGTTGGCATTAATACAAAGTCAGAAAAGTCGTGTGTGGTATTAATAGAATGTGGTGAGACGGCTTCTCTGGTCATTCTTAATTATTCTTTTTTTATAAACAGCAGTGGGCCCCATCATCTGACGTTGTGTGTTGCTATTGCAAGTTGGCATGCTGTGGACCACATTTATGAGGACCTCCAGTTGGAGCGGTCAGGTAGAGTCGGGCCTGTGCCGGGCCTGTGGCGGCAAGGAAGCTCACAGCTTCGTCCTCTGGAGAAAATGGTGAGCCAGTTTGGGTTTGGCAAGACTGAGTGTGTGTGGAAATTGCTCATACGTTGTATTCTAATATAGAGACACAGAGAACATACAAATACATGTACTTAAATGCAAACCTGAAAGCAATTTCAGTGAAAGCAAAGGAACAGACTTTATCTCACAAAGTGTCACATACATGCACAAAACCCGGCCCATTCTCTGACACACACAAACAAATCTATGTGTTCTAAATTAAACACCAACATTTCAAACCCTTCATAGTTTAGCTTGTCAAAGGTCTCATTAGGCCCGCTGTCATAGAGCTGGCCAAGGCACAATGAATTGTACAAATGGGGATAAGGGGTTATACAGTCTTGCAGACAATCTCTCCTCAAAGGCACCCGTGGGGTTGAACTCTGTTGTACACACGAAAACTGAGGGAAGTAGTTGAGTGAAAAAAGAGACCTCGAGAGAGACGTTAAAATCCTGCCTACTTTATGGCTGACACATGTAGCTGTGTGAAGTGGACATACTTTGTCAGATTGTCTGTGTCCAACAAGCATTTACACTTAGTCAATGATACTTCTCTGGCAGATTGGATAGCTATTCAAAAAGCTAAGTGTGCATCCAAGAAGCATTCAAGACGGATTGAATTCTGGTTACTAAAACCAATGATATGTGTGAGTGCGAGCTTGTGAAGATGATGAAAAACGTTTGTAGTTCACAAATGCAATTTATTCATATGGGTTTTCTTTTAGTTTATGGATGGTACATGTCAAAGTAGATAACATATATGTGGAGATGCAACACTCATCTGGATTTTTTCTGAATACGAGACCCTTAAAATGACAGGTGGTAATCGTACATGAAGCTTAGTATTTGCTGCTTTATGTCTCTTTCTCTCTCAAACATAAACCCAAACCATCACAGTTTTACATATGCAAACGTACAATAACACTGTGTATCCAAGTTCTTTATTTTTGTAGTTTTTTATCACCAGATTTAGTCTTGCATTGCAGTGCACCACATAACACCATTTATAAAGATATTTAAAGTATTTGAGCTTAAGTGCTTCAAAGGTATCTTACGGTTTTCCCATACTACTATTGGGCTATTGTGTGGTGCATTGTATATAACATTTTCTCCTGCTGCTGTTATTCTTCCTCAAAAGGAACGTCAACTTTAAGATGAACTTATGCTGCCGTATTTTCTTTAAAACAAATGGTACAGTAAAGCATCTGAAATGCAGAGGCTTAACACACACAGAATGTCTGCATACGGCTAAAGCGAAAGGCATACACTTCAAAACAATATGCCATATATCTCCACATTCATGTACAGTGTGTGATAAATGATGGGCCTCAGTGATGGCCTGTCAATAAGCAGCATGGGCAGGAAATAAAGAGACCCCCCCCCTTTCCCCAATAGGCAGCAACATAAAGAGAGGTGGGGTGGTGGTGAGCGTGGTGTGAGCAAATAGATCATAGTAACAGCCAATAATAAATGGATCATGCTTCTATGTTTTTAAAGCCAATGGCAGCTGTATTGAATGGGAAACCTTGTGTGGGGGAGAAAATAGAGGTTTATTGATCACACACAGCATGTCGGGTGGAGTGGTTGGGGGGGGGGGGGTTGGATTTGAGGCCCGTCAACCTCCAGGGAAATGATGTTCTCTCTCTGAGTTTTGTATTTCATAGACAACCAGACCCCCACCTTTCCACACACACTTCAAGCCACTCACGGTTTGCTGCCAACACACATGCGCACATGCACGCACGCACGCACGCACGCACGCACGCACCACGCACGCACGCACAAACACACACGCTGTTTTTTTGAATAGATGGGTGGATAATGAGGAGGCCTTTAGGCTGCGGCCACATAGAGACGCTCAGCGCTGGTTTCAGATGCTTGTTTGTGTTAAAGGTGAGGTCACATGGGGATATTTTTGCACCCATCTTTGTTATGTTTCCTGTGGTCGTTCAGAGTGCTGCAGACTACAGCAGTAAGTGAAAACTTCCAAAGTGAAGAAGGAAATAGTTGTCTGGCTACATATGGTACAGCTCTCTCACTACCATTGCTTACTGTGCAGAAAATCACCTTTATTTTAGAAGTTTATGAAACATATTCATTTTCAGGAAGTGAATACCAGGCTAATCAACCAGTCAATATGATATCATCAACTCCGTTATATTAATTCAGTGAATATCTAATCCCAATGTTGTGTTAATGTTGTAAAGATATTTGGCTTATTACTGTATTTAACTAACCCATCATACTGTTTTCCCCGTAAATATCAGGAAAATATCATGTAAATGTCATAGCTACACCATCGTCATGGCTATACCATCGTTGTTGATCCATTGGCTCGTTACTACTGTTTTACTCACTGCAAATAGACTACTGTGTTATTGTTTAATTGTCCAGACTGAACTCATCCTTTCACCAAAATACCTGACGAAAGAAAATGCTGTAACTGTGGCAGACAAAGTCCATACAAGTATAACACTTTCTCGCTTACATGATTTGATTTAAAAAAATGTTAGGCGCCACTCTCCCTCCATAAAACATTTGACATACTGATGGTGTGGTGGCTATTTGATTTGCAGAAATTCAGGTATTTATTTTCTCAGTTGCCCTCGCCAAGCTCAAATTCCGAAAAGGATTTTCTCTCATTTGTCCGTCCTTTCTTTTCCTGGTATTATTTTTTGATCCTTTTCTCTCTCTCTCTCTCTCCCGCTCCAAAACCCCAGTCGCATGCAGACTGGGTCGCTGACCAATTTAAACAGCGAGGTTTTCGGCAGCTAAACGCCGGCTAGCAGGAGTGCTGTGGTCTCTGCAGTACTTTGTCTGTGGCCACACAATTAAGGATTTAGGTGTGGCGATAGGAAGAATGTGGAAATCGGATCCTGGCAGCCCACACCCTACAAACTCTCTGTTTCTTTCTTTCCCTTTTTCTTTTTCTCCACTACGTTCTTCCTGTCCTTTCCTTTCTTTGTAGGTCTTTATCTCTCTTTTGCTTTTTTCTCTGCCTGTCTTTAACTTTGCCTCATCCCTTTCTGTCTGTCACTCCCGCCTTCCTCTCTTGACCATCCGGTGTTTATCCCCTTTAAAGTCTTTACATTTTCTAGTCTTTCCTCTCCTCATTTCCCTATCTTCCCTCTCTTTTCTTAGCATGTCTTTCTCTTTCTTTCCCCCATTACAATCCCCCAATTTTACTCTTCCACTCTCTTCCTGTCCTAGCTGCACATTGAACCCACAACTCCACTCATCTGTCTGGAACGAACAGTTAGGTTTTCCTCTTTTCTTCCGCTTCCTCTCCCCACATAAACTGAACCCTGGAGAGGAAAAAAAAAAAAAAAGGAAGATAGATGTAGTGGGAAAGAGAAAAGAGAGAGCGTGAAGTAAAGAAAGCGTCAGTGCATTTCAGATAGATGTAGACGTAGAGAAAGCGCTGCAGAAAATGACAAACTTAGTGAGGTACTTCATCCTGCATGTAAACGTTTCAAGTTTATTTAACACACGTTTTAGTTTAATCATCTCACTACACTTGCAGGTAACTGGTTTCAATAAATGTCACATTTTCCTAGGTTGATTGATTGCAGATTGTTTCAATGCATTTGGTTTGAAATTAAAGACAGGGCATTTTAAATCAAGTTTTTTCAACAAAAATATATATCCTTATCCTTATATCCTGAAGTAAGTCTGCCAAGTCTGGCTGCAACATAAAATCGCTTGCCAAACGTGTCAGTTTTTTGCCATGTGAAAGGAAGGGGGAGTGCATATTTATATAGTGTATTTGCGTAAAAGTCTTTCTCTCTGATTGTCTGTACTCTTAGCAAATACGTGCACACAGACATACTTTAACATGCCATCTGTAACCTGCGCAGCAGCAATGGGAACCTATCCATCAAACAGGACCTCATCGGGGCCTTCCTGTTAGGGGATTTCTTTTCTCCCACTTTGTGGTCACTAGAATCACCCTGTGTTTAAACGGATGTTTAACAAAATACATACAAGTGTGTGCTCATAAATACATAAGTGAACACATTTTATAACAACACAGAAACACATGCACACACAGACATTAATGTAGATGCTGGTAGTCAGAAAAGTATAAACACAGGCAGCCTACGAAGCTAGCACGTGCACAAAGATACTCACAGTCTTGGAAGAATGGACCACAATCCTTTATTCCCCATATGGTGTATCGATAAAGGTGGTGGCAAAACCTCTGATAGATGATCAGTAGGGGATCTTGTGATTTTAAAGGCCACATGATGTGATTCATATTATTGTTATACACATCAAACTATTCAGTAACCCCCTATGGCAGCATCTGTAATAATGATGTTTCTTATTCATACACAAATATAACATATAGAAATATAGACACAGAGTGACGCAAATACAAACATATTTAATTTTACTCTTTCATTGTCTTTAATCAATTTTATTAAATGTGCACGTACACACACACGGACGACCGTCATCGGCCTGATCTCCTACTGGCGACGAGACGGCGTACAGAGAGGAGGGCAGGGTCTTGGTGCCATGACAATAACCTCTATTTCAACATCAGCAGAACTAAGGAGCTGATTGTGGATTACAGGAAGCAACAGAGAGGTGGACACGCCCCTGCTCAGAACATCACCAGGACGGAGCTGCCATCCATGGAGGACCTCTATACGCAGCGATGTAGGAAGAAGGCTCACAGGATCATTGAAGACCCCCATCACCCCAGCAACAAACTGTTTTGTCTGCTTCCGTCTGCCCGCAGCGCCCGGGCCAAGACCACCAGACTTAAGCCATAAGACTGCTAAACGTGTAAGCTCTGTGATCTGTCACTGCTTACATATGCTTACACTGCATACATCTATTTATTCCACATATCCACATATTTATATATTATTACAGAATAGTATTTAATTCTACTGTACAGTATTTCATTTTAATATTATTATTTTATATGTATATATTTGTATTATCCCTGCATCTTACACGCACCATTATGTCTCTTGCACTATTTTATTTTATATCGCACTATTTTATTTCTTCATATCTTTTTGTTATGTCTTAAGTATACTGAATTTTGCATTTCCATTGCCAACAACTATGCTGTAGCTGTGCATGTAACAATAAAGTCTTTGAATCTTGAGACACACACACACACACACACACACACACACACACACACACACACACACACACACACACACACACACACACACACACATTGTAACTTCAAGGCTCAAAGGGACTTGAACTGCACCTCCTAAATGCATTGCTTGCTGACAAAATGCTGTCTGGGAGAAGCATTTCCAAAGAAAATTCCAGCATGAACCAAATAAACTGCTTCAGCTATGACTTATCAAAACCACAACAAGACCATTCTCCCTTTTGACCCATAAACTTTCCCCATTATCCCCTAGACTGTCACCAACTTATGATCCATGCTCCATAAAACCCCTTCATTCATCACCTCCAATTAAATCAATTATCATTTCTGGGATCGGATCCCGACAAATCACAGCGGTCGATGGGCAGGTAGGCTCGGGCCAGTGGGGGCATTCGGACAGGCAAAATGAGACAGCGGACAGATAGAGTCATCCTTCATGCTAAGTGGGATTGTCCTGACGCAGGCTGAGATAGACCCCGAGGTGTAATGGACCTCTTTGCCTTGACTTCCTCTGGCCTCAGCGACAGTGTTGGGACGAAAGCAGACCTGGGTCAAACAGCGGCTGAATAGTTTTGATGAAGAGAAATAGCTGTCATTTTAAAATTAAAAAAGGATTGATGGCACATACATCTTAAACTGTGCATTCATTTTTAAAGCTGCAGTAGTAACTTTTCCTATTACATAGCAAAGTAAACAGGACATATTCATAGCACTTTGCCTATCAACGTGTGTGTGCCTACTGCCGAAGTGTCCCTCCACCATGCTCCTGATAATAGAATTCAGGAATGTTTAGGGTGTGAACCATTTGTCCTGACAACCGAGGTGATGCCCGCAGTCTCAGAGCAGGCAAGTCATTTCAACAACAATGAATAAGTAATAAAAGAAGATATTTTTCCTGAGGAATAAAACATCAAGCAGATAACAAGACACATTAAGAAACATTCAGTAATGGACACGTACTTATAAAGGCTGTTGATGATTTCATTATGATACATACACAATATGAACAAAATGTCCAGCAACTGAAAAACCTAATTAAGGTTAAATATAGATTGTGATTGTGGTTAAATACTGAAAGAGTCAAAGCTGATGGGAGGAAACCCCTGGTCTACATTGTCAAAAACATGCCCGTTGTACACCCAGCCATGCGCACTTCCAGCCAACCCTTCCTTACATTTTTAATGCAATATAAAAATCAAAGTATATTTCCTGCATTGTAACAAAATGTTACCTGTTAACACATACCGCTATTGAAAATATTGTCATCCAGGCGGCAATTACATTTTTTCCAAATGAGTTCTTTTTAAATTAGGTGCATATGCGCAGAATTCACAGGAGACACGATTGCTTGTGTTTGTGTTTGCTTGCTTTGTGTGAGCACATCTAAGCATCAGCTCTCAGGAAATCACTGACAAGCAAATGTGAGGGCGGCTACTATGATGCTCTCAAGTGAAGCTGACTCCTCTTGGAACAACAGGCCTAATATCTATCAGATTATTTACAGCTCTCTCACTACAACCTCAGTTATACCTTATTGTCAACATGCTCTTGTACATTTCTCCCCAAAAAGCCCAACCATGACCCTTTTTTTTTTTTTTTATCGACCCATCTCAAAACTCTCATTCCTGCCGACTGTCTTGAAAACAAGTTGTCTGTACACATCTGAGGAAAAATATGAGTTGCAATAAATTATTTGAACAAGTTGAATCTGGTTTAAGGCAAGAAAAGAAAAGACATCATTATTATATTTCATTACAAAGAAACAATACAGTGAAACAAAGTAGGCCCTATATATGAAAACTAAAACAACAAACCAAATACCTATACACTTGTACAGACACACACACACACACACACACACACACACACACACACACACACACACACACACACACACACACACACACACACACACACACACACACACATGTACATATTACATATTCCAGCATTCCAGAGGGAAGGTCCACAGTAACCAAAAGCACCTTCACAAGCTCCTGATCTTATTCTGGGTACAACCAAAAAGCCAACATCTAAAGACATGAGAGGTCTGATGGCATATTAGACCGCTTAACTTTAAGTATCAAAGAACCTTTATTTACCTGACCTTCATCTTATCCTCTGAATAACCTGCGTTGTGTGTCTGCAATAAGGGTAACAACGCATGTGCTGCTCAGTTTGAATGATGCCCCGACCCACCTTCAGTCTAAATTGTATTATACCAAAGATAAATAGTATCCACTGCTGCTGTTTGCTAATGTTTCAGCACATTCATTTACTATTTAGATGGTGCAACTAACCACCTTGATTAGAACCACGACAACACTTTCAGAGGAAAAGGAAAATGAAGTCCACTATTATTTATACATTCAGGTGTTCAGGAATTGAATAATAATATACCCCCTGACTAACCTTCAGAACAGTGTCTGGCTTACTGTCAAGTATGACAATAACTGGTGGACGGCCAAGGGCATTACAGCAGACCATGAAGATGTAAAAGTTGAGTTCTTGCATCTGCATCAACTTTACATTTCCATCTATAAGAAAACTGGGTTTATAGTTTTCATCCAATAACAGCATTTTCTTTGCAGAAATATCCAGAGGGAACGGTGGGAGGACAAAAAAGGCAGACTTTGGTCTTAAAACGCCTTCATTGGATGAAGGGAAAGGGGAACACAGGCAGGGGAGATGAGAACACATGGGGTAAAAGGGATTTCCTGAGGCGATGGTATCAATACGTTTAACATGTCCTCTCTGTTTTACTATCGCACCACAGAGTTCCCACCCTCCTTCCCCACATAAAACACATCATCGAGTCCTTCCTGTTCTCGGCAGCTTGCAAAGATGTTGACGGATGTTGGTTTGTACTCAAGGATGAGGATAGTTGCCAAGAGCAAAGTCTTATCTTCTCCTTAACCTGCGTCATGTTTGAGAAAAAAGAGAGGAGAAAAGAAACATCACAATGACCATGGGGCTACAACATGTAAGGTCGTTTTATATTGAAGTTACATTTTAATCCAGAGGGATTTAAAAAGAGCAAGCAGGGAAAGAGTTTTTTGACCGATAACTGTTGAGGATTGTTACCAAAGTCATGTCCATACCTCCGACTAACAGCTTGAGAACACAACGGAAAACGGGGACAGTTCACGTCTTGCTTGTTTCCAAGAGGCACACATCCATCTTTGCCGGTGCAGCATAGTAAATATCGGGACCGAACAGTGTTTGGATGTTCTTTATTCTTCTTCTTTTTTTCTATGAACATGTTTTAAGTAGAGATGGTCATTTCAGGTAGGGTTCAACCTGTTATTGGCTTGTCAGGTGGACACATCTTGGGGTGTGTATGTGACCTCTTGTTACCTTGACGCCTACATACATGTATTAAATTAAAACACTCCATCTTTTTTCAGAATGTAATACTATCACATCATAATTCTTTCAGAAGGCTCTTTTTACAAGTACAAAAAAAAACATGTTTATACCACTAGAAATAGTTTGTTTTCTCCATCAATTACTTGTACAACACTGCAGTTATCCACATACTCTTTTTAAATAACATTAATAAAATGCAAATCTATTCATTATCTATCAATCTTACAAATATTTATTAACCTTCCTAATATCAAATGCATGTCCCTTCTCTGCCACATTCACCTGTTCCATTACAAGGCAATATCAATACTTTTCTAGGGTAAAGCCTTCAGATGTACTTTGACTACGGGAGGATTTTCATAGATTTTTTTATCCAGTCAAAGTATTTTCATATTGTAAAAATGATTAACTGCATTGATTTGTGACTAATTCCCCCCCATTGGTTATAACACGTTTCTGTTCTCAGACAGTATGATAAAGAAAGGAGGGAAGAGAAGAAAACAAATAATGCCAGATACGGGGGAAGAGAGGAAGATAGAAAGAGAGTGATCGAGAGAAAAAAGAAACTGAGAGAAAGCAAAGGGAGGGAGAGTGAGGTTGAGGCTTGTGGTGGATTGTGGGCTGGGGCTGCTGCTGCCTCAGCATAGTCAGCCGACCGGTCTAGCCTGAGGTGATATGTTTTCCTCAGGAAATATCTGTGGAGGCTAGTGGGTATAGTACTGGGAGCCCTGCCGGCTGTTAGCAGCCAGGGAGTGTGGGGGGTGGGGGGGAGCAGGGCTAAAAGCTTAGAGTAGCCCCAGGAAAAGACTCCCTTCCTGGGGTAGAGAGGGGAGTGAGGCAGGCTGAAACACAGAGCTCCAACATGACAGGGCTTTGACAATGTGACCATGCAAGGTGAATATACTCAGCTTGCACATATACTGTAGGTGCTGAGTGGTGTAAATAAATTAGACAAAAAAAGGAACACTTAAATATTTTTGAACATATTTTCCTAGTTAAATTTTGGGCCAGCTGGGCCTATTTTTTTTTTTTAAAGGAAATGTTATGTGCTTTACAGCAAAACCACATTGTCAGCCATGGACATATTGCTTTTTTCCGATTAAATTCATGCATCTGCAATAAAGTATGTTTTTCCAGAATGAAAAAAATGGTAGAGATGTTTTACTGACGTCCATACATTCTGACATTAACCAACTGTGTTGTACAGAGGTCAGAAAACTCACTCCACACATCAATGCTCAAATAAACATTCACAGCATGATGCAGTGATATTTTTATGAAATCCAAGTTTTTTACACATTTTGAGCATTCTGTCAAATAGCATATACCGTAGTTCTATGCAGCTTGATCCTGAATAAAGAGCAATGCTTTCAACACTGAAAAGAACAGTTGCTTGCTATGCTTGGCTAATTCCCAATTAAAATAAATAAACTATAAAACCTTAAAAAGGGAAGGTTGCCATGTCCATGTCTGTTTAAATGAAGTTTTTATTATGCCACATGATTAGTAATCTGCATTTTACGTGCATAGTTTTAGTCTTGGACAAGTTTCATTCCAAAATGGTCTCCTCTTACAAAATAAATAATAACAGAACATTTACAGGAATGTAACTGAAACTCTTGGTTGACAAAATGAGAATCCCATTACAGAGTGGATTTAGATTTATAGACACTGAACAATAAATGTTTGACAATGATTTGTTTTCATTTCAAATGATGTGAAACACACTGCTAAAAAGATTTATTTTATTCAGAGTATACTATGCGTGTCTAGACTATCCCCCATTATCTGGTACTGTTCTTTGCCGTGATGTCAGTGTTTTCCAGGAAGTATTTGAATAGTTTATTAACTATTTCCCTCTTGAAATACAGACCTCATAATTAATACATGAAGGATACAGAGGAAAAAGGCTCCAGACTGGGAAAGAAAACTCATGTTCAGCTCTCCAGAGTCTACAAAAGCCGCCTATACAGCAAGTCCATCTGTTAAGTGTGTGTATGTTTATGTAGATACAGATGTGTATGGACAGTTTGTAATGTTTACTGTATGTATGTATGTATGCTGTGCATTTGTATTTATATGTATTACAAATCTGTGTGAATATGTAAAATGAGCATGTGTGCATTATTGTGTGAGTGTGTGTCCTGTAAGTCCTTCCCTGTGCAAACTCTAGCAGAAGACTTCCAAGATCTCCATTTGTTGATCACACAGGGATATGATAGGAGATTATGCATGGATTTCCATGTTTAAAACTTTGTCAAACAGCCAGCAAAGAAGAGCGAACCAGGATGTATATAGAAACCAGGGGCGCACAGTACACATAGTTAAGGAAGCATTCTGTTTGCATTTTTTAGTTCTGGGATATAATCATAATTTTCTCAGTATATAAGAACCATATGAGGAGTTACTCTTAAAAGAAAGCAGGTGAGAAGTTATTTTGTGAGAGTAACTTCAATACTATAGACAGGAATCTATCTTTTAGAAAGTAAAGGATGACATTTCATGACGTTTCATGGCATTCAACATATTTATTAGGCCTCAGGAATTCACATCATCTTCACACATCCTTCTAAGTACACAGTAAGATACTCTATGCAACAGTAATCATGGCACTTACAATACTTCTGGAGTGGGATAAAGGTTACTAGTTGTCGTGACCTGATTCGTGGCTTGTTTACAGTAATTACACAAAGGACTCATAATTATATATCAATATCCTCACTGGTTGCCACGCACTTCCTGGTTTCTAGGTGTTGCTATTGAGGAAAACAAGCAAGGTTTTCCTCGTTGACGGGTGGTTGTTTACTGTGAGACATGTTTTGAAGCCAAAGCAGGTGAATGACTCAGTGGTTGGAGAATCTTCTGGTGCTGCTCAAACAATGCAACCAGCCAGTAAATAGGAAACCACCAAAAACACGGCAAGGGGAACATATGTGTTGCTGTCTTTGGAAATGTGGTGGTAGTGTATTTATGTCTTTGCGTGTGGTTGCAAGTGAGCATAATCAGATATCTTCTTTGGTTTCTGTGTGCGGATCAGTTCGGATGCAAATGTGTGACTCTATGCATTGAATTGAATTAGTGTGTGCATCTGTAACTGCCAGCAATCATGCACAACATGCAAAGCAATTGTTGTGACTTTAGAATTGATTTATTTAGACATGTTCATGTGTTTTTGGCTTTGAGTGAGTGTGCATGTGCTAGAAAACAAATCACACCTTCATTATTTGTTTTTGTATAAGCCTGTATGTGTTGCTGGTGCAGTTCCTCCTGGCTATCTCAGGAAGAGATAGAAAGTCCAGGTCCAGTCGTGATCGATGTGCTCCTGTGTTCAGAGGAAGCAACATGTGTGTGAGTGTGTGAGTGTGTGAGTGTGTGAGTGTGCAGGGTGTGTGGAGGGAAAGGGGAGCAGTTATTTTGGAGCTGTCCAGACGGAAATGGGACCGAACCCAAGGAGGATGCAGATAGGGTTGTCAACTCACACACACACACACACACACACACACACACACACACACACACACACACACACACACACACACATTTTTACAAGTGCTCCCACCTACAACAAAAATAATTTGAGAAGTTACATTGTGGTTAGGTCGTGCTGACATTTGCCTCATTACTGTGCAAACAATGACCACACTCACACGCGATCACACAAACAAACACCTGCATCTGAAATAAAACAAGTTGGGCTGTGGGCCAACTATTAAATGATAATGAAAGATAAAGGAAATGTTTTAGCAATTCCCTTTATTCAATTACTGACATCATATCTCTCTCATACCTCTTTCAGGCACAAACCTGTGTTTGATGCAGGATAATGACGCAGTATACAAGTAGCAGACCAAAGTAGACAGCCAATATAAACAAGGGTTAACACCATAATTATGCATTATATAATGTAGAAATTGAATATTAAACACTCTTTTATTTCATAGCTGGCCACTGTCCAACCTGCATTAAACCTAGGTCAGGAAGCTGGGTATTGTGTGTTGTGTGTGCAATTCGGACTGACTGTAAACTATATCCTGTGTCACAATGTTAGTCTGAAAGGGTTAGCTGACACACACACACACACACACACACACACACACACACACACACACACACACACACACACACACACACACACACACACACACACACACACACTGTACACTCTCAGACAGGATCTGTCTAGTCTCTTTCTTCTTCTTCTAAATCCTAACACTTATAAATGATTTTCTGAATTTGTCTAACTGACACAACACCTACAGTTGGTAGTTTCAAATCTGTAAACTTCCTGCTTTAGTCAATCAAATTGAATGAAAAGATAAAAGGTTTAAAAAATGGTGAAACGGCCTTGTTTTGTTTTGCGACACTCCATCAAACAGAAAAGATACAGATATCTTACAGTATCATTTTCTATGTAGGTGGCTGGTATTCTTAGTTCATTCATGTGCTATTTTCTATTTGCCTTGAGAAAGGGGATCATAAATCTCTACAGGAAAAGTCAAACTGGAGGAGTTTTTCCGCTAAAAATATTCTCGGTTTTCCTTGTCAGGGGTAAGAGGGCTCCACGTGTGGTCCCACCTTAAAGAAAGGAGTTAATATCACAGCTGGAAGGTGGCGAACCTTGTGGTTAGTTCCCAAACAGAAACACAATCTCACTGCTCCCCAATAAAGAGGAAAAAGAGATCCTGTATATTTCGCTCACTTGGATAACTGTGATATGTTTTCTTTTGCTGACAGCTTTTGAGGAGAGACAACTTTTCATATGGATCTTGTACCTCTTAAAGGCAGCCATGGAGAGTGTTTGCTTGCAGGCAAACCTCCCCTTTCTTTGTCCTCTGAGAATCCCCCTACCAGCATCTCTTCATATCCAGTCCAGCGTCATAAGTGGTGGTCGAACCACAATGTTTTCTCAGGGCGGTTGGTTACACTGTTCTGCTCCCGCGGTTGCTAGACCATAGCAGGGGAAGAAGCTTGTTCAACATGTTTCCCGTTTAAAAAAAAAGAAGTCTGCTCCTTCCCTTCTTCTCCAATACCACCCAAGTGTTGGGGAGCCTCCTACGCCAAACGCGGGTAGGCAAAATGTGTGCAAAATTAATCTTGTGACATCACATAATTTAGACTGCCTCAAATACAGACTGCCGATGTACGTCGGGTATCCCAAAAAGTAATTCATCTCAAACGGTGGTGGTCCATAATCTGGGATGCATTAGAAATATCCAACCACAGAAGAAGAACTTTGTGCCACATGACAAGAGCGGTACAAGCAGTTAAAGGGCCAGTGTGTAGTATTTAGGGGCTCTATTAGCAGAAATGGAATATAATATTTATAACTATGTTTCCATTGGTGATTATTTACCTTACGCTAAAAATTGTTGCGTTCTCGTTAACTTAGAAAGAGGTCTTCTTCCAAGGAGTCCGCCATGTTGCACCGCCTTGTTTCTACAGGAGCTCAGAATGGACAAACCAAACACTGGCTCCAAAGGGTCCCTTTAGCATTTTTACGTTACCTGAAGGTCACCGTAACTGTGGTAATGCCAACTGATGCCTGAATTTTGTTCAGTAGTTTTATGGTTAGGATGGCCTCTGAGCGAGGTGAAGGTCCTAAAAGATACCACGGAGTTACCAAGGTGTTTGCACTCGGCGGCTCGTTACCGCAGTCTTGTAAAGGGAGGGGTGAGCATAGGGCTATTCAGTTGGTTGTAATCTGCAACCACAACGCTAGATGCCACCAAATCCTACACACTGTCCCTTTAAATACAAGAGCGAAGGTTCTCAGAGAATATATTCTTTGCCCTCTTAAGTTCCTAATAGGGCTGGTTCTATGGGTCCAACATCTTGGACCTTGAAGCATTAATTAATTTTCTATGAGCATAGGTAGGACCCTTCATCCAAGTCCCTCTGCAGCTTCTGCAGTTGCTGACTTTGGATGATAGGTTAGGATTTTGACGTGGGGCAATCCTTATTAGCTAAACAAACACGTGAACATTTCAGTGCATTGATCTCCAAGGCTGAGTGGGCAAGCCTATAGAGTCCAATACACCACCTTTGTTCATAGCACTAGGGTTACAATATGTGATCTTCATTCTCCACTACACCTCAGTGATATAGGCTATAAAGCGATGCAGCCATTAAAGATCCACCACTCCTCAATGATCCAATCTTTCACTGTGGTTATTACAGTCTTGGCCACAATGGGACTGACCTTCACCAAAGCTCAATGCATGTGTATGACACACACATATCAATCCATCCACAAAATCACTAGGTTTTGCCATCAACAAACTCATCGGGCATACCACGTCACTATTACATGAAAAGGAAAAGGAGAAACCTTTTGCCCCTTATAGGGCATTTGTGGATGTGTGCACATTCGCACATGAATTTAGTACACAATACATATTTTATTAGGCTTAATATTTTTTAAGATCTAAGTGAGTGTTAACAGATGATATTTGCACATGCAAGAACTAAGAAAAAATGAAAAATATAACAATCTTTCACTCAAAAATAAAATGGTGGGTTTGATCACTTTAATGCCAACAATTACCCATGGAATTTAATGTTTTTGTGGATGGAAGCCTTTTAAGCAATTTAAACATATTTCAGACTATAGATGCATCCCCAAAATAATGTTAAAAGAAATGTTATACCTATAAAGGAAGACGTATAATATTAGCAGAGATGTACGATATGGCTGGTTGATGCTTAATAAAGACTAATCCTACCCAGATTTTCCCAAGTGTTTTATGTATAAAACCTTCAGTCTGTCTAATCTTTATCTAATTCCCACCGATGATAATGCTGTCCTCATGCACAGAATACCTACACTAACAGGTCAAGTTCCACTGTCATTATAAAATAGCCTTATTCTATTTATTACCAAGAGTGCCTGTGACCTCCACACCACAGCTCAGGAGACATTGGTAGGCTCCTCTTATTTGGATGAAGGAAGTCAATTAATTCATAAATACTTTAGCACGTTTACAGTAAGGCGAGGGGAAGATGGCTATTGATTGATCCCACTAACACAGCAGCCCTCCCCCTCTCTCCATGTGGAGTACCTTAATGAACATGGGGCTTTTCTTAACCAAGAATAATGCAATCAGAAAACAGAAGAAAACATAATGATTTTTTCCCCCTCAGTTAAGTGGGGAAGGACTTGGAATATGAATTGGCTTGCTGTAAGGAGGATGTCAGGGGCCGGTAATTGGTATCTGATGAGTATTAGTGATGGTAACTATCTATTATTTCAGTGTAAAACAAAGGCATGGGAAGAAATGATACAAAACGAGAACATATTTATTTTCTTCTGAAAAGATGAGAATTTTGAAGATAACTACCAAATTATTTTTAAAAAGCATATAGAAAACATGATGGAAGGGTGTTTTGTGGAAAAGGAAAGAGAAGCTGGATGGCTCTACATCCTCTATTCTGACCCTTGAGGAAATTTTGTGTAACAGCAAAAAAAAGTGACCTCATCTTAAGAGCACTATGATGGTCACACCCACGGCGACCCAAACAGACCTGAGCATCACAGAACACAACGCTTCACAGAAGTAATTTTCACCCTCCGGTCACAAACAAGAAGTGATGAATCTGTAAAAGATTGTCTTCAAAAGTAAGAAAAAAAAAACAAGCTATTTATCATATTTCTTTTGTCTGTAGGAAAGCGAGCATCATATTTCATAGTTGCTTGAAAGGGAAACTTGTAATTCATCTTTTAGCTCAGCAGTGGAAGAGAAAGCCCTTCCATTGGAAACAGCTTTCCTATCAGAAAAGACCATGTTCATCGGGCTATTACGTCTACTTAGGGTTATGAATTACCGGCAGCCCATCAGCCAAGCAATATCTCAATGGAATAAAATATGAATGCGCTGATTTTATGCCCTTTAAAAACCCATACAGATAAATGGACGTGTGAAACACTTCTAAGGCTGACTAATGTGGGAAATATTGAGCTAAGTAATTGCAGCTGTTTCATCAATAAGCTCTGTAAAGTAGATCATTACAGTGAAATGTGATTAACACAGAAATTGTAGGGTAGCGTGGAGAGGCATATAGGGAAATGGAATAAAAGCAATGTACTTCATTATTTAGATAGAACACATTACTGTTGATTAAAAAAATATGAGAG
The DNA here is from genome assembly GCF_900634415.1 of Cottoperca gobio. NCBI lineage: Eukaryota > Metazoa > Chordata > Actinopteri > Perciformes > Bovichtidae > Cottoperca > Cottoperca gobio. The sequence goes on from NC_041358.1 coordinate 17,321,093, forward strand.
TACTGATTATGTAGTGATGGTGACTTTAGATCTGCAGCCCTCACTAGTATTTGTTAATATCAATATTTAAGAGATGGAGTTGGCTTGTGAAAGCAGTATTGAATAATAATTAGAAATCAGAAAAAGATAAAACAACAGAAGCAGTCAGACCAAACAAAATATCCAAAACCACTCCCTGTTTACTGTAGCGCATTATATTTATCCTAAACCATTGTATTTGAGTGTCCGTATTCTGCGTGTGACATTTATGTACTATGTAGTGAAATTAAATGTTACATTTGTTATGTCAAAGCAAGGGACTAATACGTCTAATTGTAAATTAATATCCCCACTAACAGTATTTCACCAGTGTATTTGAGCCGCAATTTATTCCCTTTTTTCTGGAACTACTGTTTTTTACCGGTGTTTCAGAATGTAAGTGAACACAACTTGGGTGTGTGATGCAACTCATGTCAGTTGTAGATGTATTTTTCAGGACCCAAGGAAGCGCAGTCGTTTGTATGAACGGCTCTCGAGAAAGAACAGCAATGCCACAGGCCAAGCTGTTCCGAACAAGCATGTTTTGTAGAACTGCTTCATTAGTATTACTGAAGGAGTTTTAAATTCAACCATCTTTTTTATATTCATGCCATCTTTACATTATTTTCGATTGCAAGGAATTTCCTTTTTTTTTTTTATACAAACACGAGCTACAAAAAAAGTACGAACGTGGGGTGACTGTGTGGGAACTGCTGTGTAGACTACTACACTTCTAAGAGTGTTTTTGAAGATGCCTCAGTTTTAATGAGTGCTGCAGTTCTTTTATAAGCACATTGTATAATGTGTGTGTATCCACATACACTGAATATACAGTAGGTATGATAGATTGTGAAAATGAGCAAAGGAAGACATGTTCCATGATATGTGTCTGTGTGTCTGTGAGTGTATTAGTAGACAGGCGGGGGGCCATTTGTTCTCCTCAGGGCCCCCTGAGCAATCAGTCAGTCAACGGAGGTGGGGCCCGGCTAATTTCCCACCCCTCCTTCCTCCCCTCACTCGTTCCCAAGACGGATGCTTTGGGTAATAAGGCTAATCAATACACTTCCTCACAGTCCTCCCCACCCGCCCCGTCCCAAGACGTTATCAGCCATTTGTCATCAGGAACGTCACTTGTTCTTATCAGGCATCACCATCTTGTTTACATAGTGGTGCTGCCCGCTACACACACACGCACACACACACACACACACACACACACACACACACACACACACACACACACACACACGCGAGCATAAGGAATGTAATCATGCTAACATATACAGGAGGCACACATACAAACACCTTCTTATGCCCACACACAAACTACATATTAATGCTACCAAATGCTAACGCACACATACCGACACAGACAGAGACCACCTGCTACCCAGTACATGCTCATACACACGTATACAAACACAAAAAAATGACACACAGAAATTGTGCACTATGTCAGCACATACACACACCTCCCAGGCAGTGATGAATAGACACATGGGTGCTCGGTGACAGGTTACATATGCACTACGGTGTCAGGATCTATACAGAGAAATTAATCAACAATGACAACAGCGTCAGCGGCTCCTCTCTCCCAGCCTGCAGCTCAACATGCTGTAATTTTCCCTGTATGATTACCCCAGGGTCTTGGCGGGGATTGGCACCCCCTTCTTAATTAATTAAACATTGAGACAGGGAGGTGTCTCAGGAGCGCTCTGCAGAGACACATGAACAATGTCTTTACCTGAAGTCACCTTTTTGTATAAGACTCCTCTAAAATGTTCTGTAGCCAAATCTTTAGACAGAGGCTGAACTATGGATGCTCTTGTACAGTATCTTTTTTATTACATAAATCATCTGCCCATACATTTCATTTATATTCATTAATATAATTAGAAACATTTGGTAATCAGAACCAGAATTAATTTTTATAGTATGGCATTTAAAAGTGTTTAAATGTACGCCTAATGACAGACCTAATATCAGAAAGTGATGACATGTTCAATGTTCCCCAATTGATTTTACATCTGTAAAATGTTGTGTGCAACAATATAATGGGATAAACCCCCTCTATTAAAGAAAAACATTATTACATATGAAGTAGGTAACATTTATAAAAACACTACAGTATTAGCTGTAACATAACATACAATCACATTCCGTATGCAGGTCAAAAGGGCCAATTATTCTGATGACATTATTATGGAACAATTACTATATGATTGTTTTCCAAAGGAGATTTTGAAATAACAACATATGAAAAATAATTGTATTTATTTTTAAGTTGCTAGTTGAATATGAGATAATCTTCTGTTTGTTACACTAACTACACAACAACGAGGTCAACATGTTATTCCTCTTTTCCCTCTTTTTACATTGAGCTCCGTGTGACTCAAACTGCCTTAGGCATTTAAAAGCAGTCCTAAGGACCTTGGAGGACAGTTCACACACTGAATCCCAGCCAGCATAAGCCTCTGTAAGTGAAGGGAGAGGAAAGTGATGCCATCCACTTTCTCAGAGAGTTACCTGAAGTTTGGACTAGAGCTCGACAGCTTTGCTCTAGTAAAAGTAAAAAGCGGCCCCTCTTTGATTTTTGTATTCCCCCAAAGCACGGAAGCTGGTTGGCTGTTGGGGGGGGGGGGTTGTCTATTCCCAAGACGAGACTGAGACGGGAGGAGGCAGCAGGTTGACAACGTACCGTGTGACACCATTGTTTGCCTCCAATAATGATCAGGGGACTCGAGATGATATGGGAGCCTTTGATGGATGACTAATCTATCAGTAGCTGTCTTGACCTAACGATGGTTAATGATGCCACTGGGGGCTCGGTTAACCGTCAAAGGGGAGGCGATGTGTACTGTTTTAAATGTTTTAATTTTTTTGACAATCAAATCAAAAAATATAATAACTTATAACTTGGTGCAAAAGCTACTTTTTGCGATACATTCCTTCAAATTTAAAGAATGATGTTCAAAGTGTTGGCATCAACATGCTGAATGTGGCTGTTAGTCTGTTCGCAGCTAGAAGAAGAAAAAAAGTGATTCTCTGCACAAATAAAGCCCAGTTTGTTTGCATGGAAGAAACATTCAGTGAGAACTTTCCATTCAGGATTTATTTAGATGTGCACTAATATTCACCCTTGTTAACCATGGATGCCTAAGTATTTATACAATATAAATCCGTTGACACCACACTCATAATACAAAACAACAATAAAGCCATAACTATCTTTCATTGTTAGTCATTTGAGTCAGGGAGTTCATGCAGTTTTAATAAGAAAAAGAAAACAAAGGCTACTTTCAACAAAAGGACTTGATGTCTCTGTGGTGTGGAGACTATACCTTTCATCATAAAATTGTTCCAAGGCCTCTGTGCCATTGTTCTTTTAGCTATTCCTCTCTGGTTGTCGACCCCACTGGAAAACAGGTGAGGAAAAACAATCAAGCAACCTCCCATCACTCTCTCCACATTCAACAATAACACTGTGACTGCATCTTTCAGTAGTAAACACAGTCCTCACATGCGGACCCTGGGCAAACGTCGCTCCGGAAACAAATACATTGTCGGAGGCAGAGCGGGGAAGCAAAAGACAGAGGCTAAAGCGTATTGGAAATCGGAAAACAGCCCTCTCCTCCCTTTGAAAGAGTCCTGGCGATGAAAATATGTAATATAAATAAAGCTGTGGGCGCTTTGAAAGCCAAAGCCTTCCTTCCTGGCCGAGTCCTCTGTGGGGGGAAACGCCCACTTTTGAGCCCTTGCTCTTAAATTCCCAAAGACCACTCTGTCATCAGTGTCCCAACTGCTTCTTTCAAACACGCGATGGCCAGACTCACTTCCATGTCTTGCTCTATCTATCTGCCCAGATCTTAGAGACTTTCACCCCCCTCAACCCTTTTAAGTCTACCCCCCCCTCCCTGGACAGGATCTTTCCTCAAAGTTATGTCGGCTTAAATACCCCCCAAACAAGTTCCAATTATTTCACTCGTGACGTGTTTGTGGCAAGTGAGCGGCGTGACTCGGATCTCTCCGCTGGTGCTTTGAAAGTGCTTCTGATATTGGAACCTGACTGGCGGATGCAAGGAAAGACATAATGACAGATGACTGGCTGATTGGCGAACACTATAAAACAGCTCATTAAAGCTGAGCCACAGCGTAGGTTTGTTTTGAAACTGACTCCGGTTCTTCAGCTTTAGCTCACTGTTTTATCACTTAACTGTAGTCACTGAGAGCTTTCATGTTTGCTGCATGAAACACCGGCTGTCTTGTCAGTGTTTCTAGAGATTCTCACTACAGTAATATTTATGTGCCGTGACTAAATCAATAGAATCAAGAAAATTGTGTCATCACCTGAAACTTAAACTCCATTAATGAAAGAAATAGACATGCTCTCTCGTGAGGAGAGGAGTGCTTTGCACAAAAGATGAAAATAAAGCATTAGGACATTAACATTACTTCTCTCTCATGAAGAAAATGCTCTAAAATGTACAATTCTCAGATTCCATCAAATCACCAGTGTACTCAAATAACATTAGTAAATATACTTTCAATTGAATGTAATATGTGTAACATTGAAGGTGCATATAAAGAAGTGTGTTCTGCAACACATCCCACTTTTTGTTTACACTGTTGTAGGCAACCAACTAAACTAAGTTGCTATTCTGTTATAGGGAATTACAATACAGTCACATGTAACATTAAAAATGCCCTGTAGAGTTTTTGACCACTAATAGTATTATGTAACTATGTTTTTCTAATTGGGTCCCTAATTTGTTTCTAATGTGTTTGATCACAAGGAGAGACACACAGTGTCAATCAGGATTCAATGGTGATGTGATTGGTTTCCACAAATGAGGAAGGGGACTACATGCTAGGAAACAATTCACAAAATGTTTTTAAAATCATCCATACGTTTTATGAGGAAGTAACTACTCTCAACATGTTTGTTTGACCTCAAGGATACAAGCATTAAGGTTGGGTGAGGGACACTGAATGTAAACGCACATTTGTTTTTGTTTACAAGAAAACACCACAGGGACCCTTTAAGCAGCAGCATGGAGACGATGGAGAGGGGAAGTGTTTACTGAAAGGCATGTTGCACACATTTTGCACTCATGCACATACACTGCAATGCACGACAGTGGGGAAAACTGAATGGTTTGTCTGTGTTTATGTGCAACATTGCCCAAAAACTCCTGGATCATACATCAAATTCAGTCCAGGACACAAACTAGACCCTGTGGTGACCCTCGGTGGCAGGGTCCTTAATGACCAGACTCAAACAGGGCAGTGGTTTCCACTGAGGACAGGCCTTTTTGATCTATCTGCTGAGCTGGTGGAGAGCGTGGGTCAGGGTGAGAGACCTGCTGGTCAGCCCACCGGTCAGACCTGCGATGAACTCCGGTTAATTGCAACTGACTCCATGTTCTATCTTCTCCGTTTTTTGGTCATTTCATCAAACTCTATTCCCCCCTCATATTTTGCCGCGTCTAGCTCAGAGGTGGTCTGTAAGCAACTTCAAACCACAAACTTGAATGATTCAGGTTCAAGTAATATGTTTTGTCCACCAATAGGACAATATGTTGCATTTAAGAGAACGTTTTTAATTAAATGTACAATAACAATAATACATTATTATATATCTATACTAATATTTTAATTATTGCAGTTATTTTAAATAAACGCAATTGTTCCAGTTTTGAAATTATCAAAAATTAACCATCCTGAAATGTTTACTGACTTGAAAAAGTGAGCAGGCAAAGAGACTTAGTCAAAGTACAGTATGCGAGCATTTCTTAATAATTGTCAAGGTGTTTTAGAAGAATTCAGAAGATACACTACTGAGGGAAGCAGTGAACCATCTGCTTGCACTAAATCTGTTATTATTTTCTTCATCACCTATCATTTTCTCTATTATTTGTATTGGCATTGACAATTATTATATTTCACATATTTCACACTTACCGAGTACTAAATAGCAATTATGACTGCCATAACATTTATTATGTCTGCAATTGTCTTTAAACTTCATTATTCACTTGCTTATGAAGCTGTATATGCTGCTCTCGTTTTTGTATTTTTCTATTTTACTGGCTGGTTTGTCAGACAGACCAAAAAAAGAAAAAAAAAAGACAATAACTTGAAAGTGCTTTATAGCTTCCTGCAAGAAGAATCCATTAAAGTGGAGCACATTGTCTGGGGTCAGACTGAAAATGTGTGAGGAAGCGCATAGTAATCAAGTGAAAGAGAAAGAAAAAAACACTTCGTGAGAAACAGACGTAAATAGTGAACCAGGAAACGGGAGATCAAAGCTTTTGTGTCGGGCCCCTGTTTGTTTTCATACTCACCCAGTTCTCGCAATAAAACACGCAAGAGTCGCACTTCAGAGGGAGGGGGGTGACGCAAGGAAGTGCGGAAAGCGGTTACGTCCCATCCTGAGGATCCCGTGCCACTATCCCCATGTTAGGGAAAGGCGTCAGGTACAGCACTGTTTACCAGGAAAAGTGACAAGCCGCACAAAAACTTTCAGATCAGAGGGGGCTCTGTGGCCAGGGGCCATCTTGTTAAACACAGACTGCGTGTGTTTATAAAGGAACCCTGTTTCTTTTCACACAATGCTACTGTACAACACACAATGCGTGCTTTAAATGGAACAGGGATCAAACTTAAAACTCAGGACTGCAACTGTCTGTTTTTCGCATGCCTTCAAGTAGGCAAGGTGGCGTCATTGGGTTTTCTAAGAAATGGCAGAGGAAGAGTTCCAGGAAGAGTTCCAGGAAGAGTTCACAGCCAAGACAACAAAACACAAAATAAAACCCAGTTGTTAGACACCTACATACACAGCTCTCCAGATTTTGTCAAACACACATACATGCAGCTGAAAGGATTTTTAATGTTAAAAACAAACAAAAGCAACTACATTATTGTCACACGTCCATCTCCTCCTGAGGGAACTAATCTTATAGTAAGGGAATATAGCAATGTCCAGTAAATGTGTTTGCACTGAATTCCTTTGGCAACCCTAGTCATTAAAAAGGGATTCATCCATTAGGGAAGTGAAAGGGGGGCTGTGTATTAAAGTCACAGCTCATGTGCTTGGATGTTTAATGTAAACGAAACATTGACGCTGACACTTTGTGTTACCGTTTATCTGAAAGTATCTTCAGTGCATTTCACATATTAGAGAGTGCAATGGAGATGGATCTGGGTGAGAATGAGTGTCACACAACTGTGGTCAACAGCTGAAATCAAACTCTCAACAGCGTAAATATAAAATATTTACTGCCACCAATTAATCTATTTAGCAGGATTTTTTGTGATAACATGGCAATAAATTCAAAAATGTTGAAACATTATAGATAAACAAGAACAATATTAAAAATAAAATAAAATAATAATAATTAAAAAATACATACAAGTAGTCTGTATAACGTTGTATTTGTCCATTTTTACAGCACAGATAGTTGGTTCAGTTGGCTTTGCCATTGGCATTATTGTCACACGTCCATCTCCTCCTGAGGGAACTAATCTTATAGTAAGGGACTATAGCAATGTCCAGTAAATGTGTTTGCACTGAATTCCATTTCTTTAAGTATCTATCTGACCTCCAACATCAATAGCATTTGGGCCCTTACGTCTCTGTCCTCAGTCTTTTAATAGTGTTCTGATATGCAGGCAAATTAATTCACCTTGATGGAGTACAGGGGGTCAATGGACTTTGATCCCATTTTGGCTAAAGGCTGGAAGGATTCCATTTAGCTTGCTGGGGTCCTGCATGGTTGTGTGTGTGTGTGTGTGTGTGTGTGTGTGTGTGTGTGTATGTGTGTGTGTGTGTGTGTGTGTGTGTGTGTGTGTGTGTGTGTGTGTGCCAGGGCAAACACTTCTCTTCCCAGGACTCCTGAATGATCCCCCATGGTTCAATCCATGGTAACTAATAGTTATATTATGCACAATTTCAGACAGGACCTGTAACGTAGATTAATTATTTTGCCATTACCATGACATCCTGTTATACAAATGTGTAAATATCCATCTTAAGCAGCTGAATTTGTCTACCTCAACTACTTATATCACTCCCTGCAAATAAGCAATACAGATTGAGCAGGCGAGCTAGATGGATTTCGTCGGCAACCCATCGACATCCAAATAAATTCAAGTTTGGGGAAGCTTTTCAGACTGTGCAGTGAATCTAGCTCACTGTGCCCCTCGCCTCTCCAGTCCATTTGTATTGATTCCAATCTCTCAGCCTTTTCCAATAAAGCTGGGTTCATGAGTTCATTATTACAAGAATGGAGGTGTAATTGGCTTTCAGGCATATAAGAGGCTATTTGCACTAATCTATCTGGTGGGGAGATGTTAACGGCCACTTTGAATGGCACAGTGTGAGCCATCTCTGCTCTGTGGACCTGCGGTTTTGGAGCTATCAAGCCAGTCAATAAGGACATAAAACAGATGTAAAACCAAGGATTTAGTGACATGTTAAGGAAGAGAAGTTGACATTTTATATAGAATAGAGGTTTTTTTTTACAAATGACGAACTTCATTTTTTAAATTATAAGCATTTGGGTGTGCAGGTTATCAACAGCACCAATAGAAATTGCTATAAAATAAATGGAAATTAGAGTTGTTTTCACTACTGCAGGTACTAGAAACTGCGAGATGAACATGTTCCTCAGAAAAAAAAACAAGGACCTTTCATTTTTAAGGGTAGTCTCATAGAGATTAAGATCTCAGATCGCAAGAGAGACCTGAGTACAGCAGACAAAATTGAACAGAGAGACAAAACACAACCAGTCACACACAAGAACATACAAACAGCATCACAAACTATCACAAACATCTTCTAAATGTATTTCCTGTAATGAAATGCAGATCAAACAATGGTAAACTGAAACACATTTTAGGATGGAATGAGAAGCATGTGAATAAAACACATGATCGTTGATTGCACAATGGTTGAGGAATAAATTAAATGGAATTACCGATTCTTGAGAATAACACATATTGTGTCTTATCAGCATTCAGTACAAGTTTGAGCAGAGATGTCTGTCGAATCTTAAAATCAGAATGTAATCTAGATGTGGAGTTGGAAAAGAGCCATGTGCACACAAAATTGTATCATCTGCATAAAAATGGATATTATAAATCTAGGCTAATTTATGTAAATTATAAACTATAGGGACCAAACAGAACCTTGGTTAATAAAAGGGAGGTTGATCGGTACCAATTGCCAAGTACTGAGCATGATCATCCAAACAAAGACTGCGTCATTTGTAAAGTAAAATGCAGTGGTCAACAGTGTTGGAAGAATTGGAAAGGTCAACAAATAGTGCAGCACAATGCGGTTGCTTGTCCAGAGAATGTGTTAACACTTATAACAACAGTAATACATCAATACAGTGTTTAAGTACTAATAAAGCTTTGGTCCCTCAAGTTAACTTATTGAAATAATCAGGCATGACACGATACAGTGGTTGCGGATTTCTAAATAGGAGAGAGTGTCTGGGTTTCTACTGAGTGTTCATTTGTCATAGTCTTATGTCTGTTGGTTGGCACTGACAAAGCCAAAGTCTGAACTCACACATTTATAAAATAAATGCATGAATCCATGGTAAAGCGAGAAACTTTTAAATAAATGTCCACCAAACAGCAGGTGTTACATTCACTAAATGTTTAAACCAGCACCACCAGTTAACTTCTATTCCCATTGCAGACACAGCATGGGCTTATGCAAGACAGATGCAAGCTAGTGATCACAGAGGCCAGCCATAACTGCTCTTTCTTTTCTTTTCTTTTTTACTTCTAACTGGCAATATGGAGTCATTAAGAAGGATTCCTGGCTTTCTAGCATAGGGGTATTTTTTGGCTGTAAGAGGTGGGTGTTTGAAGCAGGGGGTTGGGGTGGGGGGAGCAATGGATAGATGGATGAGAGCCGGTGGAGGGAGGCCCAGGCGGTTGTGGAGACTTCCTATGATGAAAAGGTCAGTGGCACCTGTAAATCTGAGCAGCTGGAAGAAGTTCGGCAGCAGGGGGAGGAAGAGGAAGGAGTTAAGCTGCTCAGCCACTTCGCCACTATTTCTGCTGCTTAGCAAACACACGGACACACACACACACACACACACACACACACACACACACACACACACACACACACACAAACACACACACATGTTGATAATTTAATATCTAACCCAACTTCTCTTTTACCTGTCTAGTCTAAATCTAATTCTACTTCTAATCAGAGTCATGTACTCAGAACCATCCAGAATGACTTCACTTTACAACAATGTCGGCTCTATGAAGGTCTAAAATTTGAACTGCTTCTCACAAGGGAAGCAAAAGTACACACACAAATACACTTGTCAGCATGTACATCAGAATTTCCTCAATAACATTTTATAGCAGTGGTGATCGGTATGTTTATGGAAATTTAGCCCACTGACCAGAATAATTGGCTTTTTCCAGTGGAGGTTGGTAACAACTACCTTAATAGTTTTCTCCCCCTCTCTTTTGATAAAACAGACAAACCTTGTCCAAGAAGCTGCCACAGTTCTGATGGAGTGCAGACTCCCTTAAAAATGATCTTCATATTCTGCAATACATAATTCATGACCAATGCCAACAATGCCAATGCAGAAAGTAGGGTGACGTGCATTAAACTCAAAGAAAAGTAAATATGTGAATTGGTGTACTTTTTAACTGTACGAACAGCACATTTAAGATAATGGTAGAAACTGTTCTAGTATTTTTTTTTAACTCATTTCCCTGCTGTCGGGAAACACAGAACATAAAACACACTGGTGAAGTAGTAATGCTGCCACTGTGATAAAATTGTTGATATATTTCAATCAGCACCTCACACATACACCAGGACAGCACTTCATGCGAATGCAGCTGCAGATCCATGTGTGTGTGTCATCCATGTGTGTGTGTGTGTGTGTGTGTGTGTGTGTGTGTGTGTGTGTGTGTGTGTGTGTGTGTGTGTGTGTGTGTGTGTGTGTGCTGCAAGTGTAGATTTACTGCTCACCCTTCCAGGGCAGCTGGGTGGTGGTGCGGGGCAAAAAGGCCTGGTCAAGGCTGCTTCCTCCTCCTGCAACCAAAAAGGATATAACGTGCTGACAGATACCTGCTCTGAGCTGACAGAACACTTCCTCCTCCAAAATATGTCCATGTTACATTTAGCTGACACACTGTATCCAGAGTGACTTAACAAATGCACAGGCAGTCACTGTTGTTGCCGCATTGGACCTTTAATGTTTCTGTCCTATACATTCTCACTCCCACATTGTCATATGTGCAGTGTAGTCCGATAAACTTCAACATCTGGTTAATGTTGTGATTTTAAAAGGCTTTTATTTTTTTTTGGCTTCAGGAAAATACCATGTTTAGGGTTAAAATAGGTATGTTTGTTACGTAACTTAAGTGACATTTGTGACATAAGTAAAGCACTTATATATATGAATTAAATATACATACAGTATATTTATATATAATTTAATTAGACACAATATTTTCTTCAATCAACAGAAAAATCTCAACTGCGTTGGTAAAAACCAGGAATTATTACAGAATATTGGATATACACTTATAATAGGACAGACAATTTTTAAGCCTGAATATGGAACTAAAGTATTTGCGTCCTCCCCACAATAGCTGGCCGCTCGCTGTATTTCTAGCTGCTATATTCATTCCCTGAATTGTTCTCCATATACAGACACCGTGCTGGCCCGGAGTCAAACCCCATTCTGAAGATGCACCCGAGGACAACGGACCCTCTACATTTTATAGGTATCAGTTGCAAGGAAACAATCCCTCCTGACCTTTTTCATTTTATGACACACAGCCCACCAAGTATCCTGAAGTTGTCACGTATGATTATCTTTTGTGTTTATCCAACTTATTTTTTGGTAGTTCGGACTACAAGTTCTTGGAAACGCAATCCCCCCCACTGTGAACCTCAGTGTCATGATGCCTCATGTCTGTCAAGACAACTCTGGTTGCTGTCACAGAAGCACATTGTTATTTTGGAAGTAGCATGTGTTTGTCCAACCGAGGCTCGGGTTTCCTGGTCCTCCAATGCGACTCCAATTGCTTTGGTCTGTAAAGGGCCATGACGGATGGCGACCCCAGCAGCCGCCGTGTGAACTCCCCCCTCCCCACACACACACACACACACACAGCCCTCTCAAGACATTCCCACTCTTATTTATGAGCGCCATGATGAACAGAGATGTATGTACTGCTGGATGATGTGATTAAGTGGTCAGATTTAATTTACTTGAGGCTCATGTAAGTTTGAGAAGGTGTCCAGGTTAAATATTGTTGATGTTAGTGTGGGTTTACCTTTTTCTGCTCTAATACTGGGACTGTTTTCACATGTTGGGCGAGATGGTGAAAACCCTGCTTCCTCTTAGGGTTTAAACAGTCATTGCAGGTCCAAGTCTAAGTCTCTAAAATGTAGACCGCAATAACCTTCATACTGGAATTCTTCTACCAATAAAGATAAAGTCATAACTTCCTAATGTATCAATAACCGTAGGAAATCTAATATTTATTTTTCATAGTGTACTTTGGACTCTGAAAAGGAAATTGAGTGCGATCGGTCAAGATGGAATCTTTACTCTTTAAGCGAACATGAATCTGCCATGCTTCATTTGATAATTGATAGAGCGGGTTAATTGCCTTGATCAAAGGTCAGGTGATTTAGCATTCTGAGGTTAGGCTGTAGGATTTGAATTGAACACGTTGAATGTTTATAAGATGAAAACCTAACGCAGTCATGGGACTCTGGCCAATTAAGAACATTAAGAATGTTTTATTCTAATCGACAGTGATATTGGTTGCAGACATCCACATTAAGCATGATGAATATTCATGAAATCTCTTCTCCGAGCCTATCGAGCGCATATTAATTGCAGAAACGTGTGTCTGGAGTCCAGAGACGTGATCACATTTCCCACTAGCATCAATCCTAATATGCAGATGAATGCTCTTTTAAACCGAGAACAGGCCACTGAGGTATATTTGATATTTCATTCATGTGAACGACTGTGGAAAAAAAGAAGGGAAAAGGAAATGGCTAAAACAAACAAAAATACCCACAATGCCCCAGTGTGAACTCTCTGGAGGTTGTGCATAATTACCCTGCGGAGCACCTTACCTGCACACCTCTCGCAGCCTGTCAGCACTGCATACAGACTTACAAAGGACCGCAGGCACACACACACACACACACACACACACACACACACACACACACACACACACACACACACACACACACACACACACACACATAGTCACATAACCCTCTTTTCTCTTTTCTTTCACACACGCACACATACACACTTAGTAACACACAGATCAGCGCATCAGCAAAGAGCATTGCGGCTCTGCGGCCGACCACGGCGTCCACAGGGGAGAAATCTTCAGCTCATTTCTGACCCGGGCTGCCGAGGTGTTAATTGCTCTCCTGAGTTGGCAGAATTTTCAGGGTAAAAGGTGCTATCCTTGATGGATCAGCACTGTTTGCCACCAGTGACTGATTCTTTCAACTTGGACGTGTACCGTGCATATCCTACATCTCATTAAAAGGACTTGCAGGATGGAGAAAGAAAGGGTGCCAGAGGGGCACATGTTTTTATATTTGGTTTTTTTTGCAAATGCACACATAAACTACAATTTCCAACTGTGAACAACATTAAGAAACAATAACATTGAAATCTGACAATTTAAACATGACTAAAAGTGTGTTCCATCAGCAATGGCTAAATTAACTCCTACATGAGGTTCAAAACACACTTCTGCTGTCTCTCCCATAGTGATTTACAAAGCATTTTATACAGGGACAAATCATACATTTTTATTAAATTTACCATTAAGATTTTTTGACAAAGTTAAATGTATAAAGATATTTGTTTACCGGAATAATAACGATAAACACATCAGATAAAAGGGTTCTGATCAGTGGGAAAACACACTAAATTAAGATTTTCAAATATATGTCAAACCCTTCAGTTTTGTATGAGAAAGACACATACATACGCTTCTACCTTTCATTACAGCTCAAAACCAGGTTTTAGTTTGATTCAGGTCAATCAATCCAAATTGTAAATGGAAACTTCTTTTCACATAACGAGTGAGATCTTCATTCCCTGTTCTTCCATAATGGATTGAGACATTAGTGCCTATTTATTATAGTGTTTCAGAAGGAAATCCAAATTCTGGACTAATTAGACTCAAAGTAATTCCAACCTCCAGTTTATAGACAATCCAGCGATGCAGTGAGGAATATTGTTTAGTTAAGTGTGAATGTGGCCTTGTAACAGTCCAGCAGACTAGACAGGGAGGATTTGGTGAAGACGCTAATTCACTTGAGAGGAAGCATGTTAACTGCAAGTGTGTGTGTGTGTGTGTGTGTGTGTGTGTGTGTGTGTGTGTGTGCTTTAACATATTATGTAATAGAAGGGAAAACATAGATTTGTACCCAAAGGATGTCATATATATGTCATATATAAATCTCTATAAATATATCTCACTTTGTAAACCGAGAACTAAAGTTAATATAGAAGGATTTTCTTGCAGTCAATTTGTGGCACATATACATATACACCCACACACACACACACACACACACGCGCACACACACACACACACACACACACACTGTGTCCAAACAGCAGTGTCCAAACAGCAGTGTCCAAACAGCAGTGTCTCCCAATCCACACTGGAAAGTAAGTCTAATTATAGACAACACATTTCACATACCTGACTTTTTTTGTGTTTATTGCAAACACTTAATGTTGTAAATCCAACCAAACTTTGTTTTCTTTTTCATAGACTATTTTTTTAAAACCTCTCTTTGGCTATGTGTTCTCATACTTAAAGGACAAACAAAAAGTTTGTTTGACAATGTATTTCAAAATGACTCATAATCATTTGGTCTGATTACAGTGTGGTTAAGCTATGGTTGTGTTTAAACAACTACTTGTTGAAGGAAAGGTTGTACTTATATAGACATATATAATTGTTGGTAAGGAGATGAGTCTTGTTTTTTTATATATATATATATATATATATATTCTCTCAGAGGTCAGAGGTCAGAGGTCATTGTTCAGCAGCAGCCCCTGGACATTTGAGCACTTGACCAGGGTTGACTAAAAACCTCAGCAGCCTCATAACCCATTTTAAGCATTTTACAATAATGCCCTGATATATTAGCTTGTTGCAAACACTTCTTTTCAGATTGATCAAATTCATGTTAATTTACATTTCCCAAAAACAATTTTGGACATTCAAAGATTTGAATGGGTGTATCCAAATACATCTGGTGTAAATTGGAAATGCTTATATTACAAGCTGTTCTTCATTCTTTGCTAAGAATACAGCCAAACACACCTTACACATGTTCAGCACATTTGCAAAACAAACCCACATACAATCAGATGTTATTATGAATACATAATATGTATAAACACAAAACCCACATACACACAAAGGGACAGACAGATGTCGTCTATGCATCTGTCTGTATACAGTCCACACCCACACGCACGCGCACACACACACACACACACACACACAGACACACACACACACACACACACACACACACACACACACACACACACACACACACACACACACAGAGACACACACACACACACACACACACACACACACACACACACACTATAATACAAAAATAATCATTTGCATGGGCTGTATTATATTCAGTTCTTGCCTACGCCATTCAATATTCTGGACAAAAACCCGCCATTTTTGAAACCACACATATATTTTCAGATGAACTTAATTATTGCTTCAATAAAAACACATCCTTCAAATGTTGGGGATACATTTCACATTTTATTTCACATTGTTCAGGCACCAAAACCAATGACAACCTTTAATTTAGAATGAAATGAGAATACAATCCAGCTGTAAAACATTCCAAATGTTTGCAGAAATTCTTTCCCAGGACTGATGTCAAATATTAACCATTCCTGCTTTTTTTCTTCTTCTTTCCTTTTTTTCTTTTTCTTTTTCTGCCTGAAGACTCGTTTTCTAATTTGACAGGAATGCCACCCAGAACCTTGCTTAGGTGTTATTGAGAGTACAGAACTATTTGGTAACGTAACTGGCTCTAACTAGACTGAAATGACTGAAATGTTTTATTCCAACATTAAATATGTATTGATTCAAGGAGGTGAAATGGTAGCAATACATATAACATGCAATTATTTACTTCTTCAGACACAAATTGTCTTGAGTACGATGTCTTCAGCATATAAATAGTATATAGGTCTACAGGAGTAAGCATGTGCTTTTCATGCGCTACAGCAGTCACGAGTAATTATTGTATTCATTACAAGTAATTTTTCCATCATATTCAGCTGCATACATTACCAAAAAGAAGTTATTAATTATTTCTAATGTGATGAAATTAGTATTAAACACCAGTGTTTCTATATGCTGTCGTACATACGTTTTTGAAATATTTAAAGATGATACATTCACTCAACTTATACACGCATTCATTCAACATTCATTCTGGCCTTGAGGATACTTTATGTCTGATACGATTGATTTAAGTGAGAAATTAATTCATCGATGCATCCAAGTTTAGCAAAACATGAAAAATTGACAGAAAGAATGTGTAGCCTAACAGGAAAATTAAGATTTAATTGGGTCTAATTGTCCAGTCAAAATTGTTTAATCCACAAACAGATCTAGTTCACTTGTTATCATTTGTATGAAATAAAATAAAATGTATTCGCATTTTAAGGACTTATATGATCTATATTAGCAAACTACTGATTTTTTAAATATATTTTAAGAAAGCATCACAGATGATTATCACATGAGTTGTATTAGTTGACAGTCACAGTCGTTTGATTTGGAATTGGACTCTTCTGAACTGGTTTTTAAAAAAAGTTAAAAATAAAAACCTTCACCTTATTTATTATATTGTTCATCGCTTTCCACCGGAGACAAACTCAAACACACACACACACACACACACACACACACACACACACACACACACACACACACACACACACACACACACACAAAACATACATACATCCTCCTGCACTCACATTCAGCACAAGCGTGAGAAAAAGACAGAGACAGAATGTAAATACAGGTAGACGGCAGCCTCTATCTCACACACACTCACACACACACACACACACACACACACACACACACACACACACACACACACACACACACACACACACACACACACACGCACACGACACACAACACACACACACACACACACAGCAGGGGCCTGTGTGAACCGGGGCAGATATATGGCTTGAGATCTACTCCCAGGCTCTGTGGGCTTTGGGGACTTCACTTACTGGTTTCCAGGCCCTGTGTCTCCCCTGTCAACGGTAAAAAAAAATAAAGAATCCAAGAGTCCAGTAAAACACCTGTTCTACACATCTAGGGAACAGTCGCACTGTACAGGTCAGATATTACAACAATGTTTAGAGAGAAGTCTACCTAGGATTGTAGAGAAAGTATTATTCTTATAAGAAAACGTATATAGAGTAATAATGAGCAATATTGTTTTATTGAAAGGTGTTGCTGATATAGCTTAGTGTCACAAAAAGTACTTAAAAGTAAAGAAAAAGTGACAAGAGAAAAATAAAAATTGTATGCGAGAAAATAATCTAGAAAGAATTGTGTTTTTAAATTAAACCAACCTTTGTGAAGGCTATAGTAAAAAAAACAGAAAACTGCAGTATAAGAGACAAACTCATTACAGCAGAAAACCCTTATACAACCAATAATAAACACATTATCACATACATTTACATTTTAGGTGTCTTCAGGAGTCCCTGCTACCTAATAAACATCTCAGCACAGTGAAGCATGTGTTACCGGTCTCATTATTGGCTGAGTGTTAAACTGACCTAGGTACTGTATTAACAATGGCATTCCTGCAATTTAGACTGCTTTAATACACTTGAGCACGGCAAACTGTCCGGGAGGTGTTTCGGGACAACTGATGTATCGTGATTTACAGGGAGAGATTAGCTGCAACTGTTTGTTGTCATCAGACACTCATCTTTAATGTACATACAGTAGTTTGTTGAGAAATCCAAGAGACCTAAAAAACTCATTCGATCCTTAACTGTAACTTGTAAACCGCCCTTCATCACGGTTGCCTTGGATTTTTTAATAGGATATCCTTCCATATCCAAAAAGCATTCATCCAATTTTACCATTGAGACACATTGAAAGCCATTCCTGTGATGTTGTGACAATGAATAGACTGGGTATTCGAATTCAACTAATTATGACAAAACAGAAACTTAACAACTCAGATCATAAATTGGTATTGCCTTAGTTATATTCTAATTTGGTAAAGTAGGCTAGATTGTTTCTTAATTTCTGAAACATGCATATGATAAACACGCAGCAAAAAATGTAATGACAAAATCACAAGACATACGGAAGCTGATGTTAGGCAGACTGATAAACTGCCTGTCCTTTACCAACACAATACTGCCATCTAATGACAGAGAGACTACATAATGTACACTGGACGCTTATATTCCTATTTAAAATCCCACACATGCACACATACATATTGTATGTACATGTTCAAGGCAAAGACAGATGCTTTCCTCACAAGCTTTTCATGTTATTGTTACAGAGGTCAGACTGCAGAGAGAGAGACAGACTAATGTTCTTAAGTAGTTCTTTATACCTTTGAACCATATTTTAGCAATCTAAATTTCCTTTCAGGAGTTTATTTCTTGCAGGAAGACATTTGTAATGTAGACTTTCATTTTATGTCAAAGGTTCACATTTTATAAGTGCCTATATTATAGTGCTGAGATGAAATTAACTCTGATTCTTTCTATTTTAACTGATGTTCGGAGAGATACAAGTGCACAACGTTTGAGTGCCATTTAATTTGTGGAAGAAATCAAACGTTGAAATGTATTCAGTTTCCTGCACAATAGAACATTGTTCATCCATTTTTGTACAACATTTCATCCATAGTTTCTTTCTTTGTTCAAAATTGTGATGTTGTACTTTATATTCTTTTTTAGTAAAGTATACATGTAGGCTATCAAAACACTGCATCAAGTATTAAATACACAAATTCATACAAACACATTGACCATAGAAAACTAAAGCACCAGATTTATGTATTTAGTTAAAGCGTTCAAGGCATTAAAATGAGGCACCGGGAAACCTTTAAACCAATTTAAATTATTACAAGTTCAAAGTTATGACATATCCTTGTTTAATATTACATCACAGTGGTGTCGGGATTTAAATTTCCAAAGGGGCGTGCATCTGCAGATTGAATGGACATGATGACCTTTAATATAAAATAAATCCTTTGATGCGAAAGGCCATATTTCTCCCATTTTAAAATCTTCCTCTTCTTGCAGCGTGAACTTATCGCTGCTTCAAATATCAAAGTGGAGTCTTCTCCTTATTTCCCCGGATCTCGCAGCCAACAAAAGCGACTCTTCCCCAAATATAATCCTCAGAGGGGAGTCAGCTGGGCCCCGCCTCTGTTTATTTGATCACATTTGGGACTCAGTGGTACTGTTCATGCTATTAGCGAAGGGCATGTGTCATCCCAACTGACTACACACACGATCCTCCCCACAGACACGCATTGAACTGAATTCATCCTTCCTCTCTTCTCCTCTCCTACTTTGATCATTCCTGCTTTCCGTGAGATTCAAAGATGCTCCTCAGTAGCTCTCAGAACACTGCTGTTCTGTGACAATTTCTATTTCATGTCATTGAAGTTGGAATTTCTCATGGCTGTGCCTCCATTCTTGTTTTAGAATGAAGACTTTTGTTAAGGCTAAGGAACAAGCATGGTCAAATGTTCACTGTCAGTTTGCAACAGGAAATGAACAGAGGTCTCCCATGTTAAAGTCAATGCTAAACAATATTTTGTTGACCCATCCAGTTTGGCCGGCTAAACATTCTGGCTACCAGGAAGAACCACCTGGGAGACAGTTGGTGACTGCAGGAGTACCAGGCAAGTGGAGGCTCAGGCATGCTGGGCAGCAGAGAGATTTGCCTGGATTCAGGTGCACCGTGTCCACTTGAGCCACAGAAAATGAGAAGCTGACAATCCACAATTGATGCCTGCTGGAACTTCAGGTAGATATCCTCCTGATGGCTAGTATACAGACCTTGACAGGGCACGCACTGGGCTTAGAGATCTGACACACTAAGGTTTTTTTGTATTGCAGAAACGTTGCACAGCCTCCGGAAAATCGTTCTTCATGTCATGTTAGTGTACTGCAAGTATAACTGTAACATTTGAGTTTACTAAAGGCCTAAAATGACAAAATATTTAGTTTCAGGACATATTTTTACAGAAATGCTCTTGCTTTGTGTGTATTTATAAGAATAATACTCACTTATAATATGATATGTTTCTTACATTTATGTCTCATGAGTCACAACACCTTTATTTTTGCAAATTTTTGCTTTTCAGTACACGAGCACACGGACAAATATACAGTGGATAGAAACATGCATACAGACAAACTCCTATACCAATTGTCCCCAGGCACTGTGAACCCTTTAGCTGTTAATAAAAAAGTATTATTTAATCAGGCCAACACACAGCGACGCGACACACTCATACACACACTCATACACACACTCATACACACACTCATACACACACAGACGACAACAAATGAGAAAAGTGACACAGCTGACCCCGGGTTGTGGGTCACTGGCAGGTCAGCCACTCACTGGACCGTCCTCCTCTTCACACTCATCGCTTCATCCCTTTCATCAAATCCTACCATTTTTATTTGCACTGTGATTAAATGTAGATTTGCAGTAATAAAAAAGACAGGTCATGAGGTGATAAAAAACATGAATGAAGGTGTGATTTGAAAAAATATCAAGGGGCTCATAAAAACATCAATGTCAGCAGCCGCTCGTCTCCATCTTCATGTATTACTATTACTATTTTTCCAAGTAGTACATATTTACTTTACATGTACTGCTCAGTTCAAAATATAACATTCTCCAAACTAATGCAAACATTACATATTGTAATATTTATTATATTACTAACTATATACACAATTATTGCAATTTTTTAATAATTCTGTCTGTAAAGTAGTCGTACTTTTGTTGGTTTCCATCTTGTTTATAAGGTAGAATTGTTAATGTGAAGTACTGTATTTCCTGAATCACTGACCTGAAAATCCCCTGCCTATATGTGTGGCTCCTCGGTGCAGCTGATATCTGTATGCTTGCTGCAAACAGTCCTGCAACTCATCCCCCTGGCCTCCTTCTCAATCCTCTCACCTCCATCCCTCTTTTCTCCAAAGAGACTGTCCCTCTCTGCCAGCCAGGTCCTAAGGGAGCTTGGCCACCCATTGGGGACCCATTAGGGGGGCTGGGGGTGTGAGGGGGAGCAGGGAGAGAGACGGCGGCAGGTCAAATCGCTTTGTGGCCGAGGAGGGCTATCATTTACTGTAATTCAGGTCCTGTCATTCTGAAGGAGAGGGAAGGTGAAGTGGCGTGGCGCGCCCTGGCTCTCATCTGTCTCTCCCCACACCCCCACCCAGAACCCCCACCTATCATAGACAATGGCTGGCTGGCTGGTCTGTGGGAGGAGGAGATATTACAGCTACAGTGGGGTAAATCTATTTTGTTGTAGCAGAGCATTGTTCTATGTCATTTTAAATGTGAGGCACATTATGATTATTCCTTACAATGGGTGAGTAGGTAGGGGTTCAGTGCCTTGCTCAAGGATACTTTGATAAGACACGAGACTGCCATTGGAATCAAACCACTAAGTTTACGTTTTAGGTATTTTATTATGCTTTTTTTTTCTAACAATGAACATGCAAAACCTTAACAATACACGTCAGTACTGAAAGACACAGATTGGGTTTTTGGGTGAGCAAACCAAGGACCTGTCAGTTACAGAACAGTTCCTCTCACCTGAGAGGCTTCCAGCTGTCCCGCCTGTTGTCAGTGATGAACCTGCCGTTCGTCACTGACAACAGGGCGTCCTTGTTATGTGTCTGCATGTCTCCTTTAGTCTATGTTCCAGTTTGTTATTAAGAAAATAGATATGTACAGCAAAAATACAAGCAGTAGTATTAATCATATTATTTATATGTGAAGATTATTCTAATGTATTACAATTTCTACCTGCAGTTCATTGTTTGATTTATGGCAAAGAGTTCAGGCTTTTCAAAAAGTCTAATTGGTGTTACGGTCTTTTCAGTTAAGGTATATAAACTAAAAGATGTTTTTTGATATATGTTACAGTACAGATTATTTGAAATTAAAATGCCTGATGACTAATGTATTTGATGACCCTTCTGTCTATTGTCAAATTGTTGTTTAAGATGCGATTTAGAAAAATGCACTGACCACTATATCAAGGTCAAACAACACATAACAAGAACTGAAGTGCAGGAGATGTAAGCTATGGTTTTAAAGCAAAACAAAGAAAGTATCACATATATATATGTTTATATCCAGTGATACTTTCTTTGTTTTGCTATATATATATATATATATATATATATATATATATATATATAGATTGTATCCCATAATAATCCATCCCTCTCTTTTCCTTCCTTTCTTCCATCTCTAAGCCTTATAATTAATTAACTTCCTTGACCGCATAAATTTCCCAAAGGGATCATTATTTTTTTCTTTCTTCCTTTGGTCTTAAAATGTTTACAACTATCATGAGCTTGTGATGTTATCAGATACTTTATGAAAGAAGCTTTGGATGTTTTTCAGATGCGAAATTCCGTAATAGTTAATAAAACAAAAAAAAATGATGACCCCTCTGATATCTAGCTTCCAAGAAAAGAACATTATGTCTTATTATTAAAGTTATGAGTCATCCTAATTCCTGTTCTTGCAAAACAGTCTCTAACTTATTCATGTCGGGCTGCAATATTTCCAAAAATTGGATTTATTTCCTTTGAACTGAAGACCTTGTACCGAAGAGTAAGCTGCTATGATGAAAAGTGTCACTAGAGGACAGCATCTTCCTCTATAATAACATTCACCAGGCCAAAGGAAACGCCCTTACAGTCTGAATTGCTTTCGTCCTTTGCACATCACCTCTGAGTGGATATTTCCATTGAAAAAAGAAAAAGAGAAACAGCTGGCTCAATACATGGGCCTTACTTCCAAAGAGGATTAAAGAAATGTTTCATCTCTTTTACAAAACATATGATGCTTTATCTTTGAATGAGTCAGCAGGGGTGTTGTGCTTTGCTCATGGACACTTCAACAGCTTCTTATTAGCCTTTATAAAACGATAAAAAACCACAATCATATGGTTATGAAAGAGGTTTCCAGGCACTTTGCCATGATGCGGATGTTCAAGTAATTGTCTATAATTTCCCAAAATCAGGGAGTGTCACTGACAAGAGAAAATAGACCTAAATGAGGGGTTGTCGGAGTAACACCCACACTCCTATTTGTCGGATAAAGGGGTGAGATGAAACTATTGGCCCTTGAGGTTTTCTTTTATGAATGCAGAGACATCTGATGTAATTATCCTTTTGTGCTACTACAATAGGATGAGCATCAACATGAAAGACTGGCATTGATGTCAAAGGAAACAAAGGAGGGTGATAGTGCTGTAGGTATGTTGGTTATAAAAAAGGGTAAAACATGTACATTAACACACATACAGATCATGGATGCGGCAATTCTATTGAAGCATCAACACAAAGAAACACATACCCCCAACTCAACAATATGAATCAAATTACTGTTCAAATCTCATATCAACTGACCTGATTTTGAAACAGGCCTAATTTCTGAACGCACGATGGCTTTAATGAGCTGTTGGTGTAATTTCACTGTCCTCCCACAAGGGGGCAATGTTGTGTTCAGTTCGGAAATGTGTGATTCTCTCCCCCTTCTAAATCATCACTTCATTGAATAAAGCCTCACACAACCGTTCCACAAAATCAGTTATCGTCAGCATTTAAAGAGTCACACAGCGACAGATGAAAGCACGGCCTTTGTCTGAATCCCACCACTTCACCATACAATTCTAGCTTGCAAATCACTCCCGCTGCATCTTCGTCGACCTGTTTTGTCAGTCATCAAGCAAGTAAGGTTTGTGGATAAACCAACACGTTCCCGTCCCATAAATAAGCCCTCTATGTCTCCGGCTTTGAAATGGGATCTTAAAAACAAGAGCCGCACTCTCTAATTAGAGAGGCCCACAGATGCCTGCATGCTCCCACACACACACAAAGACACACACACACACACACACACACACACACGCACACAGAAACCACACATACAAATTACAGAAAGAGCGGAGATCAAAGAAAATAACACAATACAGTAGTTAGTGTAT
Organism: Cottoperca gobio; assembly: GCF_900634415.1. Taxonomy (NCBI): domain Eukaryota; kingdom Metazoa; phylum Chordata; class Actinopteri; order Perciformes; family Bovichtidae; genus Cottoperca; species Cottoperca gobio. The sequence goes on from NC_041358.1 coordinate 17,345,493, forward strand.
TTACAACACCCCTTCCAAAAAAATGACAAATAGCAAGTGGTTTTTTTTTCTTCCTTTTTTTATTATGGTGAACTGATGCCGCTTGATACCGCTGAATGCCATGAATGCTGCCTCTCCTAGATATTATTGACACACCCATTCGTTTCTGTGTGCGTGAATGAGCTGGCTGTCATTTTCTATCTATGCGCTTTTTCAGTAATGTGTCACATGATCATCGAGGCAGCCCTAGCCAGCCTTTATCATGCTAATGTTTTTCAATTTCCCCCCACAAAGAGCATACATAGCTCATACAAAAGATGGCTTCAGACAGGCCCGTAACTCTCCGTCTCTGTCTCTTTCTCAAACACACTACACGCACTCTGACAGAGTCCCATTTCAGTGGCCAGATACAGTCATTTCTTGTCTGATGCACACACTGACGCATTGAGGTTCACGCACAGACAACCCGAGAAACACTTGCAGGCTTGCACGTACTCAAACACGATGCTGCATGTGTTAACACACTCGCAGAAAAAAACACACTGATGCACAAATGAACACGCTCATACTCTTCCTCACAGCTGGTCGCCTCTCTGAATGCGAGCAAGTGGATCTTATCACTGGTACTTATGTGTCTACACACACACACATACATGGACTCACACTGAACACTCACACAGTACAGCACAAAAAGGCCTTTCCATATCCAATTCTGTCACTACCAACATTTTCCTTTCTTTCCTTTGTTCTTTCTTTCTCTCTATATCTCTCTTTCGTTCTCTCTCTATTGCTCTATCTCTCCTCTCTCAGCTGGCTGTCCTTGTTCAATCCCCAAATAACCACATCCTCTCAGCATGTTAACAAAGAAGCCCAATCAAGAGATAAATGTCTTTTTTATTCTGCCTCTTTCTCTCATTATCTTCTCTTCTCCTTCGACCAACAAACAACATTTACACATTTATTCCAGTTTACATTTGTTCTTTCCACCACAAGTACACAGTCGATATATTAAAACATTATCTCGCCAATTAGCGCCGTGTGCGGCTCACTTGCAAAAGCATTGAACCAAGTAAGTGAGGTTTGGGAATCTGTTTGTATTGGGAATAGAGTACAATCTTATGCATGTTCTGCATCAGTAAGGCAGTGATATGTTTGCGTTTCATGTTGATCTGTGCACCGTTTAAAATCTTGATGAGTATTTAATGTGTTGTATTACAAACTGAGATATCCACCCTTTGCAAATGTCTCTCTATCTATCTCTATTAAACACGATAGCAACTGCTGAACACTCTCTTGGATCTATTCAGCCGATCAATTCAGGTAACGTATTTGTTTTAAATTAGACATTGTTTTCTTCATTGTGCATATTGTGCAGTCTGTCAGATTGGGAAGGTGAAGGACAGTTGTAGGCTATGTAGCTGCAGGCTATTGTTGTCTAATAACAGACACACACAAACACACAGATGCAGACACACATATGCCAAATCCCCCTGCCTTTGTATAAATCAACACATGAAGCATATAATTCTCCATGTAAGGGCCGTTTAAGGGGGCATTATGGCCCATTTTAAAATCTCATTAGCAGGGCAGCTGCACTTTGCACCCCAAGCTGGTGATTGGGGCTCTCTTTTTGTTTTGGCTTTTGTACTGGGGGCCCGAGCATAAACCTTGTCCCCCACCCACCGCCTTACCCACCATCCATCCCAAAAAGACAATGGCAAAAAACACTGAGGCAAAGAAGGCCACATGTATTATAGAAACTGTGAGCACACGTTTACACTGCGTCTTCTGATTTTACCCCTCAGAGGAAACTCAGACGTGATGTTTTATAATCAGCGTGAGCAGCAAAAAAACATGTAACTTGCACTTGAGTGCCTAAATTACGATTTGCCAGCGTTGTCGTGTAAGAATAAATATTCCTTACATTCACCTGATCCAACTGTCATCATTTTGGCAGCCACAGCTTGACATATAATTTAGTACAAGACAGGAAAATATGAAGAGATAAATAGATAACCTGATGGGTACGCCTCAAGTTACCATCACGTAAATTCACATAACGTAACTGTACTAAATATGATGTGTTTTGTTATTATTTGGGTTCAGATAATATATGCAAATAAATACACGGTAAATTATATTCATGTTGTCACAATCTAGGCTTCAGTTGTTGTTCCATCTGTAAGGATTCCCATAGTGCAGTAGCAGCAGTTGCTGCGATGCCAACTGTTTGTGATGTGTTATTCTGGGGGTTTTATTCATTAAGGTATGTGCCTATTAAAACTGCACCCAAAGTGTTAGTGAGAGCACCCCCTCAGTGTTATAATGATAAACATATGTAGTTTTTCTCACGCAGCTAAACAGCAATAAGTCATGCGAAAGGAGGAAAGAGGATACTGAATGTATTGATTTTGCAATCATCCATTTCTACAAGGTTCATCTTTCTGTTTTCCAAAAAGATGAAGTAGAAACACTCTCAATGAGGTGTTGACAGGCTTGTTACCTTTGTACACTCATTTTGTTTTGAAATGTGTTTTACTACAAAAGATTGTAAATAACCACTCTTACAAAAATAATTCATTGCAATACATGATGTTCGGAAATACAAAGTGAAAACTATTCTTTCTAACACCATGCCTGTGTCCTCTCTACACTATAAACACTTTCCTTTTGCTTTTCTTTTTCCAAAATAGTTATGCACAATAAACAGGGAAAAACTCTTTAACTTTAACTACTATTCTGTTATGTTTTGGCTATTTTTACACCATGTCGCCAGTTTCCAGCTGGACACTGCATTTGTTATTTTGTCAAGCAATGCTGCAGTGGAACGCGATAAGAAAAGAAGGTGTGTGAAAATATTAATTTCACACCTTGTCCTCAAGCATTCAGCCAGTTCCCTTTGCTTGTATTTTTTTGTAACTTTTGACTCCCTGTAGCTTGCTTTTGCACGATGGGAGCTTTGTATAGCCACAGATCAACTCTGGGAGCGCAGAAGCACGGTAAGGGTAAACATAGGTGGTTGGTACTGTACACACCTTTTGGCATATTTCTGGCACTCTGTCGTACAATATCCAATGAAAAGTTGAGGTGAAAGTGCCAGTGCTAGCGGGAAAGAAAAATAAAAAAAGAAACCTCACTGTTGAAATAATTTAGTGAAGTGTAGAATTTAGCAGGGGACTATTTTTAAACTGGGATAAACCTCACGGCCTCTACTTTAAGAGAAGGTCATGTTAGGCAGATGGGGAGGTGCCGTGAATGAGGTTCTGGCAGATGTGGAGCTGTAGTTTTGTCTCTTTTTCTCCCTCTGTTTCCTCTCTTCACTTTCTCCAGTTGTGTTTCAGGGTCTGCTGGTGTCTTTTCCTCCCTTCCATGTGGATTTACGGCTTATGAAATGGCCAAAATGTATTAAGTATAATCCTTGACATAAAATACTTCTGGTATCAAATTATTCAGGAGTAAATGATAATGTTCTCAGCAAGTTGGCTATCACACAAAAATAATGTGACTCGTCAGTAAATAAATTGTTTTTTGGCACAAAAAAAAATGGTACGTGTGTATGTGTGTGTGTGTGTTTGCTCAAAGTCAATATTGCTTCAGTGGTTGCTACTGTATGCCAATAGAAGAACTCTGGCAAAAGTAAGCAAATAATGGTTGTATAATCATTTCATGTGCTGAGACTTTGAGACAAATGTTATTCTGTGTGGAATTCATGTAGTCAGTGGTATCAAAGTCATGCATCTTCAGAAGGCTTACAGATTCTGCACACAAACATAAAACATGTATTTTGAGTCTTGTTTCAGGCTTGTTCACACAATATATTAGAAAGAAGTTAGATAGAAACTATATTTCTATACCACTGGTTGAACAAGTATATATATATATATGGTGGAGGCTGTTCATGCATTCAATTTGATCATGTCACGATCAGTCACAAAGCAAAAAAGTAGATTACTTTTGACGAGGGCGAAGTGTACTTAGCTGTCTAGGGTAACATTAAATAAATAAAATGGGGATTCACTCTGAATCACATTTTTTCAAATAATATAACACTTCCTTTTCGTTTAACACACTTACACCTTCTATGACTTTATTTCTACATAAACCACATAAGATGTGCGCCTCCTTTCCGCAGTAATTCGCTGCATGCCCTTGCCATGTTGAAAGCAAAAACAGAGAGAACAAGGAGAACATCAGATATCAACGAGGCTGCGTCCTCCCTACACCAGATCCAGCCAGATCCACAGATAGACGTGAGGCTGACGGCGAGAGTATACTCTCCAGACAGGATATTAGAATGGACGTTTCCTTCTTCTGTACGCCACAGGCAGGGCCCTCTCCCACTTGTCTTCTCTGTAGAAAGACACGGGGAAAAGATAAAGATGTGAGCGGAGCTGACAGGCTGCTGGAGCCACATTCTCCTTCGCTGTTTGCATCTTTAGCCAGTTTCTGATTTGATCCTGAGAGGTTGATTGTGATGAGGTCTTTTTTGGTATGTGGACAACAGATGGCAAGGGATGATGCATATCTATATATATATGTAAGGTGGTAGGAATCCTAGGTTTCCTGTATTTGTCTCGTTTTAATGTAACCTTTATTTAACCATGTAGCCCGTGAGATAAGAAATCTTTCTATTCTAGTAGACAGGGTCAAGGGAGTCACATCACAATGCATTTATGACTGTAGAAAAGCAACAAGAGACAAAATGAAAAAAGCATATTCGAAACGAAGCCACGTGAGAGGAAAGAGGAAAGGCAAAATCCCAAACACGGGGCAAGGGTTAAGGGTGTCACTTTTCTCGAAGCGTCTAATATCTACGGACATTGTTTATCTAAGATTCATACACGAGGGCTGGATTTACTAAGGCTGCTGTGCCAGTTTTGTTTTTGTCGTAGACGTGACTCATTCTGCCACACGTGCACTGCATGTCACAAACAGAAAGACCGGGTTGGAATCACTGTTAATAAGTCTGTTTTGTAATTAAACCCAATTTCAATTTGTTTTTGTTCAAATGTAGATTCATGTTACTCTATATGCCAACCGTCAGTTTTACACAGCTGCAGGTCGGCATTGTGAAGACGTCATCAACAAACATACTGAAGGCATTTGTCCTTTAACAAACTGAAACAGTAACCTTTTCAACTATACTTTCAAACTCATTTCAATCCAAAGGCAGTTCACTATTATTTTGTGACTAGACTTGATCTTTTTCAATAGGGTGGGTTATTTCCTCAGACCTCCTCACTCCTGTATTTAACCATATAGTAGAACATAATGCGTGCCAAATCTAACAAAGTATAAACCCATTTAAAATGTAAAGTCAAATTTTGTACCTGAAATGTTTGGCATTGGTGACAGAAGCTCCATGTTTCTATAACCGTCTGAAAGAAACCAGTTCAAAGACATGATTTAATTGGCAGCCACTCTAATTAGTTTAAAGTGTGTATGTGCATGCCAGTGCATTCACGCGTCTGAATTTGTGTTTTTTTTGTTGAATATACATGCCTGTGGAAGGGCATTCCATAATCATTTGTGAGCATGTACACATGCATGCATGCATATTCCATTACACACGACCAACTGTAACTACGTACCGAGTTCTGCTTTCTGCAGTGGTACCTTTTGTAAAACCATAAGCTTAAAATGCACTTTGAATACGTGTTTAACCAAAATTGTTAGTATGTAAATGAGTGACTCTCACATGCATCGCCACCACCTCAACCTCCCGCCATCTTCCTCTGTTACCGAAGACCAAGATGTCCTAATTAACCAGACCTTTTCGACACTACCCCTCACTGTAACCATGTTTTATCCGCCACAGCTTTATTCTAACGTGACCTCATTAACATGTTGAAGTGGATCCATGTGTGCTTGTCGTGCCTGTGCATGTGAACTGACACATCATTTACATAGTTAACAAGCAGCCAAGCGTGAATAAAAGATGTGAACTGTAACGAGGCGGGCAACATCCTGCAACATATGTTCTGATCGGATGGACGTTCGGCCTTGAGCAGAACACCTCAATGCCTCCAGTACAAAAGCTAAACCATATTTATTTTCTTTTTTTTTTTTTACTGTATGATAAAACAATATTTTAACTCTCCATTGGTTGGGGCTGGGCATATGTTGTTACATTTTATGGTACTTTGTGTGGTGGTGGTATGTTAGGAATGGTTTTAGCTCGCCGTAAATCTGGAGTTGAGCTTCACAGGATGGGGCCAGCCAGGAGATAATATACATATGGGATTACTATCTGTCGGATATGGCACAGACTAAAGTGCGTAAGTATAAACAGGGTGGACTTATGTTAGACAAGTGTGAATTTATGGTAGAGCGCAGTCGCATCTGGCCAATTCTTTCTCCGTCTCTCTCTTGCTCTCTCTTTATCCCCAAATGCTATGTATGTGAATTGGTAATTGCCTGATACACTGGGAGTTTAATGAGAAAATGTCTGGAAAAGGCAATCACCAGTTCCAGGCTATTTGCTTTCAGCACAGATTATTTCAGTGAGTGAGTGCACAAAATTGGATCATTATGGAGAGGGTTTTATAATGCGAGAATGACCGAGAGCATTAGAACGAGTTGGCGTGATGCTTTCTTATTTAACTATTTTAGTCCGGGTTAGCACGAGTCCTTTCCACAGGTTAAGGTAAGACAAAGGCAGAACATTGAAGAGGGGGATGAATAGAGAAGGGGAAAGAAACTGAGAGAGAAGAGGGAGGCAGTAACAAAAAATAGAAAATATATTTTCTGTTATTAGTATTGTGTATTTATTCAATCCTGATCATTAAGATTGGCTTTCAAAAACAGCAGCACCACTTTTACTTGGAGACTGAGAGACAGCACAGCATTTCAAATAAAGTAATAGACAATCTAAAAGTGAGGTGGGACAGAGCAGATGGAATGAGAAACAAACAGCAAGAAAAACGGAGGGAAAACAAACAACAGTGGGAAATAATAAATAATACACATTTGTTGATGCAGAATAAGCAGCCTTGTCTCCTAAAAAAAAATATGTTTCCACAAAATGAAACTGCATTGTCAATTAAGTTTTTTAACGTAACTGAGAATGCAGTTTAGTTTTATGGGAACGTCCTTTTGTAGGAGACAGGGTTGGACAAAGACTTTTCTGAGGTTTCTCCCCCTGACTAAAAAAAAAATTACCCCCCTAAAAATCAAGTGAACCTAAAGCCTCTCTCAGGCCTGGTTTCACAAGCCAAGGCATTTGTGTGGTTATTACGGTGTGGTTCCTATTTCCTATATACAGTACTTTGAACATATGGGCCAGACTGAGCAGACAAAGACGATCTATGCAATGGCAGCAGGGCTGCACATAAACTCCAAACCCTGTCGATCTTTCCATCCTGAGAAGTGCTGGAAGCGTTCCCAGAGTTACGGTAGGCTGAGGCCACTAGTGATGACTTCACCCTTAGACGACCTAATTGGGGAACTGTCATGCCATTACAGCTAAATCTCCCTCAAATAAAGCTTTGACTGTGAATTCTGCTGTGAATTATGACCATGCGGAAAACGGCTATTGGGATTTATTTCATTCTTAGTGTCAGAGGACATATTAAAAAATGGGGGGGGGGGGGGGGGTCTGCGGAGGGAGAGGTGGTGGATCTGTGAATGGGTAATCACATCTGAAATGCTGGGCCCTGCCACCTCATACTCACGGCAGGGTCCAAGGTAAACACAGCTGTGAAATATCCTGGGCGACTGCACAAATAACACATCCGTATGGGTGCAGGGCGATTGCTAGGCTGTTTCTCCTTCAACCCTCTGTTTGTTTGTTTGTCTGTCTGTCTGTCTCCCCATCTTTCCCAAAGGGATACCAGCAGCGATCACGATCAACAATAAGTGCAGTGACTGTGTACGAATGAAAGACGGCAGCAAATCAAGATGGATGACAAAAAGAATGACAGCATGCATGCTTTGGAGGTATTGTAGATTTGGCTTTATCCATCCATCCACATTTATTCTCAATTTGGACATGCTGTTTTGTTTGGAGCACTGTGCTGCTTAGAAGTGTGTGAAACATTATGAGACAGAATTCATTCATGTGAAGGAAATACAATGTTCTATTTTTAAATCTGGATACCACAGAATTGGCCTTATATGTTTGGTGAAGGTAAGAAGTGCTAAGCCATATTATATAAAATGTTACCTCCCCTCGGGGGAGAATGCATCTTTTTTTATTTTAAATTCAATTCAAGCACAATAAATGACTGCAAGCAGATATGACTATAACTTCACTGGTGTATGAAAAACAAGCAAAAATACAAATATAATAGCTTAAGTAAAGTTATGATATATTTGATGCTCGGAGACAGATTTAAAGTTTTACTCGTCACACTCATTTCTTTCCAGAACTTGAGTCAAGACAAATTCCTCTTGTCACTCTTAATGTTAAATATCTTCCTGCCTAAACAATTACAGTGTATATTTTGATAGCTGCTGTTGTGCTTCCCACAATGTTTGAAGCCAGCCCTAGAGACACAGTTCCATGTTGATATTCAACCATCAGATTGATATTCATCAGGTTGAATATCAGTGTTGTATATGCCATATATCCACCTAAGCTTCACATTAACCCCAATAATAATTGGCACCTTCTTAATTCTAACCTTCCCTGCCATCAGACTCTTTAACTCTATCCTCAATCCTAAAATCCCTACTATATATAAATTGCATTTTTCTATTTTTTCAAAATATCATTTTAAAACGCAATCTTTTTACTATCAAACTGAAGTCAGTGAAGTAGGTGGATCAGAATAATGACTGAGTGGCGGACCGTGCATTTCACACCTAGGCCTTCAGTGATGTCCTACACAGTCCTACATGAATTATTCCACCTCTTAATACCATCATTATGACACCATGGCTCTAGAAACTATACAGACAGAAACGCAGTATAACCGGGCGTTGCATCACCTTAACATACCGTAATTTCCGGACTATAAGCCGCGACTTTTTCCCCATTTTGCGACCCTGCGGTTTATATAACGGTGCGGCTTATCTATGGATTTTTACAGCTAACGGCCACTAGGGGAATTCCTAAATCTATGGATTTTACAGGTTACAGTCCACCGGATGCAGGGAAAGAGCGCGCAAAAGTAGCGAGTGGTACGAGAGACAGACGGACATTACGAGAGCGAGGCAGTGTGTGAGACACCCTCATTATGGAAAATTTTTTTCGAGGAGTCTTATTTTGTTAAATATGCTTTTATGTTGATACTCCTGAAACCGGCACTTTCTGGGGGTTCGCGCCACTTTTTCGGGAGACGGGAATTAGTCAATTTAGCGTCTGCGGCTTATAGTCAGGTGCGGCTTATAGTCCGAAAATTACGGTAGTCAAGTACAACAGAGTTATATTATTATTTCCGAAACCTTTAGTTGTAAATAGCAGGCATTCCCAGCAGTACAATGTGCAGTGCCTCTTGGAGGATGTGAGCCGGGGGTACCGCTCGTACTTAGTGATTTGAAAGTGGCGGACAAACCCTTTTCCCGACTGTGATAGGCTCGCTAGCGTCGGGGTTGGATGTTCTCTTCTCACGATGTCTAGCTTTTCTTGAAAAGTTCATCTTGAAAATGTCGTTGATATCTGCGACCAAATCGATCTCTTCTCCTCCTTCAGCCATTGTGGGTTGAAAAAAAACAGCTTGTGGAAATCTACACAAATTAGCTCGTTCAAGTTCAGTTTGCTAGCTCTGCATAGCTATGAGAAATAGTGCGTATCCAATCAAAAGACGTGGACGCGCTGACGTTTTCGTACGCCTGCTAGCCTCTGATTGGTTAACGCCACAGTTTTGTTTCCGTTCACTTTAAGCTACAGGCGCCCGCACTGTTGATTCTGAAGGCCTAAGGGCAGATTTCTTGGACCCTGGCAACACATGGCTGAAATATGATTGGATAAAAGCTCTAACATAAAGGCCAGCCCTCCAAATCTCGGCTGGAAGCAACGCAACCAATAGGAAAGCTATGAAATGAAGAGAATAGACTATGGGGAATAATTTAATACATATTTGTGAAAAAAATATATAAAAATTGAATTTATATTCTGATATTAGGCCAGCAGAGAAGGCCTTGCTGGCCCTGACGGCCCACCACTGCTCTTACTGTTAAAGCTCTTCTCGTAGTCACAGCACAGCAGAGTGTCTTCAGGTCAGAGGTGTGACTCCAATCTATCATGTTCAGTTCAGCACAAAACTAGTGCTATAATGTTAGTACTGTTTATGAGTTCTGAGTCTGTGTCTGTTGCTTTCATGGTCTTTTACAAAGCTGTTAACCAGGAAGTGACTTATTTTACATCACATATTAGTTGAACAAGGCGCTCTCAGTCACCAGTGAGCACCTCCACTGCTAAAAGCTACTGATTCAGTCAGTTACAATGGAGATTTAGTATTTTCAGTTCACTTTGGAAAATCCGTGATAAAGATTTGTTTGTACATGTACTGAACACCTCAAGGTCATAAAGTATTTCCCCTTGCTCCCGGCCGGAGCCTGCATTCCTGAGAAAATTCAAATCCACATAGACATACTGGAGCTAGGACATATCAACGCTCGATTTGGGGGTGGGTTTTAAATTAATTTTGTATTAAAAATGTATAAATTCAAAAGCATCTGGAAATGTGTGTTATATAAAATGCACGGGACACAGATCTTGTGAGACCAAAATGTTAAGTTTGGGCACCGGTACATAAGCTATCCTGTTTTGTATGTACGAACCTAGGCATTTCTTTACATTTTTTACATGTTTTTGACTGACATTCTTAAGCCTAAGCTGCAATAGAATGTGGACATAGAGATAGGCACTCTTTTATTTCTGACACCTGGGGAATGCAGTCACACCGGTAGCCATAGCTTTACAACTAATGGGCCAATAGTGCAAGCAACAGAAGCAGAAACAACCAAAAAGTCAGAATTATTTCAAATACGGGCAAAATGTGTACATTTAAAGTAAACTTTCATTACTTGTTTGCAGCGAACCAAGATTGCAAAATCCTCCTCAAAAATTTGTTTATGTCGTGCCTATTGGCACATGGTCATGATCAGGCTTTTAATATGATTTCGCAAATAATCTACCCTGCAAGAATTTCAACACAACTTGTTCAGGCAATGCATAAAGTCTCCTGCAAAGGCGAATGTTTGCCTAACTCGATCGGTCATTTCTTTGTCACCAGAGTGTGGAGATCCCCTGTAGGGGATTCAGGGCAGGTGTAGGAACATTGACTTTGTCATCGCTTTTACTTGTGTTCTTCTTGTCAAGAGCACTGGAGGAAGCCAGGGAGTTTTTCCCACTCAGACATCACAGACACCCAAAGCACCTACCGGACACATCAGCGCCGTCCATGTCAATAATGTCAGATGCAAACAGTGTTTGACTGACCAAGAACTGATTTGGTTTGACCACATTCTAGCTCTGAAATATGCAGATATATTCCTATGCCTTGAGACAGTTCCATCTTACTGAATAAATGTTAATAGGAACAGCTTGCCCCAACAACGACAGCTAAAGCAGCAGCCATAGTTATCCATAGCTGCGACTTGTCAGACCAGGACCTAAATATCCTTATAATATCCTGGTAGATAACAGTTTCCCATTATTTTAGTATTTATTGTTTCCTTGCTTCTAATGCCTGAGTTTGAAACAAGGCAGTTTATCCTGCAACCCAAGAGGAGAAATGTCCTCTGCTGACAGTTATTACTGAAAATCCCTTCAGAGTCTCTGCTCAGCTCTTTATTTTCCTCACACTTCTCTCCAGTATGACCAGCACCACAGCAGAAATATTTTCAGTGTACTACCGCACATCACGTTGTTATTTTTTATTTCCGGGACTCGTCAAACATTCGATTGTGAATTGAGCTTTCAATATGTTGAACCAATGCCCCTGAGGATGCTTTTAAAGCATTTATTTTGAAGCTGTGGTCCAAGAGAAGAAGCCTGTAAATAAGCGTAGCCTACAGGACTGTCTCAGAAAATTAGAATATTGTGATAAAGTTCTTTATTTTCTGTAATGCAATTAAAAAAACAAAAATGTCATGCATTCTGGATTCATTACAAATCAACTGAAATATTGCAAGCCTTTTATTATTTTAATATTGCTGATTATGGCTTACAGCTTAAGAAAACTCAAATATCCTATCTCTAAATATTAGAATATCATGAAAAAGTATACTAGTAGGGTGTTCAACGAATCACTTGAATCTTCTAATTAACTCGAAACACCTGCAAGGGTTTCCTGAGCCTTGAAAAACACTTGGTTCAGTAAACTAAATCACAAGTATGGGGAAGACTGCTGATCTGACTGCTGTCCAGAGGGCCATCATTGACACCCTCCATCAGGAGGGTAAGACACAAAAAGAAATTTCTCAAAGAGCAAGCTGTGCACAGAGTCCAGTTTCAAAGCACATCCACAAAAAGTCTGTTGGAAGGGGGAAATGTGGCAGGAAACGCTGCACAACCAAGAGAGATGACCGCAGCCTTAACAGCATTGTGAAGAAGAGTCGCTTCCAGAATTTGGGGGAGCTTCAAAGACAGTGGACTGAAGCTGGAGTCCAGGTATCAAAAGCCACTGTTCACAGACGTGTCCGTGGGCTACAATAGCCGTATTCCCATGGTCAAGCCACTTCTGAACTCAAGACAACGGAAGAAGCGTCTGACTTGGGCTATGGAAAAGAAGCACTGGACAGTTGCAGAGTGGTCCAAAGTCCTCTTTTCAGACGAAAGCAAGTTTTGTATTTCATTTGGAAGTCAAGGCGCCAGAGTCTGGAGAAAGGCTGGAGAGGAGCAAAATCCAAGTTGCTTGAAATCCAGTGTGAAGTTCCCACAGTCAGCGATGGTTTGGGGAGCCATGTCAGCTGCTGGTGTTGGTCCACTGTGTTTCATCAAGCCCAGAGTAAATGCAGCTGTGTACCAAGAGATTTTAGAGCACTACATGCTTCCGTCTGCTGAAAAGCTCTATGGAGATGAGGAATTCATTTTCCAGCATGATCTGGCACCTGCCCACAGTGCCAAAACCACCAGTAACTGGTGTACTGACCATGGCATTACTGTCCTCGATTGGCCTGCCAATTCCCCTGACCTGAACCCCATAGAGAATATGTGGGGTATTGTGAAGAAGAAGCTGAAAGACACCAGACCCAACAATGCTAATGAGCTAAAGGCTGCTATTGAAGCATCCTGGGCATCCATAACACCTCAGCAATGCCACAGGCTGATTGCCTCCATGCCACGCCGCATTGATGCAGTAATCCGTGCAAAAGGATTCCCAACCAAGTACTGAGTGCATTAATGAACATTTTCAAATGTTTGATTTTGTTTTGCTGTTATAAATCTTTTTTTTTACTTGGTCTGAGGAACTATTCTAATTTTTTGAGATAGGATTTTTGAGTTTTCTTAAGCTGTAAGCCATAATCAGCAATATTAAAATAATAAAAGGCTTGCAATATTTCAGTTGATTTGTAATGAATCCAGAATGCATGACATTTTTGTTTTTTTAATTGCATTACAGAAAATAAAGAACTTTATCACAATATTCTAATTTTCTGAGGCAGTCCTGTATATCAGGGGCTTATTTCTTATTAAATCAAATCAAATCAAATTTATTTGTATAGCCCAATATCACAAATTATACATGTGTCTCAGTGTGCTTTACAGACTGTACAGGTTACGACACCCTCTGTCCTTAGACCCTCGCATCGCACAAGGAAAAACTTCCTAAAAGAAACTCCATAATTAAAGGAGGAAAAATGGAAGAAACCTCAGGGAGAGCAACTGAGGAGGGATCCCTCTCCCAGGACGGACGTGCAATAGATGTTGTGTGTACAGGATAAACAACATAGTACAAATACAACATTTGACAGAAAATGATGTGTTGAAAAAGAGAAAGTTTGGATGAATCCAGGAAAATGTCAAAAAGGCTTCCCGGTGTCCAGCAGGACCAGGGCAGTAGGCGCAGCCATGATTCCTGATCCTGACATAAACTTTATCAGTGGCAACCTGCCATAGTAACATACATTTACATAAATGCATACAGATAGAGAGGGAGAAGAAGAGAGGGAGGGGAGGAGAGAGGAAGAGAAGGGAGAGAGCAGGGAGGTGTTCCCCAGCAGTCTAGACCTATAACAGCATAACTAGGGGCTGATCCAGGGCAAACCTGAGACAGCCCTAACTATAAGCTTTATCAAAAAGGAAAGTCTTTAGCCTACTCTTAAATGTGGAGAGGGTGTCTGCCTCCCGAACACAAATTGGAAGCTGGTTCCACTGGAGAGGAGCTTGATAGCTGAAGGCTCTGGCTCCCATTGTACTCTTAGAGACTCTAGGAACTACAAGTAACCCTGCAGTCTGAGAGTGCAATGCCCTAGTTGGTTTATAAGGTACTATGAGATCTTTAAGATATGCTGGAGCCTGACCATTAATTGCTTTGTAAATCAAGAGAAGGATTTTGAATTATATTCTGTATTTTACCGGGAGCCAGTGCAGAGCAGCTAATACAGGAGTAATATGATCCTGTTTCCTTGTTCTTGTCAATACATGTGCCACTGTATTTTGAATCAACTGAAGAGTTTTAAGCGACTTTTTGGGACAACCTGATAACAATGAGTTGCAGTAATCCAGCCTTGAAGTAACACATGCATGGACTAGTTTTTCTGCATCATTTTGAGACAGGATGTGTCTTATTTTTGCAATGTTACGTAGATGAAAGAAGGCAGTCCTTGAGATTTGTTTTATGTGGGAGTTAAAAGACAGATCCTGATCAAAGATGACGCCAAGATTCCTTACAGTGGTGCTGGAGGCCAAATTAATGCCATCCAGAGCTTCTGTCATGAGAAAATACGTTTCGGAGGCGTTCTAGGGCCAAGTATAATAACTTCAGTTTTGTCTGTGTTTAACATCAAAAAGTTGCTAGACATCCACGTTTTTATGTCCTTAAGGCATGCTTGAAGTTTAGCCAATTGATTGGTTTCGTCTGGTTTAATTGATAGATATAATTGGGTATCATCCGCATAACAATGAAAGTGTATAGAGTGGTTCCTTATAATATTGCCCAAAGGAAGCAAATATAAGGTGAATAGAATCGGTCCATGTCATGGAGGATTTATCGTTAACACATACAAATTGAGATCGCCCAGATAAATAGGACTTGAACCAGCTTAGTGCGGTTCCTTTTATGCCAACACAATGTTCCAGTCTCTGTAGTAGAATGTCATGATCAACAGTGTCGAAAGCAGCACTGAGGTCTAACAAGACAAGAACAGACAAGTCCTTTGTCTGATGCCGTCTCTGTGCTATGATGAACTCTAAATCCAGATTGAAAAACCTCAAATAAACTATTATTATGTAAAAAATCACATAACTATTTTGCAACTGCTTTCTCAAGGATTTTAGCGAGAAAGGGTAGGTTAGATATCGGCCTATAGTTGGCTAAACCCTCTGGATCAAGACTAGGCTTTTTAAGAAGTGGTTTTATTACAGCTACTTTAAAGGATTGTGGTACGTAGCCAGATAATAGAGACAGGTTGATCATATTTAAAAACGAGGTGTTAATTAAGGGTAAAACTTCTTTAAACAGTTTAGTTGGAATCGGGTCTAAAAGACAGGTTGATGGCTTAGACAATGAGATTGTTGAAGTTAGTTGGTTAAGGTTGATTGGAAGTAAAACAGTCTAGCTATATTTCAGGAGTTACTAATGTTTTTAAAATTCCGGAGGTTGAAGTTAAGTCATTACCAATTGAGGGCAGGAGGAGATTACTTTTGTCTCTAATAATTATAGTTTTATCGTTAAAGAAGCTCATGAAGTCGTCACTACTGAGAGATATAGGAATAGAAGGCTCTGTAGAGCTGTGGCTCTCTGTCAGCCTGGCTACAGTGCTGAAAAGAAACCTAGGGTTGTTCTTATTTTCTTCTATTAAGGAAGAGTAATAAGCTGCTCTGGCATTACGGAGAGCCTTCTTATACGTTTTAAGATGATCTAACCAGACTAAACGAGATTCTTCCAATTTAGTGGAACGCCATTTACTTTCAAGATTTCTGGACTTTTGTTTTAGTTTTCGGATTTGTAAATTAAGCCATGGAGCTTTCTTTTTCTGTTTTATGATCTTCTTCTTTAGAGGAGCGACAGAGTCGAGTGTTATTCGCAGTGAGGCTGCAGCGCTATCAACAAGATAATTCATTTGGGAGGGACTAAAGTTAGCATTCGAGTCCTCCATTATATTGATATTGAGTCCTGGTATTGAATTAAGTGCTGATGGAATCACTTCCTTAAATTTAGTCACAGCACTTTCAGATAGACATCGAGCGTAGGATATTTTGCCTACTGGCTTGTAGTCCAGTAACAGGACTTCAAAAGTTATTAAAAAATGGTCTGATAAAAGAGGATTATGTGGACACACTGATAAACTTTCAATTTCAACACCATATCCCAGAACAAGGTCCAGAGTGTGGTTTAAACAGTGAGTTGGTTCATGTACATTCTGACTGAACCCAATTGAGTCTAATATTGAGATAAATGCATTATTAAGGCTGTCACTATCAACATCCACATGAATATTAAAGTCACCTACAATAATTACTTTATCTATTTTAAGGACTAAACTTAATAAAAATTCTGAGAATTCAGATAGAAGAAGACCAGGAGGGCGGTATACAATAACAAATAAAACTGGCTTTATTGTTTTCCATGTTGGGTTTGAGAGCGTAAGAACAAGGCTTTCAAAAGAGTTATAGTTTAGTTTAGGTTTAGGATTGATCAAGATGAGTCAAATATGGCCGCAACTCCACCTCCTCGGCCAGTGCCTCGAGGAATGTGAGTATTAATATGACCAGGTGGAGTGGATTCATTTAGACTGACATATTCTTCATGTCTCAGCCAGGTTTCAGTGAGACAAAATAAATCCATCTTATTATCTGATATTAAATCATTTACCAATCATTATTGGTATTACATACTTATGTATAGTCCTTTAGTTTACAGAAGCCCCTGCGGTCAACATCTCGTAGTGTCCTTGGGAAAGATACTGAACCCCAAATTGCTCCTGATGGCAAATTGGAAAAGTCACCCTCATGACAGCCAGCAAAGCACAAAACACTCTTATATCAGCCTGTGGTTTTTCCATTTGAGAAATATGCCTTCTATGGAGCTTAAATGATTTAAGATGGAGTGACTTGTGAGTCCTCTCTATGGAAGATAGTTGTTCATCAACACAAGTAGGCTATTAAATTAGCCGTGTAAATGAAAAATAAAGTATGCGTATTCTATGTGTATTCTGTAAGTCTTCAAATTAAAGGTCACAGCAACTGATTTCCATTTCAATGCAAAGGAGCCATTTTGTCAGTCACTGCCACAATCAACATTTTGCTGTACCTTTAAATGTACTTTCATACTTGGTTATGAAGACGTGTGTGTGGGGGGCATCGTTGTGTTGATTGAGTCACATCCAGCAGTGCTGCTGTGGGTGCAAAACAGCCTCCAGTATTAGCATGTATAAACAGGCTTATAAATGGAGCACTATTTGGCTGTTCATTTTCATCCTCTTAACAGTAAACAAGGCGGAACAGGCCCTGACACCCTCAAATAAATAGAGACCAACACACACAGATTCAGCTGCAACAGGGAACCGAGGAGGGTTGTTTGAGTTAAGGTCAATCCTGTTTAGATTGCATTGGTCGTGGGGCGATTTTTCTTTGCGTTTTGTTTGTCGAGCTTTTCTGCGAGGCAAATCATGTATTCATGTATTCTGAAATCTGATGTTGTAATGAATGTGACAGTGTGTTTGCTTGTGTTGTAGGGCTGGTTTTTGTGGTGTGTATGTGTTTAGACTTGGGGGGGGGGGGGGGGGTACAAAGGATTCAGCACAGTAGATGCACTCACATATAAATAGAGGCGCATTCTGGCAGAGGCTCATGGCTCGTATACAGTGTATTGTACATCTAAATTTATGGGGACATATGTGGATAGGGTTGGTTCTGTCATACAAGTGTTAGTCTTCAAAGTGTCTATTTTTTGCTATGCATTAAATCATCTGAGTTTTGGTTGGGGCAATCTGGGGATTTTAAGACTTGCTCTAGAAACCGAGTTGTTCCACGTGTCAGTTGACCTTATGGTAACTATACCAAGGCTGCTACAATGATTGAATCAGTACACTATATTCTTTACTTGGTCATGCAGCTGTTAAAACAAACAAACACTTCATTTTTAATTTCACATGGATCTCAATTGAGATCGCAGCAGGTCCAGAGCCATTGGGTGTCCCACTGCTTACTGAATGAGCATAAAAACAATTGCAGCTGTTACCAGAAAACCAACTTTGAGCTGAGCTGAGTGCCAAACCAGCACAACATGTCAACAAGCTGAAGTAAAAGAGTAGCGAGTAAAGAAAGTTGAGCATCTAACAAAAGAATTTTAGACATACATCCATCAGTTAATTCTGAATGACAGCTGGATCCATGAAGTGTTTTGAATGTAGTTTTAAATTTACACACCTAAACAATGTAAAGACATTACTTTATTTTTCTTCTACTAACCATTTGTGACACAATATGGTTGTGTAACATAAACCATTAGTTGCCTGTACCAATGTTGGATTATGCTTACACAAGATATTTGGATTTACATCTAAATGCTATATTTTACTAAGGAGTTGGACTGCTCTCATAACCGTACAACACTAAGGCTGAATTGCAGAGACAAAGCAGTACTTTTATAAGCCATTTGACAAATTCTGTCACCTTTCAGCGCTACAAATTGACAGTGTGTCTCTATTGGACGGGGTGATATGATTTGAATTATGCCACATGCAAGGATAATGGCGAGTGTCAAAATGGTGGATAGGTTATATATGAGATCTCCATTCATTAAACACTATCAGTCGTTTCTGAAGAACCCATTTAGAGGAGCACGCTGGAAACAATGCAGCATGTCATTGTGATAGGTCCCATCTTGGCTTTTTAGTGCTGCGCTAAAACAAAGACAGGATTAAGAGCATGGATTGAAATGGTAAACCACCTTCAAATACATTTGTTACTCTAACACGGTGCAGTCTCGGTACTCCCTGCGGCGACCTGCTCCGAGTTATTTATGATGTTGAAATTAATCTCACTTAGCACGAAGGGCTCTCGAAGAGGGGCCCTCCTTCTGAGTCGGCCGCCGAGCGAGGGATGAGAGTGAGATTGAGGAGTGGAGAGAGAGCGCGGATCCACCAAGGACTTATTCAAATCCTCCCTCATAGATTAGCAATCGCAGCTTGACAAGCCGCCCTGCAAGTTATTATTTATTACATTTTTCGAAAATCGAAGCTGTTTCTTACTAACATGTCAGAGACAGGGGGTAATCCGTTTGGAATTTACGAGTGATGAGAGAGTGAGACAAACTCGCCGGCATGTCATAGAGTACCAAGGATGCAGGAAGTAGAATATGCAAATGAGGTCTGCAGGCTTTAAAACAGCTGTCTGTTTGATTGCAGCTCTCTAGCATTGTTTGTCTATGATGGATAGGTATTTTTTTATTGCAGGGGGACATTAAGAGTACAAATATTATGATTTATGATTACACATGATTTTTGATTGTGAAATGATGTGATGTTTTTTTAACATGTGGTGTGGTATTGTTCAGATATGTCCGTGGATGGAAATAACAAAGTTATATAAGAAAAAGAACGAACCAAACAGCTCTCTAGTGTCTGCGTGTTGGTGAAAGGGTCCAACAAAGATTTAACGAGGGTAGTCATAGTAAAAGTCCCATTAAATTAAAGGGTTTATGAAAAATGCAAAAAGAGAAACTCATGACCAGGACCGGTCACACTCTGCGTAGTCTTTTCTCTCTTGACTAAATTGTCCCTTGACTTAATCTATTAAGATAATCTTCCTACTCCAACAAACAGAATGTGACAAGGACTGTCTGAGGGAATAAACACAGCCCCTTTGTTCCAGCTTCCTCACTGGGACAGTATTTTAAACAGACAAACAAAGCGTGCAAGTGAATACCAGTCACCACTGGCATCTGCGAAATGTAATGGAATAAGTAGTTGCTTCTGAGAAATGCAAGAAATATAAGAAATAGAAAATGTGCAATTTATGTTAAATAATGTGTGCCAGTATGCAAGAAAAAGCCTATTGTTTTGTTGAACTTTAATTTGATGTAAAGTCAAACTGATGCTGTATAAATGTATAAAAGGAAAAGGTTGCTTATTTTATAAACACAATGACAGTGAACACTTTTTTTAAGTTCCTTAAAATAAAAAAAGAAGAAGAAGGAACAAAGGAATGTAAAAATGTATTATGATCTATTTGAGGAAATCCATATCCAATTCCCAATGTTGCTATCAATAATGCTTGCAATTTAAACACTCTATGAGCTAGTGTGAATACAAAACATTTACGCATAAAGAATTTACAAAAAGGTGGAAACTGAGGCAAAAAACTAAGTTAAAAGTAATTAAACCTCTGCAAATCAAATTTTACTCTGGTTTTCCAGATAAATATCAAAGCGACAGAATGTCATGATGACAGTCACTTCATCAGTTCAGATGAAATGTAATTAAATACAGCTAAATAATTTTTTATAGAACAAGGGAAAGGGCAAAAATGGGCAAGGTAGGTTGGAAATCTTTTTTATAGCCACACTCACCCTAAAGGGTTTCAATTAACCAAGTATAGCTGGGACCCTCACATAATATGTTTGCATCATTTGGAGGCCTCAGCTCTGTGACATTTATAAATATTTGACAACATATGAGTGGGCTCTGTGGGATGCCACTCCAAGCACAACTAACAAGCCTGCTAATAAAAGAAAATCCATAAGTGGTTCCTATGTTGAACGGCGTACGAAATATCCAGTGTCCGAGACTCACACACACATATTTGCTTGCATGCGCACTGCAATTCAGAACACATCATAAACAAGTGAGGAGCGCTACTGAGAGACTGTTCAGAGTGTGTGAGACAGTCAACAACATCAATAACAGGCAAATGAAAAAGCAATTAGATGCTTTGTGATAAACTGTGATTTCAATAAAAATTACTGTGTGTGAACGCTGTGCCACCAAATGATCTCCAAATATTTGCCGCTACACTTGAGACAAATTGTCGCAAATAAAATATGATCCTGATGGTCACCCTGTGGATCGTCACAGAATCCCCACTGAATAATGCAATGTGTCTGTGCATCAATTTTCTTATTTCAATGCAGCTGCTAATCTTCCTGGTTTGAATGAGAAACAGGTGGTGGGGCCAAACGCACATGCTTGGCTTGGAGGAAACACCAAAAACAGCGTAATAGCTGACAAATTGCTAATAATGCACTAAACATTGGGTGATGTAGTGTGTTTTGTGTATTGTTTATTTCATTTACTGTCACGTGAGTAAAAATCCAGCAGCAGCAGCAGTTGCATGCAAAAGCCTTTTTCTTTTGTTTCCTTTGAGTGGCTGTCTTATCTGCTCCACTTTACCCAGCAAGTGCTTTGACATTGAATAAGGTGATAGTTACACAACAACCTGCTCATATGTTGACATCCTCTGTCATCGATACCTTCACATGTTATCATTTTGTGAAAGCAGGGCCTAAATATCTTGATTGAAACAGTCAGAAGGAATGTGAATTATTCAACACATTGTTACATCGCTCTTCAGCTGATTTCAAACTTTTACCACCTGCATGTCACCATACATGACATGTTGCAGGGTGTAAGTTTGCTTCTTCTGGTTATTTTTTACCGCCTTCTTTTTTCCGCTTCTTTTATTTCCCCGTCTTCTTATCGGCCTCTTCATCTGTGATTACTCTTCCTTTGTTCTTGCTCACTTTTCTCCATTTCCTTCCTTCCATTCCTCCATCCCCCTCTCTCTCTGTCCATCTGTATATGTTGCTCTATCTATGTTGGCACGTGCATCGCTGTTCCCCTGTTGGTTCTTGGCCAGCTCCCCCACTCTTCTGTTCCCGCTCTTGTTCAGGCACCCCCACCGTCCTCCTCCTCCTTTTCTTCTTCCCCTTTTGCATGTGTGCCAGGGTCCGGGGGGCTCTGCACAGTGTACAGCCCAGTGGCCTAAAAGTGAATACTTACGTAATTGCCAACTGTCTCCAATCATTAGGGGCAGCCCTTAAAAAAGACATGCTTCGCCGACAGCTGCGTCCCCTCGCCTTTGCCAGCCTTTCAGTTCGCATTTTCTTTAAAGGGCATTATATTTAACTCAAGAGCACTGTGTGCACTGTGGACGACAGGAGAAACAGATAGAGGATACACAATTTCTCTTTACAACATTTCTAAAACATGAAGTTTGAAAACAGACTATAGAATCTCTAGGAGAATGTATTGATTGTTTTTATGTCTAATATTACGCTAACAGATTCACAGTAATTATTGCGGCATGTGTAGCAAAAATATCAAGCAGTGAAAACAGTACCACAACACGATGTCACATTGAATTTTTCTACTTCCAACAATCACAATGACAGGTATTTTCTTTTCATAACACGGAACAACATCTTTATTGCCAACCACTTACATGTTATTGAGTTACTGCAATGAGAGAGCAGGTAGGATGTTCAAGGTCGTACTCAAAGGAGACTTTGACAAGGGGACAATGACCTTTAACCTTACATGTATTACAATGTTTTTTAAACCAGCGGGGCTCATTACAGCGCATCTTGTAAGTGCAAAGACGTATAAAGACAAGCTTTGTTGCTTCTGCCGGTCCTGCATGAGCACTTCATTAAAGTCAGCAATATAATGTGAGAAATTAAGGTTGAAATGTGCTCAGAAGAGACTCATTTGTTTATATCAACTACTGACAATTCCCTGCCAGTTCCTGCTGAGAGACGAACGTGCATTTTTTTTCATGCTTTCAGAGAGACCTCCCACAGTATGGTTAGTGACAGCTGGGTCAGGTCCCCACATATTGGGGACACAGCTGCCCTGCAGACATGTGCTCATACACACACACACATACACACACACACACACACACACACACACACACGCGCGCACACACTACACACGCACACACACATACTCCAATGCACCAAGCAAACAGGAACAGGAAAGCGGAGCATCTGAACAGCCTCGGAGCAGAAACATATGACTACAGTTCTCTTGTGTGGCAAAAACCATATCTGCAAAAAGATATTTCAGCAAAGAACAAAAGACTGCCTATTTTCCCACTGATTCCCATATTGCTTTATAGATACATTTCTACTGTACTAAAGTTTTCAAAAGGAGATGTTTCAAATGTACAACTTTGGCAAATCAGATGTGTTCAAAACACTTTTGTCTTTGGCTTTGTCTCTCAATCTGCCCACAAATATCAGCAGAATTTGTGTTTATCTCTTTGGCTGCTAAACACGTCAAGTTTCAAACTGTTGCGGAACATTTTTTATTCAAAATGAATCATCTTATTATTAGACACTGCAGTAACAGAAACAGAGGGAAGAATCAAAAGAAGCAAAACGCATAATAGGCTTGTCCCTGTAGTCCACATGCATTGGGTCAGAGGTTACAGAGGTTACATGTGAAACTAGCAACAAGTCCTCCAAATGATATAATATAAAATGTATTATATCTTGTTTGTCGATGCGTTTTCATGTCATCGTTTGTCTGAGCTATTCCAAAACTGTTACAAATCTGTTGGTTAAGGTTTGGTTAAGGCACAAAAACAATTTGGTTAGATTTGGGGAAAGATCTTTTGTTAAAGGTTCGGGGACCTTGGTTGTAATGGTTACGATAACATACGTGGATGGAAAGATGCATGGTCATGGTTTAAAAGAACAACATTGATTTGATATGGGAAATAGCAGCTATGTCTGCTGTGAAAGTCTGATGTTTTCCTGTTTTATAACAAAACCACCTTAAGACCCAGAAATATCTTGTGGCACAGATGTACTGCACATTTGTTTCTCACATCTCATCTCATTTCCCTTTCCTTGTTTTACGTTACAGACATTTTTCTTCATACTGCAAAATCGAGTGAACTCAAATCATTTTTTTTAAAGTACCTGCTGATGAAAACAGTATTGCTTTGCTGAGACTAAAGGAATTTAGGTTTTTCAGAAGAAAATAAAGTGATGCGCTATTTAGTGTGTCAGACTGAAGGCTTGTCTAAATGGTCCCCTAACAGAAGCTCTGAGGGCCATGAATCGACCATGAAGGATAATCAAATCAAATGCAAATGTGGTTTGTGTGAATTTCTTTTCTGTTGCGAGTGCTTGATGCCCTAAGGAGCCCTGTCAGTTGTAAGAGGAGGGGCCGTACATAATGAGGGGTCACGCTTGAGGGGCCCTTTGTAAACATGGTGAGTGGGAGCCCTTTTCTTGGGGAAGATTGTAGAATTAGTCCAAGACAAAGGGAGTTGTGAGCAGGAAGGACCCTCACCCCCTTGTGTGTGTGTGTGTGTGTGTGTGTGTGTGTGTGTGTGTGTGTGTGTGTGTGTGTATGTGTGTGTGTGTGTGTGTGTGTATGTGTGTATGTGTGTGTGTCTGTATATGTGTGTGTTCATATAGCGAGGGGCCCATGGGGGGTGAGTGGGACAAAAACTGCATTTTGATATTGATATGCTGCAGTTGGACCTTATTGTTAATCTGAGAAAGGACTGCAGAAATTGGTCCATAAGCAACAGGTATACAACCTATCTGTTTGTGTTTTTAACAGTGATGAAAATTAGAAAGTGATGTCCAAGGGAAGACAATAGTTTGCCTTTTTTGAGAACATTTATCTTGAATAAGTCTTTCAC
Source organism: Cottoperca gobio (assembly GCF_900634415.1). Lineage (NCBI taxonomy): Eukaryota > Metazoa > Chordata > Actinopteri > Perciformes > Bovichtidae > Cottoperca > Cottoperca gobio. The sequence continues at coordinate 17,370,187 of NC_041358.1, forward strand.
AATCATATGGTTACATATGAGAACTTCCAAAAGTCGACATCAAAGCTCTTCATCTTTCGTCCTTATCAAAATGTGGCTGCAACCTATATCAAACTGAAATTGTTCCAAGGTTAAACAGACGTGCACAGAACAGCACATTATGCCACAATAGTGCCTGTGCACCTCTGTCTCACTAAAAACTTCTGTGTTCATGTTTTGCCTGAGGCATGTTCTTATTTCAAATGTTAAAATATGTGTTAAATATAGGTCACAACTAAATCCAAATTGTAGACATTTTCCGTCTTGAACTTGATTGAACACGAAAGCATAATATGTTGTAGTTGGAGTGAAAGTATTTGTGAATGAAAGTTCCAAAAAGTTCCAAAAATGCACTTACATAACTTTTATTTTTATTTCTCTATTTATTTCCTTATTCAAAACCAAATTCAGGTTTGTTTATAGTGATAATGTCCTACATGGTCACTTTAAGGCGTTCAGCTGTGATAATGTGAGGCAAAAAGGCTGAATGAATCATTTCTCAATTCAGTTGGAAACAGAATGGAAACAACATATACAAAATGTTTGGTCTCTGGTATGATGATATTTTTTATTCACAGAGGATATTTTGTAAAATAAAGGATTTTTAAATTTTATCCAGATATAAAAATGTTAAAAGCAGCACTTTCACAAGGAAAATGAGATTCAATATGAGACTAACCTTAACCAGTAATCAGGCCGCTCGAGTTACTGTTGCTTCATTTTGGTAGAATATGAGCGGTGTTATTTAAAAAAAGAGACACACCTGCTTAGATGAAACTTAAATGGAAACCATATCAGATGTAAGTGTTCCGATCTTTTCTTTTCTGTTTTTGTCATTTTAGGCATTAGATAAGACAGCATTGACAAAGGTAGTGTTACGCTTTGAGAATCAAGGGGTTAACAGTTTCCCACAGACACACAATGGCCCAGGCATGATCTATTGTATCATTTAAATCAACATGACTAAAAATATATAAAAAAAAAAAAACATTTAATGAGATAATCATAAATCATCAAGATAATGACAAAGATTCAGAAAGAAAACTTAATTCACATACAGTTTTAAGAACCACGAAACGCACAATAAAGCTGAGGCTTATTTCCTCTCAATGCCACCCTTAGACATTTTATAACCTTTGAAAGTCACATCTGAGGGTTGTCGTAGCATCCATAGTAGCACGTTGGGTAGAGTGTGTCATGACGCCCCCCCCCCAAGCAGAGGAAACCAGACAATATGTGAAAGAATCTTTGAACCTCCCACCTGTCTCTTAAACGTCATGGCGGGACGGTAATTCTAAGTGAGCAGCGTGATACAGCGTCAACAACAGTTTCCTGAAGCGAACTGAACACAGTTGGAAAAGTTCAGGCAAGAGTTCATATGGCTGTAAAATCACTGGAGCATGAGTTCGGCATCAGAACACATGGCCACCATTGTGATAACATTAATATAGACATAATTTCAGGGAATGATATTGTGTCTAAATGTACACAAGTATTCAATAGAGTAGCATTTACATCTAATCTAGACCTTCTTTTCAAGGTTATGTGAAAATGCATAAACATTTTGAAACATCATTCAATGCAGTAATTTATATTTGAATTGTTTACTTTCCCAATTGTATGAGAGAACAATACGTGCTTATGCTTCAAGCTTCTGCAAAAAATATTCTAACATATTATATGACATGGAACAAACATAAATATTAATAAAATATATTTGAAACCAAGATTTAAAACGCCTCTGAGATCTGAAGTTTTTATTTACGCGTCCTTGAGTTGTAGATGGCGTCTCCATAAAGCTAAAAGCAGCTAATTTATTTTGCATCCATCTAATAATTAGAGGGACCAACGCTCATTTGGTTCATATAGCTGAACAAAAGCTGACTTTAACAACGTGTCTCGGCTGATTCACATGCAAAACAGAAAGCCTTCTTTCTCTCAGAGCCATGTGGAAGAAGGATTGTGCGTAATTACAGAAGAGGGGTCTCAATAGCATTGTAATTGGAGGCAACGCCCCAGACCAGAAAGGGGTCATAGGGCTCTAAACATGTTGAGAAGTTTATTGCAATGAGGTACTCTTTAAAAACCAGAATGGAAGAGAGTAGGAAACAATAGCGGGTTAACATGATTGTACTTGTGTGTTTGACTAGGCATTGGAGGTCAATGTTGTCTTTTCTGCTGCACGGCAAGAAGGAAGTGAGGCATACTGATGACAAAAACGTTTGGTCTTTGGGAGCATAAAGGGGCTTGTTAATCACGGCCCTAAACTACAGGAAGTGTTGATTCAATGAAGCCTCAGGCAGCCAAGCAACGATCCAATCAGGGCACTGGGGTGGACTGAGGTTTAGCAGCAGGAAGGTGGCAGCCGAGGAGGAATTGAGTTATGACAGATTTACAGCAAACTGTCTTTTGGGTTTTTTTTGTAGGGTACAGATGACTTGCTTCAATTGCTACCATATTTGTTTAGGCATTATACATTTTTGACTCTTGCCTCGTTTGTTTGCAGTAGACATGAACAAATGTAATGTGCAAATACGATATATGACATGGCTGAGACTGAAATGCATTAAAAAATGCAAAATAAATATTTGGATTTGGCAGTTTCACCTTCTTCTGTGATGTGTTAATCCATCTTTACCCCACTGATACATTGATATCTCTTCTGACGTTCAGCACAACGGGACAGAAATGCATAATTTCTGCCCTCACCCTCACCCTTGAAATTTAAACACAATTAATTTTCAGTTATGTTCATCTTTGCGTGCCACCGCAATAAAAAGCATGAAGACAGCAGAAGCCATTTAAAGCAAATGTTTATTATCCAGTTTGGGTGTGCACCCATCCTGACTAACTGCTAAACAGATTTTCTGAGCTGAAAACATATTAAAATATCTTTCTGATTCCGCCGGCTTGCACTAGAATTTGTGAGAGTGAAAATAATGAATTGCCCATGCCTCACGTACACAAATGCATCTCTAATGAGTAGTGTCCTACTTGTTCAATTCATTACAGAGATGTTCTGACGCTTTCATCTTGTGCACATACTTCTGTGTATGAGTATAAACCTTTTGTGTCACATAAGTTGTCCATGCTTTGTGTGTGTGTGTGTGTGCGTGTGCGTGTGTGCGTGTGTGCGTGTGTGTGTCTAAAAGTAGAGGAGGGGGGGGTTGGTAGATTGTACACATCCGTATTATCTCTTGCTGCTCATCCGGCTGAGAAGCTGGCCTTAATTACAACTGTCTGCCTGAGTCACTAGCATGCTCCTCTACCCACACAAATACAGCAACAACAGGCAGCATCTCAAAGGAAAGGCAAGAGTGGTTTCGCCTGGTTTAGCCGGAGGGCATCTTCTCCTTGCCAACAAGATACAAAGGTACCGTGGGCCCACATTCAAATGGATCCCTAGAACCTTTTCCCTTGTGCCTTGTTGACTTCCAATTGGTGTGAAGGGGCTGGAGTTTGGATGAGCTCAATCCATTGTTTATTTCTGTAGCTTCTTAGTGAACTGGTTTTGTTCTACCATCTCTTTCTAGCCTTTTAAAAATCAGCTATATCAAATCAACTTTGAGCTTAGAAATGGTGGATGAGGGACTGGTTTGGAATTAGGCCTCAATCTAATTCAGACAGTGATCATCCCAGAGGCGTTGTTCTATATCTTGTCTGGCTGCTTTGATAGTCTTTATGTGTAGGCAATTTTATTTCTTAACTCGCTCTCGCTGCCTGAAACTGTCGACTCAAATGAAAAACTTTACATGGGAACTGACGGGGCTTCAATTAAACATCTGGAAAGATCAGGCACAGCCCAGCCTGGGTGGAATGCGGGTTGAGACTATAAATAAATGCCATACATTTCCTGTGACCGGAGTCTACCCCAGTATGCAAAGCATTTTGTTTGATGTTTCCATAAAGTTATAACAAGGCTTGGATTTTGGCCAAAACATGTTATTGGTTTCTAACAATCTTCCTCAAGCACTTTATTTAGAGTTACCATTTTTATTTCAATTTTTGGGGTTTTAATCACAATAAGAACAACACACAACACATATCAATCTTCCCCAAGCACAATGTTTTAGTAGCTGTCTTAAGAGAACCATGAAATGACAAATCATTGTCATCTGTGTTTATGAATGTATATCATGCAGAATAACACGTACAGTCAACCACAGTTTGCTACAAACCTAAATGTAGCTCTCAACTAACTTAATCAACCCATACTGTACATCAACGTCGTGCTACCGTCGTCTTTGCTAGTGAACGTAGACATTCATAATTAATTCTTAGGGATTTTACTAATTTACTTCAGATATTTGTGGACCATATCAAAGTTGTGATTGTTAAATGTTGCTGAGGAGGAAAACAATGTATTAATACAGGAACTAAACAGAAAAACAAGTTGTCCCAAGTGACTGAAAGCACCCTAATGAGAGTGACCCGAAGACCAATGCTCCTGTTTGTACATGTATCTGCACCTGTCCTGCATTGTAGACACACCTTTAGGGAGAGTTATACAATCAAACCAATCCAGTGCCTTTTAAAACGAACCTTTGACATATCTCAACCAGATGGTCTTCAAACCATTTTTTGCAAATGCTGCTTAAAAGAGAGCAAAGCAAACCAGTTTCACCAGAGAGAGACTGAGCCAAAGTGTAGACACGGGGGAATAAAATAGGACACTCAAATTCTTCAGATTAGAAATTCAATTCTCGATACAAAATAAGATTATCAATGCTACCGTCGTGCAGGCCCAGCACCAAGAGCCACTGATGTTGTGTTATTACTGCGCAGGATGGAGTTCGTTCAGTTAGTCACCCGGTGTGAGGCGACAGCTGCCTTTGCTCACCCGGTCGCTCCTCTCCCACTGCATTACCAGCAGGGAGTCGACTCCCAAACCCTGGAAAAGACACACTCCGTTACGTCTCCTAGAGGACCTAGACACTGCTCAGATACATGACGAGGAACACAAAATAAAAGATTGAAGAGAAAACACCCAGCTCAGAAGATGAAATGCACTGCACGGTATTATTTGATTGTGTGTATATAGTGGTTTATACATTATAAACACAAAACCCAATTATTACTATCGGTGAGATAGTGTGTAGATGTCTGTGTCAATGTACTTTTATGGGTAAAAGAGGAGACACCCCTTGCTTTGTCCCTTCAGCTCGGGTAGCACGCCTTGATGTACCACCATAGTCTATAGTGTAATGTGTAATGATAGGCGGGAGTGATAGTTGTATTTTGAGTGCTTGATGAGAGGACCATGGTGTGTAAATATATGTGATTTCTAATGCTATTTCACATTTACATCCACACTGTGATTATTGTACTGTAAATGCTCTGTATAACTTTGTACAATCGTCTATGTTTTTGCTTTAAAGCACTTTGGGCTGCAACTCTTGTATGAAAGGTGCTATACAAATAAAGCGTATTATTATTAGTATTATGTTGTACTGCCGATAGTATAACAGTGGAGAGAAAGAATGCGAGAAGGAATGTACGGCATGTCGATAGACAGACAGAAAGAAGTGTGAGAGTGCAAGAGTGTGTCTGCAAGTCGAGAATGAAAGACAGAGGATGTGCATTAATGCATGTGTTGAAAGAAAAAGAATATAAGCCAATGGTGTATTTCTGCATGTCTGCATTCTTGTACAAAGTTCGATGTGAATGCACATTCTGTCATTGTGGATTCCTACAGAATATGGCTTATTGAAGACATGTCACGTTGAAATGTGCATGTGTTAACACTCTCAGCTAGTTACAACAGTGTCTAAAATAACTACAGTGTGAGGGAATCAGCACAGAAGAATTGGTCGCTTATTTTTGCCTTCTTAGAGTGAAGAGATGAGATTTATCCTCTAATTCTGACTGAAGGCTTGGTGTCACCCATATCTGTAGCTAATTGCATTATTGTGCTCTGTGCAGTTTCGAGTGTTGGCTTTGCACTTTTTAAAAGTTAAATAAAATATGTGTCATTTTGTTGTCACCAGACTTCTGTGATGTTAACAAAACAGGCGTTGTTGTTGATGGTCTCCAAAAAAATTCCTTTCTTATCCATTTAAAATGAAAATGTGATCTTACATGTGTATATATATATATATATATATATATATATATATATATATATATATTCTTAATACTTACACCGCCTCTTCCACTTCACACAAACCATGTCCTTAGTGTGTTATGAACATATATTGCCACATAGCATCTTCAAAATGACCAGAATTGTGTGGATATTAATTTGTGCTATTTTATAGGAGGGACAGATGCAGAGACTACCTCTTCCTCATGACATGCGTTGCATCAAAATAATTGGCAGTACCCAATTATCCTGTGATCCGTGTACAGGAGATCTGACGAGCTGCCTGAAAACAAATCTGTAATTAGGAAGCCTCGGGTATGAATCACAGATGCGTCATGGTTAGGTCAAATCGTTAAAATAATAAAATAAAATAGGGCTGTGCAACACTATAATAAAATAAAAAATACTTAACAAAGATGGGCAGTTGCTTCCACATTCTTTTAAAATGCCACATCAAAATCTAGCAAAGAAAAATTATTTATAACAAGTGTTATCTTACGTGACCTAATCAACTGTAGAGCAACAGCAGTAATTTATTTACGACTGTTACCGTTCATGGTCAAGACTTTACAGAGGCATGGAGCTGTCAGACACAAGAGTCGAGTCATCTGTACACGGCCTACAGCACAGACTGCATATCAAGACATTTAGTACCTGTAGACCAACTGAGTTGTTACAATGGAGGATTGCTGTTTTACTATTTGGGTAGAGCGAGTGCACCTTGTGTCCTCAAGTTTATTCCATAGCATCAGGATTAGAGAGATACAGTTTCTTAAAACAGGAAAGGACTAATAGTAATGTTCATTTTTTCCAGCAACACAACAAAAATAATACTTCAATAGATTATTTGAACTCTGCTGCTGGTTGTGTTTGTGAGAAGGACTTAAATCTACGTTCACCACTTATAATTGATGCTCCTCTGTTGAAAGCAGAAAGAGTGTCTTGTTCAAGGACACTTGCAGAGGGTGCATGCTTGCTACCCTTGGGTGCATACACCAAACATTTATCTAATGTACCTCAGATGCTTGAGCTAAATCTCAATGTGTGAAGTAAAATGCATATTGGCTAACTGACTAATTATAAAAAATAGACATATTCTTTTTGTTTGGGAATGACTGAGCAGAATAAGTTACAAAAATGGCTATGTGCGTTGTTAAACAATTTGAGGTCAACTGGAAATCAAGCCACTGACCTTATCACTTTGTGGTAACAACTACCTCTGACCTAGACAAGCCGCAGAATGTATTCTGACCTATTCCAGTGATGGACAGTCAAAGAATCGGCATAAAGAAAGAATGTCTAAAGTCAAACCCCACGGATGACATGAAACATCAAGAAAAATGTTCAAACACTTCATGGGGGAAGGACACGGTGATAGGTCAAGCTTGAGACAAAGCACTGGGAATGAATGCCTCCCAACCATGAAATGTCGTTGCTGTCAATCAGTGACTGAATGAGATTTAAAGTGGCACCGGCCGTGTCACAAGGTGGCTTCTGTCTTTGTGGAGTTTTCATCAAGCTGCTTCAAACAGGAACAAATAGTAAACACTGACAGACTATACGCTTCAAATAACAATCTCTTGAATTGTGTTGGTCTTCACATGACAAACTAAATATATGAGATGGTGTTGAGGGAATCATATCAGTATGATATGTCTTTTTGTATGTAAGTTAACATGATGTCATCAGTGTTTGAGCAGGTGTGGGGTTCTGTTGCTCAAATATACTGGAGCCGAAGGATGGAAAATAAATATGTGACCGTGTGATTATAGAAAAGCTTCTATACCAATTAAGCTACGCTGACATGCTGTCATGCTTTCATCACACATTGGCCCATTAGCATTTGTAAATCATTCCAAGTGGATGGTGTGACCTACTTGGAAAACTGGAGGGGTGGAGTTTTTTCATCGGGATAGTCTGATGGTATATGTTGTCAGCAGGATCAGAAATTGGGTACAGAATAAAACAGCCTTGAACATTGATAAAATTGGCTTGATTAAAAAAATGATTAGGCAAAACATATCCTTGATGATTACTTACTACTAGGAGTTGATTTAGTAAATTGTAACTAGTTTCGATAACATTGAGGACAGAGTGTGGAATGAGCCGCAAAGAAGTGTGGGATGTAAGGGATATTAAAACAAAACACATAGCCGTTTAAATTAACTGCATATTTGTCAGTACATAAAGATATAATAATGTGTTATGGTTCATTTAAACTACTTCAAACAGGATGAAAGTGACCCTTGAAAATGTATTTTTTTTATCCTGTATGAATTTAGAAAACAGGATTTCCTCATACTTAATTGTCTTGTGTGGAAATCTCTATCTATCTTGTGCTCAGTAAAAAAAGGTAAAAATCAATAGTTGTTAATGTTATCAAATTATTAATGTTTTATCTTTTTACCTCTCCCTTATCAGTCAAAATCAATATTTAAATTGTAGTTCTTTTATGTATTATCATTGCTGAGTCCAGCACTACAAACGACTTTCTGTGTTTCCATTGTTTCCATTGAACCATAGAAACATCACTATTTAGATAGATAGATAGATAGATAGATAGATAGATAGATAGATAGATAGATAGATAGATAGATAGATAGATAGATAGATAGATAGATAGATAGATAGATCGATCGATCGATCGATCGATAGATCGATAGATAGATAGATAGATAGATAGATAGATAGATAGATAGATAGATAGATAGATAGATAGATAGATAGATCGATCGATCGATAGATAGATAGATAGATAGATAGATAGATAGATAGATAGATAGATAGATAGATAGATAGATAGATAGATAGATAGATAGATAGATAGATATATAGATAGATAGATAGATAGATAGATAGATAGATAGATAGATAGATAGATAGATAGATAGATAGATCGATCGATAGATAGATAGATAGATAGATAGATAGATAGATAGATAGATCGATAGATAGATAGATAGATAGATCGATAGATAGATAGATAGATAGAAGATAGCTAGATAGATGAGATGATAGATCGACGACGATAGATAGATGATAGAGGATAGATAGATAGAAGTAGATAGATAGATAGATGATAGATAGATAGATAGATAGATAGAGAGATAGATAGAGAGATGAGAGATAGATAGATAGATAGAGAGATAGATAGATAGATAGATAGATAGATAGATCGATATAGATCGATGACGATCGCGGAAGCTCTAGTCTGATGATCGATAGAGATAGATAGATGTAGAGCGGCTGCTTAGCTCGTCGATGTGCTGACTAGATGCTGCTCGATAGATAGATGATCGATGATCGATAGATAGATAGATCGATAGATAGATAGATCGCTGAATAGATAGATAGATAAGTAGACTCAACTCTTCAAGAAATATTCATGTCCTGTTGGCTCCTTGTGAATCCAACCCTTCTCCCCCATATGTTCCTTTCTCTACTACTTCCTGTGTTAAACAATAAAGAATGCAACACCGTTATTTCAATCAAAATCAAATCAAATTGTATTTGTATAGCCCAATATTCAACAAATCATACATGTGTCTCATTGTGCTTTACAGACTGTACAGGTTAAGGCTCGTATGTTCTTATCTACCACTTCATTTCAACATTCTAGTGGCACATTAAGTGCATGTAGTTAAATCTATTGATCACTGACACAGTCCTCAGCAGTGGTGGTGTTTAGTGTTGGAGAGCTAGAAATTAAGCTCATTCCAATGAAGCACAAGAACTTATCCAAAGTCGCTAAGAAACCTCGTCTGAATGCATAACCCAGTGCTTAACTCTAATACAAACACATATATATTGAGAGTGCCACTGTGTGACCCTCAGTCCCAAAACATTGAATTTTCTTCCAGCACATTATAAAACCCATCTGAGATAAATGACAAACTCTGAGTTGCAGCGCCAGGGAGGCACAGGCTACATCGGCTTATGCTTGAACGAGCATGTAGGCCATACGCCATGGATGCACCACACACCCTGAGGTGAGTTGAGCTGAGCATTTTTTTTATATACACGTCAAGCAAGCTTCACTGCATCCTTGTGACACAACCCCTGCCTCAGAGAGGAATCTGCCCTGCGCTGAATAAAATAGGCCTGGTATCAGCACGGAATATGGAAAATTCATAAGGATAAGATAAAGTAGAGGCTAGGAAGTGATTGTGCTGATGTGATTTCATTTGAACAACTTTTAATAACGATAACATAATGTGCAATGTGTTGGTTAATAATACCCCTGAAATATATAACCCCCCCCCCCTCCTCCTATGTATAATGCAGGACGAACATTGTCAACGTTGACAAGCTTGGCTAATTAACATCCTCTTTCAAAATGTGCAAGTTCATTAGCCTAGTTTGGTAGCTTCCATTTTCCGAGGTGAATACAAACCTAATAGCAAAAATATAGGTCCTCCTTAAAGCTGAATGTTGTAAAGGGACAGAAGCATAGACTGTATAAAATATGGACGTGGTCACCTTGACGTCACTCATAGGTTTCGGTAGAGCCGTTTCGAAGCTCACAGTGGTAGGCTCCGGCTGTCGCCATCTTGTTAGTGACGCCACTGTCTAAAACCCGGCTAATCCAAAAATGGCCATCATCGGTTGAAGTTGAGGCGGGCCCGGTTGACGCAACAGAGCAGACAGCAAGCGGTAAGGTGGCACCTTACCGCCCAGGCCACGCCCCTAATAATGCGTAACTTTTAGCCTAATATAACTAAAACAGGTGAGTTGTATAAAAATCCACCACACAGTTGTCAAGAACAGAGAAATAATTATTAAATAATAATACAAATGTAACCAGGCTGTAAACAAAATTATTTCTGCTGAAAGGTTTTTAACATAGGGGTCTATGGAGATGGACTCCCTTTCTGTACATAACCAACAGTATGTGGGCTTGTTGATAAAGGGGGGAGCGAGGAGTTTTGTATAAACATTGTAGGATATAGAGTATGACATGCTCTAATCAGTAACGCACCACAGAAGTTTTTCTATCCTGTCAGCATGGGATATGCACACCCAGGGGCTTGAAATTCAGTTGCTATATCCACAAATATGTCAAAACACAGTTGTATTCTGCTTGGAAAGAAATGGAAAACATGTCCACAATATATTAGCTAAAGTAGACTGAGGAAAACCAAAAATTATTTTCAACTTTAACCGAGAGTAACCACGGTGCACAGTTCAGGAACCTGGCTGGAGGAAGTGATCATCTCAAATTGAAACAAAATGTTTTCGATGTAATGTAACAACAATGTGGGCTGTGAAGAGCTAGATAAAGGAAATAAAGTCTTGAAAAGACACAATATATCAGGGCAAGTACCTTCACCAATGCAGAACCCACAATGCCAACAATCAAATTAAACTCAACGGGGGGAGATGTGGTTTACTCTGTTGCTAGGAGATGTGACCTATCACATCTTTTGATGGGAATGGGGCAAGCCAATCCCGTCTCCTTGTTAGAAATCCGTGGTGAGATTAGATGTGAAATTTGAATATGAATAAGGGTATCTGGGCTAATTATAACTCCTCATCCCGCTGCCTCGTCAGCACTAAGCGACATTCAATGGAATCAAAAAACTCCAGGATGAGGGGAGGAGGAAGAGGAAGCACGGAAAAGAGGAAGAGGACAGAGGAAGAAAGGAGCGAGAAGGGAGGAGTCAAGAGATCAATCCCTTAGTTTGGGATTACGTGTGCTCAGATAACATCCTCCTCCCCACCCACTGCTTTCTTTCTGGGTGAGAGTTTCAAGGCTGCACGAAGTGATTCCCTACACACTCAAACACACACACACAAAAGCACCTTCACTCACTCTACTCCTTCCCCCCCATCCGCATAATGCCGCTGGCCAAGTTTACACCTAGCTCTGCCGCCACGGTCTCCAAATGTGATTAGCGCTTATCTGAAGGAAGAGCAAACTACCTTCATCATCGGGTTCATCATCGTCACATCCATATTCATGCTGTTGAAATCCCCTCTGGAGTAAAACTAAAGGGATTCAAGCACCTGAGAACATGGAGCGCTTAGCGGAGGAGGAAGGATTGTAGATTTCTCTATTGAGGTCACAGCGCCGTATGAAAGAGAATTTGAAGAGTTTTGTTCCACAAAGAAGTATCAACCATGGCAACAAAGTGATAATTCTTCTCAATCATTGATTGATTGCACATAATGAGTACAAATTAGGGTGTCCTTAAAATGACAGGAGGTGATGCAAGACCCTCCTTTGACAAAATAATAATTTCACAGACACCATCATCCATGTTTTTTTACTTAACAAGACACTTGAAAATGAATTACTTTCTGAAATAAAATGTCTTGTATTCCGGGTTTCATATTTTCTGGAGCTTCCTGCCAACAGTGAGGAGGATTCTTTTTATATGGTGAAGTGGAAACAGAGAAGGTCGCTGGTGGATCAAGTTGCAGGGCTCAGCAATGATAGAGTCTTTTTGAAACATTTCTGGGTTTATTACATTGAGTGAGGAAGTTGTTAAAAGTGTTCACAAATAGAGTAAATCCCCTATATGTGTTGAGTTTAATGGATCCCATTGGATTAGGTTTTTATTTTCCAGCCGACATGTGTGGCAGCACTGCTGGTGGCCAGCGGTGAATTGGAAAATAAAAACCACCACAGAGGATCAACGCTATGAATTCCTAAATGATACATTTTAAAACTTTAACAGAAAGACAGTCTATTCCCCTTGACTGCATTAGCAATATATTAGAGTCACATACGTTTATTCACATGGGTGTTTCATGTTTGTTGGCAGATTTCTTTCCCCACATTTTGAAAAACATTCAGTTCTGACCCTATCGTCTGTGTACTAATAGCTTGGTAGTTTAGTAAATCCAGTATGCAAGAAGTCCACAGTAACCCATGTCTATGTTTTACCAACTTTACTTTTTTTACCAACGATAAACTGCATATATAATCTTTTGTTCTTGTCTTATTTTTCTAGCAGTCAAATTGCTAAGAAATTCAAAAAGACATAGGTTTACCTAAACAGATACAACACCTGGCATATCTTTATGTACTGCTCTGGATGCACATATATTAAGATGATGTAGATATGTTCATCTAATTCTGTGTTGTTAAAATGTCAGTGTTTTCTTTTACTGTAATTTTAACTTGTCCATTATCGGTCAAAATCAATATCAGAAACTTAGTTTTTAGTGTTTTATTGTTTTTTGTAATGTTGAGGCTTCTGTTCTGTTCTGGCTGCTGATAGTTTTCACTTTTCTTTTCTTGAGCTCCAGCTAAACAAATGAGAAGGCTGTTTTAAAGCAATGTCAAACTTCTCTCGAGCTGTCAAAATATATTTATACAGAGATATGAATGCTGAGAGAAACAAGTGTAAGATCAAATTTAAATTGTACTCAAGATCTGTATATTTAACTTTTAAAACCAGAAGAAAAGAACAAATTGTTATTGATGTAAAAGCCACAAGTAAAATGTGATACACAATAAAGCTTTGTCTTCACTCGTCTTTCTTTGTCTTGCACTGTATATCCAATGCCTTCTTGTTTCTCCAATACTCCTGTGTCAAGGCTACAGCTCCTCTACCCTACTGTAACAAATGTTTCCCATTACCAGCCACAGAGGCCTACCTTCAAAACCACGGCCTCAACGGTTTCTTACCACTTCCACCTCCTTGTGTGTGTGTGTGTGTGTGTGTGTGTGTGTGTGTGTGTGTGTGTGTGTGTGTGTGTGTGTGTGTGTGTGTGTGTGTGTGTGTGTGTGTGTGTGGGCTGTATACAGCTGCCAAAAAGGCAGTCGGAACCTTGATAGCATCATCACACAGGAAAGAAGCTGGTGAGCTAGACACTAGCTGTCGCTGCTAAATGTGGAGGAAAGGAGAGAAGTGGGGTTAAGTGCTAATCTATCGCTTTGTGGATAAAACAGATGTTCAGAAAGCATGGGAACTCTTCAAAACTTTTCACTGCGGCTTCTTTGTGTAGGTCAGAGAAGTCCTTATCCAAAGTTTGTTACCACTACTAATTAGCTAAGATGGATGCACAGTATGTGTAACCAAATGTTCGCACATAAGATTTAGGCAGCTATCAAAGAGAAGATGAAGTTACAGCCAAAGTCTAGACTTAAAGAATGTCCACCCTAAATGCTTTCACACTGTCCTGCATATAATTCACCAACAATGTCATGTCATGTCAAGATTTCTCCAGCGTAGCCGGATTGGAGTTTGGTATTAGTTTGTTTTCAGTAGTGTAAATCATCAGTGGTGTCAGTCCCCACAGGAAACTATCAGTAAAAGAGCAAGAATCTTCGTTCTCGTGCCACCATGTTACACCAGTCTGCAGAAGAGACACACCCACAGTTCTGCTGCATACTGAATAAGAGAGGTGATCATGCTCAAGCTCTGGGTTCAAACACTTGTTTGGCTAGTTTAGCGAAAGATTAAAGCTTGTTCTATGGAGACAGTTGGAAGTTATGCTGTAAACATACAAAATCATTTGAAGTTGCAGGACATTCAGGACAGTCAGGTTTTGGGACAGGTGGTTCCACCTAAACAAATGCCATTAACAAAACTCACTGTACTCAAGAGCATTACATATTACAATATGATGGACAACACAACACCACAATGTAAAAATACTACATTGAAAGTTTCATCATCCATTCAAATAGAAACATTTAAATCGAGTATTGAAATAAGAACAGATTTGATTGGATGGCCAACTTAGACATTTTTACTGCAATGAAGAAGTCAATTGACTTATTGTAATAATGCAGGTGGTCCAGGCGACACTAGACCTACAATAACTACATCATAAAGTGCTATGTAATTGAAAGCATAATAATGTGTCATCATTTTACGAGGTTATTGTAGCGTTTGCATGACATATGTAATGTAAATAGAAACAGCAGTTGTCAGTTGTAAATATAACTGGCAATAAACTTAACACTTATTCAATAATTCACTCTGAAATGTGTAATGGACAAAAATTGCAAACACTCTCAAAATAGGAATACTTAAAGTACCAAACCATAAAAATGTCCCTTTGAAAAAGTACAATGCTGTTCACCTCTACCATGTGAGGGTCTGCTTTTATTAAATTAAAATGTAAACCTTTGTGAGGCTGGAGGGCTAGATACATACACTACACTTAATTGTTACATGCCTAGAGTTTGTTTCACAGTATTTACTTTATGCAGAGATATGCTAATTTGTATATATTATATCCATTTTGTTTGTGCTGCTTCTATATTTGACTCCATGATAAAATTGTCCCCACTAAAACAAAGTCATCGTGACTTTTATCAAGTTTTAATAATTATTACCCAAGGCAATAGATGCATATCTGTCCACAATCTAGTTTACCAATCAGCTTATCTAATATGCTGCAAGTGAACTTTGTTCACAGCCCGCATGTGCTATCCCTGTCCCCACCACCATACCCCTCCTCCCCTTTTTCCCTTGCTCCACTCCTTTCATCACTCCACATCCACAGGGGAGATGTAAAGCTTTTGGAGTAAATCAAGGCTTTCTCCTTCATAAACGCCTGTGCAATTAACTTAGCTCCTTCTCCCACTGATTTACGGCGGCCATGTTGTAGACTAGAGTCAGCCAGGCCCTCTGGATTTCAAAAGAAAGGGCTAGTTGGCTAACTTCCCTTCCCTTCTCTCTCTCTCTCTCTCTCTCTCTCGCTCTCTCTCTCTCTCTCTCTCATACACACACACACACACACACACACACTTTCAACCATAAACACTGTATTCACACACGCAGACTCATTCACATCTGCTTCACTGAAAAGAAAATGACGAGTGAATAGGAAGAAAAGAAAAGAGCAGTGAGTGAAACGATGAAGCATAATGGCAGAATGATTGGAAGCAGCAATGCAAATTCATCTGACATCATTCTTCTTATAAAGGTGTATATTCAGAGTCATAAAACACAAGTAGTATAGAGCCTCAGAGTTCATATCTATATCTGAATACAGTCAATGACACATAACCACACAGTAAGAAATATTTTATTCTGCATAAGCAAGGTTAAAGGTGATGGTTTCCTTTGTCTTAAAGTAACACAAAGACAAATGTTTTCATTCTACAAACGTTATGCGACACAGTGAACATGGATGGCGGTAAAATGCAAGAAGTTCAGCTTGAATGTGATAAAATATCCACCTACGTTGGATAAATGTTGCACAACATGGCTGTTGAATAGAGAACACCTGCAGTTTTGTGGTTTTCTGTCTTGAATTGTAACCTTGGTTTCATTAACTTTGAAGCTTTGCACTACATTGGAAACCCCATGAGCTCTGTAATATCAAACTACATGGGAAAATGTAGCATGGTTGTTTCTTCTTCACTGTAAAACATCCATTTTGTAGCGGTTCTTGATCAACAGCTGTGAAGAAACTGCCTCTGCTGCTTCTATAATACATGAATGCAGATGAGTAGAAGATGTAATGTAGAGATAACAAACAAATTGCAGTCAGGAAATCAGCATTGTGGGGATTAGAGATTAAAACTAGCCTGCATCAAACACACAAACACTACAAGCGTTGGCACAAAAGACAAAAGATGAAAATTAAAGACCAACGATTTTAAACTGAATATGAATTTTGGATTTTCTGTACATTTACGTAACACTTTGCTTTTAGTAAATGTCTACTACAGCGATACATGTCTACTAATTTTTCTTTTAGAGTTTTAAGAATAACATTTAGGGCACCATGATGAAATAGGGTTATATACTGTATATATATATATATATATATATATATATATATATATATATATATATATATATATATATGTATAGGTATATATATAGTGTAAATATCAAGTCTTGGCCCTGTTTCCTGCTGAAGTGTCCTTGAGCAAAACGCAGTAACATCCTACCTGCTCACTCAGTTTAAGCAGCTTCGGATAAGTGTGTCAGCTAAATGGCTTAAAAGTTAAAAGAAACACTGACATAGTGAAGTCAGATTTAGTTTCATAATCTTTACCACAGTTTAATGTTGGAGTAGAAGTACAACTGTGACAGGTTAAGAGGCTGACTCTAAAGTACTGTATCTTCAAAAATTAGAGCAAGGGATGAAATAGAGATTTTAAAGGCATAGTTCACCGAAATTTCCTCATATACTCAGGTTAAGTTTAAGTAGGATTTCAAAATGTGTTCCCCCACTAGCTTGACAGGCTCATCGTATTTTACAGCTACCAAAGAAGAATAAAATGCTCCAAATTACGTAGTATTGTCCAGATAGTTCTACAAACAACTTTGCAGTACGTGCACCGCAATCCAATAATTGTGCATTTCATATATTTTCCCTGAGGCTGAGAAAGACCTATGGGTATTAACTTGCCGTGTTTGCTGGTTCTATGAAGTTCAGTGGACTTTTAGCTGACAAGAAGGTGAGCAGACAATGACAGAATTTTCATTTTGCATTCAGTATTTTTTGCATTCAAAGGCGTTTTCTTTTTTTTGCTCGAATCCTTTGAGTGCTGCTTTTAGACAGGCTGCTAAATTTAGCATGGAAACATCCATGATTTTAATAATTTATTCCCAAACTGGCATGTAAGGATCAACTCTCAGCTCCTTCAAGGGCTTTGTACTGTAGATGCGACCACAGATCTCCAGTTTGTCATAATATAACTCCCAGAATGTCTCAGATTCTATTTGTGACTCTGTCTATTTACTTTAATACATTTCAGACGTATAGGCTAGGGCCCCTCCCAAAACCTAGCCACATTTCCAAGCCCTCTGCACCCCCCTGCAAAACCCCGGCCCTGCCCTTGTCTGCTGGCTGCCTCGCTGCACACTGGCTCCATTCTTCCAGGCCACGGATTGAGAGGGGCTGGTGTGTCTGTGTGTGCATTTGTGTGTGAGTGTTTAAGGGTGAATTGGTGCACACAGTGCATAGAGTGTCCTGGAAGGCCATGTGTGTATGTGTGCTTGTGCTACAGTTGTGTGTGTTTCATGTTATTTGGGAGTGATTATGCTGCTAACGTCTGTGCACAGACTGCAGATGGGTTTAATGCATGTGGGAGAGTTATGTGTGCATGAGTGTTTGCATGTGACAGCAAGAGGGAGGAAGACAGACGGGTACAGCATGCCAGGATGTGCGCAGGAGTATTCAGGCAGATGACCCCGTACACCCCATCTTACCCCCCCTCAATCAAACCCCCCCTCCCCCGGCCACAAACCCGTCCACCCCACCCACATCTCCACCCCGCCATGCACAGGCCTGTACACAATGTTCTCACTAAGGCTGCCTTGTCATCTCCTGGCACAGGATTTTCTTTCTTTTAACTCTCTGGCTTCTCTGTGCTGGACCACCGACCGTCCTGGGAGATTTCTGTGTCTCCTGGCGTTGCATCATTCCACTTCTTGGTAATGGATCTTTATCCTCCAGGAGATTCAGCCTCTCTTCTGTGTGTCTCTCTCTCTCTCTCTCTCTCTTTCTGTGTGTTTTTTGTTTTATTCTCTGATCTGTGTGAATGATGTGCTTCAGTTTTTACTTCTTGAATGTTTTGTCCTCTTTCCAGGTTAAATGGTGGTGAGGAGGTTCCGTGTCTCAGTCTCTGGATGCTTGGAGACAAGCTGTTCCACCTGGATCCATCTTTTTCAAATATGTTCACATTTTACATATCCTTTTTGTAATGTGGATTGTCCATACTGTAATTGTATTATGTTGGTCTATTCTGTACTCACCACATCTATTACTTGTCTGTCCGAGGAGGGATCCCTCCTCAGTTGCTCTTCCTCAGGTTTCTTCCATTTTTTCCCTGTTAAAGGGTTTTGTGGGATAGACAGATTGTAAAGCCCCCTGAGGCAAATTTGTGATTTGTGATATTGGGCTTTATGAAATGTACTTTACTTGACTGGAAAGCACACTTATGAAACTAAAAGGCGTACACATAATGGGATCCAGTTGCGCACAATGTACAATCTGATCTTGTCTTGACAATGGTGTAATTTATTTTTTCACGTCTGGTAATAATGTTTGATCATAATTGCAACAGAAACTAAATTCAACCCAAAAGCTCAAGAGTTATGAGCACAAATGTAAAATAGCTCTTTATCAAGATGCATTATGGGTGTTTATGTGAAAAATAAAGTGAGGAGTAAAACTATGGTCAAACAGTCATCACTGAATGACATAACCATTGAAGTAGTTTATCAAGAAAACGTAAACGCACAGTGTGATGCGGCGCATGGTGCTGAAACCCTGAACCTGAAAGCTACCTTTGCTTTCCACTTCTTGCACCACATGGGCACTAAATCACAGAGACAGGAACATAACAGCAGCTTACCTTTGTGTCAGCCCAAGGCACCGAGCGCTTTCTCCCTCCCTACATCTTCACTTTGTAGCCCATGCCAAACACTGTCACCCCAAAACTCCTACTAACCTGCCTCCTTATGGCAGCAGTCCTCAGAAGGCGAGCACGGTGGCATGGCAGAGCCACGCGCCACCATCTGCTTCAGCGGGGCACGTGGTGGAGGAGAGGGACCGGCTTCCTCCCTGCCTAACCTACTCTATCCCCTCTACCTCCCTCATCCAAATTCTTCGTCCAATATCCCGTCGATCACTCCCCCCCTTCACTCTCCACCACTAACCCCACCCCCCCCCCCCCCTACCCCAGCCCCCAAAGTCCTCCTGATAATTTTCAAGGAATGAAGAGTCCCTCTGCGCTTGGATTTATGAACTTGCAAGGTAGCTATGGCAACGATGGGCAACTTTGTATTTGAGGAGGGGAATAAGGGGGCTGAGTGGGGTGTTTGGGTGGGGAGGGGGGTAGTAAGATGTGTGTGTGTGTATGTGGGGGATTTTGCAGAGAAAGAAGAAGCATTGTTGTATTGGTATTCAGGGTGTCAGCAAACCAGAGTAATTGCTGGGACTTATAAAGGGGAAGAGGTAAAAGCTCATCTGGGGGGTGCAACTCTCTAAATACTCCCAGCACATGGCGGGAGGGGAATAAACACTCACTCTGTTTGTATTGCCTGTTGACGGAAATCTTTTTTATAAAAAATAATATGGTACCAGTAACGGAAGGCTCAATTCAGCCGTGGTTACTTTTTGTTGCAAAAATGTATCCTCGCTTACACTTTTAGGTGTTAAGATGTTAGTTAGCCTTTTACAATCACACACTAACACCTCTGTATCATATGCCAAATGTAAGTCACAGAAACAAACTGTATGTGATCTGTTTACTGTCTCCCTGACTGCGTATCTGTAGCTTACTCCAGGATGTATATATCTGCCTTTAGCTTCTTATCAGGCGCTCACAGTGTTCCCTGTAAAGCACATAGTCAACCACTATAGAGACATACTTGCGGTGAAAAGACAGGGAGAGAGAGAGAGAGAGAGAGAGAGAGAGAGAGAGAGAGAGAGAGAGAGAAATGGGGGGGTTGGAAAAAACTCCTGACACCTCAGACTCCACTTCACAGCCAGTGAAGGAAGAAAGTGAACGAGCCGCTAAGCCTTCCCTCCCCACAGCCGCCTGCAAGGTGGAGATATTACTGTTCACATTTGGACAGATGCAAGGATCTGTGGTGTGTGCGTGTGTGTACGTGTGTGTGCGTGTGTGTGTGCGTGTGTGTGCGTGTGTGTGCGTGTGTGTGCGTGTGTCTGTGTATGTGTGTTTGCAAGGTAAAGGCCTTCAACTGTCACTGAGATTTCCTCCTATACTAAATGTCTATTACTGTTTGATTTAGCCAAGTAACATGTTTTTCTACTCACAGTCTAAGACAACTACCATTGATTCAAAGAAAATCTAAAAACATGTTCTTTGTCCTAAACTTGGGAAAGCATGTCGATTTCTGTGTGGTTGTGATTGAGGTAACTGTTTGCGTCTACCTCCGGGAGAGTTGGACGCTGACTGGGAACAATGAACGGATACTGGGTTTTATGTTTCCCAAATGGTCAATTTAAAGAGCCTGTAAAAGGTTTGGTTATGGTCATATTTGTAAACGCACTGCAGGATTACTTCTGAGTGTGAGCTTTGAAAGGCTTTAAGATTGAGCTGCTAGTGGGGAACAAAACAAACATACTGCTAGACACAGGGGCCCTATTGAGTGTAATTCTGTGTACTTAGAGAACATTGAGACAATAGTATAATCAAACATGACATGATCTTATTGCCCTCCAAATGTCAACTGCTGTTAGCAAACATTCAAGACCACTAACTCAGAGAGTAGCCAAGCAAAGGAGGGAAAACACGTTACAGTGTGCACAAGGCTAAAAAAAGCTTGAAAAATAAATACTCAAAAATAAAAACAGCTGCAGTCAGCATATGAACCGACACAAAATGGATAACCAGGAGGAAGTCTGAGTGACTTGTCCAAACCCTCGTCTCATGTCTTATGCACTTTCATGTTGCATTATATTTAATTATAGATCATACCAGGGCAGCCCTTAACAGGGCCTGCTTGCCTCACAGGTACAAACAGTTAAATAATTCAGTACCCGGCGTGTAGGATAGGATGTGGTGTGAGTGCAGCAGGAGAATAAGCTTACTGTTATTCAACCATCAGCTCCATCTTGCTGTGGGACAAAATGGAGATTCAGTGAGGTTAAATGGCAGATTTTTTACAAGCTTGTACAAGGCATAAACCAGCCAGGAGACCTTTCAGGTATCCAACAGACAAATACCAAAGTTATAGTTTACGAGAGAATGACAGCAGCAGCAGGTTTATTTTGAAATTCCAGTACGACTCATTGGCAAGCCGTTTATCCGAAAATCAATTGTAACACAGAACAAGCTATAGAGCGTTAAACCATGTTCAAGTTCTTACACGACACAGTTTATTGCAGGTTCACAGTTGACTGCTATCATGTTCAACCAAACCCATTACTGTTATCTGTCTTTTGCGCCCAATATCTTTTTACACTTTCTCCATTATGAGAAATCCAATTGCAGGTGGAGCTTTAAATAAACATAAATAAAAAGAGATATTGTGGTTACAAGGAGGGAGAGAGAACAAACTCTTTTTTTTTTTGCATTTCTGTTTATAGCACGAGTTAATGGAATGACCTGAATGGAATGGCAAATCAGGTGGCGGACAGAAGTGAAGTAATGCCCGTGCTATCATGAAAGACTGAATACTAATAACAAGTAACATTGTATGAGGAAGAAATCATGAAATTACACTTTAGAGACACGGATAAAAATCCAATGTTTTTGTAAAGGGACCAATGGACACGTTCGTTAGCATTTGTTGAGCTCCGTTCTTAAATGAAAAGAAATTGAATAGAATTCATAATTTAGGCATACATTGCATTGGTATTTCTGCACAGTGCCAAAGTGAGTCAGGACAAAACACTTCTGCTTTCATTTCTGTAAAACATGGTCAACTACTTTGTGTTTGTCAGGATCCTCAGTGCTGACGACAGAGCTGCTCTCTGCGATTTGACTAGGTCAAAGATTGCTCTAAATTGCGCCACGATTCCATTCATATTCTTGTGATTTTCCTGCCATTTCAGGCACAGCTTTTGAGAGAAGAAATCAGACCTTTGACTTTGTCTTGATTCCTCTGCACAGATTAGACATTGTCTACTGTGTGTTCAATACACAACTTGTGTGTGGCTGCTGCAGATATATATAAATGCAAATTGAGTTATGCATAGATATTAATGATACAGCAACAGATCATCACCAACATTCATTCCTTTTAAATAATGTTTGGTTTACTACTCTTCAATACCTTGACTTCAGAAAAAGCATGTGACAAGTTTACATGCTCAGTGAACTAAATGTAATGTTTCAACTAGTAGTAGTAGTAGTAGAATATGTAACCTTAATATATGCATGGGATAAAGTGCCATATTTTCCTGCTGTGCAGCTGATACATCAAACATAGTTAACACAGCAG
This sequence comes from Cottoperca gobio, assembly GCF_900634415.1. Classification (NCBI taxonomy): domain Eukaryota; kingdom Metazoa; phylum Chordata; class Actinopteri; order Perciformes; family Bovichtidae; genus Cottoperca; species Cottoperca gobio. The sequence goes on from NC_041358.1 coordinate 17,393,125, forward strand.
CAATACTATAGTGTTATAATTTTTACAGTACCGGCACTATTTGGAAAAATAGGCTACAGACAAAATATCGGAATAAAGAGGTTGCTTGTAGTAGCGTTTTAATGTTTCCAGCTGCTGTCTCCGCTGACTGTGTTGAAAGGAAGCTTTGGATGCACAGCAGGAGTCAGGAGTGGTGGGAATGTGTTGTGCACAGTGATGCCTGCTGAAACTTAAGAATGAAAAGGGAAACTTTGGATATTCGTGCCATCGCCTTTCCCAACAAAGTAAGCTGCCAGCCAGTGACAGCAAAGAAGTGAGACTCTGCCTTTGGTGTTGTGGTGTTCAAATTCAGGTCAGACAGTAAGACTTTCATAGGAATTAAATACCATATGTGATCTCCAAAGATTGTATACCATACATATTTAAATCATGGTCAAGCCAACAGAAAAACAACCTGAACTAGGTGAGATCAGAGTGGTCAATGTTGCCTGATTTGAATAACGTGTTTTAACTTGAACTTTAAATTAAATGAAGTTTGGTTTGCTATATTCCAAACCAAGAGACATCATTTAGATATTTAAATGTATAAAAAATGACAGAAAAGGGAGAAGGTTTCAGCATGTGCGTGAGAAAATAGAAATGGTTTATCGGGACAGATAGCTAAGAGGAAGACATGTAAATGGAGGAGGGGGTTGCGGGGGCGGAGTAACAGATAGAGAAAGAAAAGAGATTGAGAGGAGTGGATGCAATGAACAGGAAGCATCCGGAATGAATTCCCAGAGATGGCCACGCATGGCTGGGCTGAACTGGCCTGGATCTGGGAGGTGGAGGTTGGGTGGGGGGTTGAGAGGCCCCCGCACATCCAGCTGGACCAAAAGAGAGAGAGAGAGAGAGAGAGAGAGAGAGAGAGAGAGAGAGAGAGAGAGAGAGAGAGAGAGAGAGAGAGAGAGAGAGAAGCCCCCAGGCACTGACAGGTGTAGCCCTCCACTCCAGCTGAGGCCTCACAGCTGACCTGGATCTCTGGATATTTCTCTCTATGTCTCTCTCTCTCTCTCTCTCTCTATGTCTCTCTCTTTTTCTCTCTCTCTATGACTCTCTCTCTTCTCTCTCTCTCTCTCTCTCTCTCTCTCTCTCTCTCTCTCTCTCTCTCTCTCTCGCTTTCCCCCTGTCAAACACATGCTTTAACTCTGAGGGTTACACACACAACAAGCTACGGTATGTTGCACCATGTTCGCTATTCTTCACTTAACATGGCTGCCAACCAGGCCGCAATTCATCCCCCAATTGAGTTTAAAACTAGCACCCTTTGTTAAACACTTGAAAAGTCTGCATTCTCGACTGATGCAGTAGTCGCGTACAGAAGAGTACACCAGCACTTAACAAGGCAGTTAGCTCTCCACAAGCAGGAAGTGAGTAAAGCTTGGTTTTTTTTCCTCAAAGCAATTCCTCTAAGGATCAAACACACTGCAGTGGTAAGCATCCACATCAGCAGTGGTTAGATCTGTATGTCTCATAAAAGCAACTGTCTGAGCAAAAACAAAGAGACTTCTTTATATTGTTGCCTGGGTCATCATTGGGATGATATGAAAAACGTGTTTGGCTAGATTCAAATCCAGGAAGTTGAACTTCCAGGCTGGACATCAGAGAATCACTACATCTGTGTGCAGGATTTTTACTTGATACGATTGCTGCTAAGACCTTAGAGAGAATAACACACCCACGGTGCAGGGCTTAATGTCTCAGTATTTCTCACAACACTGGTATTGTTGCTGGTGGTGTTTCTCAAAAATAAAACCACACCTCCCATAAACGAGAGAAAAGAGCTTCCCCACTCAACGTTTGTAGAGGATAAATATTCTGTCAGTGACTTTTGCACTCGCTCCAAAACCCAAAGCTTCAGGTCTTTTTTGCAAAGAAATAAAAGTGGCCTCTTCCAGCTGGGTGTTCAATTAAACCTGACCAATGAAAGAAAAATGTCAAATGTAATGTCGGAGCTGCTGACCTAGCGCCTTGAGATTGCTTTTAGCTTTGAAAGGCGCTTTATAAATACAATTTATTATTATTATTATTATTATTATTATTATTATTATTATTATTATTATTAGTATTATTATTATTATTGTTATTGTTATTGTTATTATTATTATTATTACCTCTTGATAATTAATCATTTGAATTATTAGATGTACTGATTATCAATGGGGCAATGATTAATTGGTGTTAACACATTTAAGAAATACTGCTCATTTGGTGGAGTGCTTAAAGAGACTGTCAGATAGTATAAAGCAACACCTCCTGGCCCTCATCTTGTGCAATATCATAACATTATTATATTTTAATATAAAGGATTATCCCCTCCATTAGAAAAAAAAAACGTTTTTACCAATCAGTGTTTCTATCATCATCTAGACCTTTTTGTTATACACTGTTATTTGAAACATCAACACAATTAAAAGTAGCCCAGAATTCATTTAATTTGCCTCACTGGCTGGTTACGTGAGCCGACTCTTAACATGATGAGTAAATGAGTATTCCAATATGACAAGTTAAAATGATAAGGTCAGTAATGCTGAACAAAGAGGGACCATTTTCTGTCATTCAACAAAGGACTAGATTACACTCATGTTAAATAAACAATGAATTAGAGCGAGTGAACAAGAACAGATTGATTTGCTGTTAGCAGCACGGCAATTAATCTTACACCGCCAATGAGGGTACAGAACAAAAATAAAAAGAAAGACAAAATACAACGAGCACTATTGTGAAAGCAGCATTGTTATATGTCATTGTCAGATGTAGTGAGTGTAATGCACTGGTCTTATAATGAGCTTTGTCTGTGTCTGCCTAACAGGGGTTTCATACTTTGTTGTCTTTAAATTGTATTTCCTTATTAAAAGAAGTAGGACAATCTGCAAATTGGATGATTAAATGTGTTTCTTGTGCAGGTTTTTGTGAGAATTTCAACACTGGAATGAGGAAGATAAGCCCATTAGCATAATGTCATTCAATTGAAGATGTGTTTTAAACGGGGTAACTTACTTTGAAAAATAATTTCAAGAAAAATCAAGACGTCGGAATTCAGTTCAAGATTCAATTAGTTATGCACACAGACATTTGTGCAGAATTGCAATGTGCTGTATGTGTGCCTTTGTAAATGTAGTTATTCTGTTGTACCATTTATGATTCCTGAGAGCAAAGGCATTTCTCATGAGCAAAAATATCTGTACACACTACCGTGAACACCAAAGTGCACAACTTTAAATACTTCAGGGACAGGCATTTTTGTCCTAGCTGTGATATTTGACTTTTTGGGCAGAAATGCAAGCGTGTGCATCCCTGCTCCCAACCCACCTACACACACACACACACACATGCGCACACCCCCTAAACCAAGCCTCTCTCCATCCAACCACTCACACACGTACACTCGTGTGGATATTATCAGTGCTGCTCAGCTGAGGCTTCAGGCCTGTCCGGTCCCCACGGCGTAGCGGTGACCAGGGGAGGAAGAGCTTATCTCGGCCCCAGGCCCCTCCCTCGGCCCCAAACCTTGGCTCCGGGAGCTGGGAGGCAGATGCCATGCAGGCCCCCAGTGTGGCGTGTTTCTGTGGCCAAAGCATATAGCGTTTAATGCTTAAGGGACAAGCTTTTGAACCAGACAGTCCATCTTGCCTGTGTGTTTGTGTGTAAATGTGGGTGTTTATGCAGGCCACACAGCAGATGGAGGTAAAGGCTTTTAGTATGACCAACTCCCTCTGGCCCACCTTGACCAGATCAGAGCATTTGGTACGCACATGCACACACTCACACACGCACACACATTGACACGTGGACTTAAACCGGCTATACTCCCTGGGTGATAATAAACGGGACTGAATTTTTACCAGGTGTAGTGTTATTTCAGGCTTCCTTTAAATTGGCCATGGGCGTGATCAGTGGAATGTTGCGTTAAATCATGGGATGATAGAGATGAGCGTAGTGGATTCTATGCAGAGATAAATCGGGTGATGCTGTATTTGACAGTGAGGGCAACTTACATTTATTTAACTGATTTCAGATAAAGCCAATTCTCTCATTGGCAGCTGAGAGAATCAACCACTTCCTCACATCCACAGCATGTTCTCACAGTCACACGTCTTCATCATTTCCATTCATAACTAACTATTTCCCCGTTGAAATGGAAGAGTATTTCATTGGACGACAAAAGTGAAAACAGGTGTTTTTGGAATGCGCAGCTGAAAAACTCCAAATGAATTTTAAAGAGATGAGGTTAACAGCTTCGAAAAGCTCCTTTCGTCTCAGAGAATTATGCTAAGTGTTCACAAAACATTGGTCTAAATATAGGGCTGCAACGCGCCGCAGATTAGCTTGCACAGTGATGGTTCTATAAGACGGCGGCAGAGAGCTGTCTTCCCTTTTTTTGACTGGCACTGCTTTGAACCCCACCGCTCAAATTCACCCGCAGTGGATAAATATCTGCAAGTATGTGTGTGTGTGTGTGTGTGTGTGTGTGTGTGTGTGTGTGTGTGTGTGTGTGTGTGTGTGTGTGTGTCTGCCTATTAGCCTGTTTGTGTATCTTCGTACATGAACCAAGGGTGAATTCATTTTCTGTGTTCATAGCAAATGTGTTCAACTGTTGAAATCTCTGACGTATAACGCATAAAGGGCACTGCGGTAGAATGAAGAAGAAGAAGCTACTGGAGTTTGTTTAGGAGCGAGAGCACCTTCCTCTTGGATGTTAAAAGGCATTAAAGAAAGACTGAAATTTCGGCTCTTGGGGGGTAACAATGTCATATATGCTCGCAACCCCCGAAAACATCAAAGGGTTCGTCTTGCTCAAGTCCTGTTTCAGCGAAGACATCCATGCTCTAATATTTGAGTCTTGCCTTTGATGTGTAATCACACATGCGCATATCTACCACTCGCACAGGCACAATACATTTGCTGAGATAAAGTGACTGCAGTGTATGACCCATTTTGCCGGAGCAGGGTTTTGCTTTCATAACGATGGGGTGTAAGTGAACGTGTGTGTGTTTGAATGCCTAGCCAGTATCTTACACCGGGATGATGCAGCACGACAGGCTTTTAAAATCTTGAAAAGGAAGTGCTAGGCTGGTTTCTGGTAAAACTGCTACTGTCACACGTCCAGTCATAATGCCGTTAGCCATACTCCCCCGGTGCGACAGGCAAGCCAGGACTGAAAGTACTCACAAGTGTCAAGAAAAGGGGAAGCTTTATCTTGAGTTGAAATTAAAAAAAAATCTAGTTCAGGAGTGTGTTGCGAAATATATTTCATGTTCCTTAAGTGTGGCGTCAAGCCTCGAAAACCCCTGAACATGCTCCTCAAGCAGTTAATAATCATTGTTTCACGGTGTTGGAGGAGCGAGGCAGAGATAATGTTTTGTGTCGAGATAACGCGTTGCCTTATTCCTGCCGCCTCCCGTTAACGCATAAGACAAATGGAATGGACGCCTCGCCTTGGAGCCCTCCAAATGAGGGTGTCTGCCGTGAAGTGAAGTGAAGTGAAGGAGGAGGAGGAGGAGGAAGAGGTGGAGGGAGGGAGGGGGCCAAGTGCCACAAAAATCAGGGAGCGGCTGCTCGACCCTCTCGGCGCATCACGGCAGCAGTCAAGTGAATGTGAAAACAAGAGAAAGCTTTGCGAAATATTGATTTAATGCCGCAGCCTGAGCAGGGGAAGATGCACGGTCCAGATTACATGCGCTCTATTTCCCACCCATACAGAACCTTGAGTTCCTCTGCCTCCTCACTCCAGAGAACCGAGGAGAGACAGAGAGAGGATGTTCTTTTATGTGCTTTTGCCCTCTGTGAAGTCTGACTGTGTAGAAAATCAATATGGAAATATGAAAAAGGGGTATAGGACTGCATAAATATGTAAAACATATCATGCTCCCTTTGTTTCTGAACATGTGAGAGAAAATATCAGAGGATGTTCTCGCTGTAACCTCCCACCACAGCACCTATAGGTTGTATCCCTTCCTTTCAATTAGCTCCCCGTCTCGTAAATAATGAATCAGATCGGAACTTGCTATGATCAAAAATTGATTGGTATAGGTTTTAGTACCACTAACTACAGTATGATAGGAAAGCACCAGGAAAACATGAAGTCGCAGTATTTCAGACATTGAAGGTAAATCTATAATAGTATCATTTTAGTGTCAAAGATTTCTTTCTTTTTTTGTATTTCCACTTTTCAGTGTTTTCATCAGCTTGTGAAAATGACATGATCTTGTTCCTTGCATTTGCGCCGTGATGATTGCTTTATTAAGTGTCTTATTATTAATACAATTCCTGATTTACCTGCATCGGGTCATAAGGCAGCAAATTATTCAGGAAGACATGCAACAAATCAAGCTATATGAGCCACAAATTAGATGATTTTCTTTTGGTTATTGTAATCGTGTGTGTCATTGCAGTTATATGTCTGTTACATCACATTATAATCAGATACATGTATGCATGTGTGTTGGGAAAACTGAAATGTATTTCACAGTAAAACACACAAACATTTTATCAGAGCAACATCAGACCACTGACAAAGATTCTTATATGAACTACATATTGAATGAAGGTCGACTGACGAATGATGAAAGATAGCATTATCATCTGGCCAAGTGATCAAACTGCCACATACAGTTACTGCTCCTGGTCATAATAAAAAAAATGATGCCTCATTTAGATTAAAGTGCCCACATCTTCAAGTTGACAGCCACTCAAAAGTTGATATGTAGACTCGCCAGACATTTCATTCCTCATTCGTTCTTTCTTTTTAGAGAGAGGACACAGAATACGTGCATTTCCCTACGCTGCCCTTTGTGTAACTCGTAGTCGTAGATGACAAAAAAATACAGATCTTTGGAACAATTTGTTACTTACTCCCCCCCCCCCCCCCCCCCCCCCCCCCTGCTGAAAATTATGAACAGTGAGCCGCACTCACATTCTTGCGCACAGCCAAGTGAGGAGGTCCGCTCATGTCCTGAGCCAATGGCGCACAGAGCAGCCTGATTATACTTATCCTCGACTGGCCAATGGCGCACCACTCCCCTGCTCACATGACGCCTTTCTGTGTGCTCCCTCTCCTCTCAGAACTCAATCCCGGCGAGTGCAGGCATCACTGAAGACTTGACACCGGCGGAATCGGACGTCCACTGTCTTTGGCAGAATTACCCAGGTGTTATCTTATGCAAACGTGTTCGCCATCAGATGATGCTGACCATCCTGTCGATGAGAATGAGTCCGCATCGCTGGAGGACCAGACTTATTTCCGTTTCCAAACGGCCGGAGAGGCACAGTGTCGAGACAATAACGCCCAGAAGTTATTGAAATGAATCGTAAGTAGGCGACGTTATATTTTTTTCCTTTTTATAATCTCTTATTTATTGCTAATATTCCGGAAATAAGTAGTTTATATTTATCATCTAGTCCTATTTCAAGTCGACCTCATTTTTAAATCCATGACTGCATGTGTCACTTGTGCTGTGTGCTTTCTGTTTTGTTTTTTAAGGCTATATTCTAAGGCAAATTAAACATTTAAAACCTTTTTTAGGCTTGTATTGCTAAAGAAATATCACTTCACTTCATACTTGAGAGTTATTTAAGTTCATTATATACTGTCGACATTCTTTGTGCGTCTCTGTGAATTTTCTCATTGGATGTGTGGCAGTCTGTGCGCAGCGCCATAGCGTGGAATATAGATTTAAAAAAGCACACGGTACACCCGTTGACCCCAGGCAGGCAGGCTGTGCAACCGGTCCACACGACTCAATGAGAACAATTAGGAGGGGGGGATAAGGGAGAGAGAGCGAGAGAGAGAGAGAGAGAGAGAGAGAGAGAGAGAGAGAGAGAGAGAGAGAGAGAGAGAGAGAGAGAGAGAGAGAAATAAATAAATAATGGAGTACTTGAAGCGCACTAAAACAGGGCTGCACTTCACTTCAACCCTCCAGGCAGGATAAGGGTGGATCTTCAATAACCTTGTGTGGCATGTCCATTGCAGGATGTGACACAAAAAAGTCCCTTAAGTTTAGACCCAGGTCAGACACAGATAAAAAAAAACAGAATTTTTTTTTTTTTTGAAATGAGTTGTTCCACCACATTTGAAAGACACTCAAATGAGGTCATGTCATTCACTGAACCCTTTTATTGATGGGAAATTAGGAGGTGGTGGGGTCAAGGCGGGAGGAAAGGGGGGGGGGGGGGGGGGGGGCTTTTGCAAAATGTCTGTACATTTTGGAACCAAAGCAAAAATAGGTACCCTCTGATTTTCCATGATTTCTGCACAATCAGGGGGAAAGAGCGGGGGACCGGGGCCATTTGATGTTTTGAAAGGCTTCAGATGGCTTTAATTAGGACCTATAAAATCTGTCTGCCCCATTCTCTGAGGCGGTGCTCTGGAGGAGCAAGAAGGGAGGGGAGCTGACAAAAAAAGAAAAAGAAAAAGAAAACCGATACAGAAAGTCACTTCGGCAAGGGATTGTCTAATGAAATTTTTATAACCCTCTTTTTTTTTTTTCTCGTTGCTCCCTCCCTTTGCTTCCCGCCCTCCCTTCCTTGATGCTGGTGGTATGTAGGCAGCCCTCTTATTCCTTCTTTGTCTGGCTGCTGTGTTATCTACACTCACCACCCCTCAATCCTCCCACCACCCTCAACCTAACTACCACCTACAGTCAGCCCGACCCCAGACACCTGAAGGCTAGACATAATGATCAAGAGAAGTTCCAGTCAGTCTGGAGCACAGCCAGTTGTTTGAGGTTTTCTTCTTCTTCTCTTTTTTTTTTATCCTCACCCTGGCCTGGCCTGGCTGGCGCTGCCCGTGCCTCTGCCTCTTTCTCCTTTCTCCATACATAATCAAGACACGCTATGTTATTTGTGAGTTTGTGTGTGTGTGTGGGGTGGGGGAGGGGGGAGGGGGGTTGGCGGCACAGGGATGCATTTTTATCGCTACTGCTACTGTTGCTGCCACTGTGTAGCCTATGGATCTTGGATGGTGGAGTGTGGGTGACTCACACAGCTGCAATACACACACTTATGAAGAAACATCAAAGACTTCTTCTGTGTGTGTGTGTGTGTGTGTGTGTGTGCATGTGCGTGTGAGAGAGATTTCAGCTATGCTGTTCTGACGAGCGTCTGCAGGAATATGTAGGTATGGCCATGGTGCCTGTAGCTATTTAATTATTTTTTCTATTTTGTTCAATTAGCTGGGGTTTATGTGTTCTTCTACTTGGCTCTTTTTTTGAAGCGTTACATTTATTGTGCCGCTGTATGTCACTGTTCCACATACAGGAGGCTCTAAAGCTTGATGTTTTCCCCGTCCTTAAGTTTGTTTCGGAATTCAAAAGAATTAGGGTCAATAAAAGAATTATCCCATTATTAATGAATGGGAGTTGAATCTTTTGAGCTTCAAAAATAAACGTAAAATATAATTCCTGCTCAGAGATTCCATTGTTACCGTACTGGAGGTTTTAAATGAGGCCCTCAGACGCTGTCTGTCGCGTTTCCTCACTGACAGTGGGCGGCTTTGAGTTGGGGTTTAATCCGATGTGGCTTCTGAAGTCGGGCAAAAGGAAAGAGAAAACATTAATTAGATGTGGGAGTTGTTAAAAATGCTTCGATATGTGTATTTCTTTGATGGACAAATTCATCTTCAAGAGTGTCTTCCTTTTGCGGAGTACGTGCCTTTTTGTTTTCTCGATATGTGTTGGTTAGGGATTACATCATTTGGCTGCTGCTGGGTTAGCTAGATGAGAAAGCTAGCCTGCTTTATGGAAAATGGCCGGTTGGAGCGGAGTCTTTGTTTGACATCTTTGCTTGACAACACAGTGACAATCAGAACAGGTACAGTTAGACGTTATGTTTTTCTGTTTCTAGTCGGAATTAGCCAAATCATTTCGGAGTTGTTTTTGTCAACGATGTCCATTTCTTGTTTGTTAGATGAGTATCCCCTAACAGCTGGAATGGGCTTTCTGTCTGTACCAACAACAATGTAATCTTCTTAGATATGATGTTTTGGAGTGTTGCTAAAATTTGCCCAGAGCTTCGACAGAAATCCTGCCACTTGTTTGTATGTGTTTTCTGATGTCTCTTCATCTGCCACCACCCTTTGAAGGGGGAAGTAATAAAAAGCTCAATGGGTGCAACAAGCTGTTCTTCCCTCCTACACTTTGAGGCTTTCTACCTGGAGATGAATAGGAGGCCCCTCCATAACGAAGGGGGAGAAGACAACATTTTATTGAAGGCTGAGGATGTGGGGGGATGCGCCATAGCTTATAGACACTTGGTGTGAAATGGTCGTAGTTGTACTTGTTTACAGGATATCACTGTCTACTGAGTTTGACTCGAGAATTATCCCTATTTTAGGTTCTATGAAGGCATCATTTTCTAAATTACGAATCTGTCAACATTGTTGACAACAAATAATGTTAATCTATTAAGGTTTAAGTAGGTCAAAAGGGTGTTATGTAAACATGAACAAATTGTCCTGGTAAATCCCGCTTGAAGTAAAATACTGTCTTTATAGCGTGATAATACAACATCCATGATAATGACATTGGACAATCACAAAGGCACAGATTAGGATTTACGGTAACCAGATTTATGCGTGAAGGAGTGAAGTCATGGTCAGGAATGTAAATGGCGGAGTCATTCAATTACCTCCATGCCCTTTCCTGGGAAAAGTCCCCAGCCGTGAAGAGGTTAATTGTTTTTGAATCTCCATCCGAGGGGAGAAAATGGGCGAACGGGAGGGATAATTGAGCCGCTGATAGTTGAGTGGATTATGGATTACTGCGCCTTTCCAAAGGAGGAAAGAAAAGGAGGTGAACGAGAGAGGAAGGAGAGAAGGGAATGGAAGGACGGGCTATGTTAATGGCCCATGTTGTGCAATGTAGCCGCAGGGATCGTCTGGCCTTCTTAGGAAGATGGAGAACTCCAATCCTGTTTAGCCCATGATGTGACCCTTGACCCTTTGCATGCTCCTCCCTGCTCCAGGTGCAAGCCCTCACTGCTGGCAGCTCACACACACTGCAAGCTAATTTCTCACACACTCTGCAAGCACTGGGGGGAAACGCCATATGAAAGCGCAGATCCTCCCAACATTTTCACCCCCCCCCCCCCCTCCCCCCCTGCTTCTTTTTTCCTTCATGCCATTCTATTGTCAGGGGTTAAAGATCCAAGCCTGCTTCTTGGGGGTGGGGGAGCGTTGCCTCTCTCTCTTTTTTTTTTTTTTTTCTTCCTCTGTAATATGTTCTCGGCAAGAAAATGGATGACTGTCTTTAAAGAGGGAGAAAAAAAGATGATCTGACATGCTGCAATAATCACAGGACTGTTAATCAGAGGGATGTCATGTATAATTACTACAGTGTTTGATAACACCGCAGCGAACCACCTCAGGCCATTAGGGAAAGTTTCCCGATGCCATTAATGGGCGTTAATAAAATTCAAGAAAACTCTGATTGAACGAGCCCTCTGCATGGCCCAGTGGTTAAAGCACTGTAAGGTTAATGAACCAATTTACATACTTTCTGCTGCCATCTGGGTGAAGTGACGAGGCAGATGCTTCCTACTCTGTACTGTTGCGTGGTGCTGTTCAACACAGAGGAATGTGTCAGGTCCTTAGCTGTCGATGAGCACATTTAATATTTAGCCTGTGGTCAAAAACATTCATGAATAGACAGAAAATCGATGCTGCTGAAAGGTCCTGTATAAATACAGTAAGCATCAACCAGACTGCTTTTGTGGCAAGTAATTGTTTCATTTAACCCTATTAAAAATGGGTGAATAAACGAGTGCATGTTAAATGTGGTTGATATCATGTTTGACTATTGTTCTTCATAAAAAGTGAGGCTTAAGTGTGGATTATAACCTAACCCCCCCCCTCCCCGTGATAAAAAAAAGATGTCATCTGCGCCGCAGGTGATAAGAACTTGATGGGGGCGATGCAAAATAATCATCATAGACGATGTTGGAGACTGGGCCAAAAAGAGGATTAGTGTCTGTCCACCTCTCTGCCATCATCATCTGGGTGATCACTTTACAAATGGAGCATTTTCAAAGCGCTCTTTTTGCGGAGGAACACAATGACATCTGTCGTCGATCAATAAAGCCTTGTGAAAGCAGAGGGATATACTTTTTAAAAAAAATCAAAGACTCTGGCTGGCATGACCATCATCTCATCCTGTCTGCGGGAATCAGATAAGGGAGCGGGGCCTTGCAGGAAAGGTTGTTCGGCCCCAGGGCTGCTCGACTTGACAGATATCCCTCCTATTGGCACCCATCGCAGACTGATTTCATCTGCAAATGGGGGAAAAAACCCAAACGTTTTTGCATCTCTCTGATAGTGTACATGTGGTAGAATAGCTGAAGGGATAGATGGGTAAAATGGAGCATAATATATAATCCCCCGCAGCGTGTATAGGCAGAAAATACACTGCTATTTCTCTAACCCCTCTGTTGTCCTCCATGGATGATGGCTTTTACCTCATGCTTCACTTACATGGTTTAAAGAAAATAAAATCACCCCGGTTTTGGTTTGACAATGTGTCAGAGCTGGTGCGAGTGTTCGTCTCAGATTAGCTCTTTGTGCCGTGAGGAGAGAGGAAAGACGCGATGGGGTGGGTAGGGGGGGGGTCAGGGATGGGGGAACAATAACGCTGCGATCACACAGCACAATTTTATGAAAGCTGTATTTGTCCGGTTGGATAGTTCTATCAAAGCCTAACAGCCACGGTGGAAGGTGATTTAAATGACGGGTTGAGCAACAAAGCCGGCAAGGTGTCGGGTTAGAGTCAAGTCTCAGCTGAATGCTCTCCAGGTAAAGGCAGATAATGCGCTCTCGAGTTTTTCTTTCTCTGTCTTAAAGAAGTCTAATTTCTACAGATGGCTCTGAGCTGACACCAGTGCTGCCAGGGCTTCTGTTCTCAGAGCTAAGCTTGTACAACATTAATGTGAAGATGAAAAGACATCATTGCTACACTTTTCTTCCTGTAAATTCATCCCTGAAAACTAGCTCAGAAAAGCACTGTTTCTTTAATAAGAGGATGAATGTGATTTCTCAGGTCGAAACCTGCCGTTCACTTGCAGTGCAGACAAAAGAAGAACATTGGTCTCTACTCATATCTGTTGTTGTTTTCAGTTTCAGAACCCCCCATCGTATTTCCTGGTGACTCACTTCTTTCCGAGCCATTTATGCTTGAAAAAACTTCCTGAGGATGAATCCCACATATTCTGGGTTTTATCGTCGAAGAGGGACCATTGGGCATAATGAAGTTCTGTTTCCCAGCATGAGTTTGGGAGGCTCATGATTACAAATGCTTCTCTCATTGTCTCCCATCATCTCCTGCCTAATTGAAGACAATATAATGGGACAATGGGGTCTCGCTCATCATTCTGCGTCAATGGCATGCTCTATGGAACGTGCCAGTCTGTTAAAAGAGGGGTGTCTGTGTTGGGAGGGTAGTGTGTCTGTATGGATACTTGAATGTGCTCGAGCTTGTTTAATTTGAACCAAGAAGATGGACAATTAAAGAACAGCTCCCCGGGGGGGTGCGGGGGGCTGTTCATTTTGGTCCGCTTCCCCAGTTCATGGCCGCCCGACCTTGTAAACTCTCCTGGATGTGTCTGGGTCATGCGTTAGGGGGGGGGGGTTTGTAGGCGGGAAGGGGATTTGGCGGGGGCCTGCCTCTGGAGAGGTTGTCTCAGATGATTAGGACAGCCAAGTGGGGAGAGTCCCTCAGTGCCTGGCCTCCTTCACCTCCCTAATATGTTCTGAATAAGTCCCCCACCGCTGTGCGTTTTGTTGTGGGCTTTTTTTTAGGAGTTGGGGTGTGTGTGTGTGGGGGGGGGGGGATTATGTCTGGCCATGGTTTAGGAGTGTTTGTCATCTGCCCCCTCGAGGCCTGCACCGGCTCCTTTGTCTGAGCGTCAGGCGTTGGTACAATGTCAAATCACACAATGTGCCTATGCAATGAGGGCATCTCGGGTTAGGAGCTGACACAAGATTTCATGTCCAGATTTTTCTTTTTTAGTAACTTCATTTTAGGTTCAAATTTATACAACCAATTTTCTCCATAAACTGTTACAATAGCCTTATATTTTTTTAGTAATTACGACACATTTCTTGGCCCATCTGTGCTGTTGCATTCTGTTTTTTTTTTGGCATTTCCGTAAATGACTTTGCGTAAAAAATACATTGTCAGAATATTATCAGGTAGAAGCACAGTATTCAATGTGTTATGAGTCGATCAAAATCAAAATGAGCTCAGCCATTTTGCACTGACTTTCAACAGTCATGCAAATAAACATCCATGACAGAAGGGGAAGCGGTACTCATTTCTCTACATGCGCATCAATAAACCAGAATACTTTGCAGCTACAGCTTGCATCTTTGCTAATCTAAGATTGCTAGCGTGAGAAGTCTATCAAACTCTTTAACAGTTTTCTTTTCTAATTTGAACAATGAGCCGCTGCGGTATTGTTTTTTCTCCAGTCTCACAACGCTATCACTAATGCTTCTTGATGTGTGAAGGCTGTTAAAAAGAACCACGCTGGACACCATTAAAAGTACATTCAAATATGTGCAACAATGTATAGTTAACTATCTCTTGAAATGTATCAAACAAGATCTGTGATATAGAAGTGTAACAGTATAGTAGAATTTTACTTTAAATCCAGGCTTAATACTATATATATATATATTTATATTAGTGGCCTATTCCTGGTGCCTGCATAGTCTAGAATTCAGTGTAATGGTCTCAAAGGCTTCACACAGTGCATCTCTGTATGAAATTTGGAAGAAAGATTCATTCATCTCAACACAATGGCTAACAAAGAGAGCACTGAGCCCCAGCCAAATATCACAAGTTACATTGAAAACAAATAAAACGGTCTTGCTGCACACTGAGGCAAAACCTCCCAATGACTGATAACAGTTCTGGAGGATTTAGGCGCTGTGGGAGAAATGGCTTCTGTGGCTTTGCATTCAATTTACTTTTGCCATTTGTAGCACCATGAAATGACACGCATTCCTTCTTCCCAGTGACAAAATAAACCCAAATCTAGCTTCCTACTATTTCTGCTCAGCTAAGTCTACAATTTCAATGTTAATTACTTCGCTTGAAATCGTGAAATTGAAATATGGTTTTGATTTCACTGCAAAAATCTAAATTGGGCTTCAAATGCAATGCAATTAAAGGTTTCTTTAGCAGCTTGCCAGTATTCCATAATAACTAGTTTATAGAAAATAAAATGCAGTAAAGTGTTTTTAAACTATCTGTCGCATAATTTGTAGTTTCTGTAAATAATTTATGAGAAATAGAAACACAAACACACACACACACACACACACACACATCCAAGCGGCGACAAAGCCTCTCCAGCTCAACCATATTTCTGAAAAGGTTAACAAAGTGTTTAACTTTAGATATCCTGAAACATATTGTGACCTATGGAAACATTATACCTTTTCAGTCTCAGCTATTTTCAAATCAAACTGCTGCTTAGTATGACTCACAAACGTACACTGCAATGACTCGTTACACATCCCTTTGTCTCAATTTACAATTGCTTACTATATTCCTCTCCAAGGGCGTACCTTACTTTGCAGATGGGTAAATACACCAGGTTTTGATGACACCAAACTATTTATAATCACTTTAGACTTAACAAGCTTTTATGAGTGGCAGTTTTAGCTGTTTCTCGTATAGCTGTGTTCAGAGTCTCAAAGGCCTTTTATTTGACGGAAAATATTTCAAACAATGAAAATATCACAAGTTCACTTGATTTTTTTTTTCTTTCACACCTCATTTGACTATGTCTGAAGGTACGTTAAAACCTTTTTCATAAAGATTTTTTGAATAAGACCTTGAGGTTCTTTTTATAGCCGGGGCTTTAAGGAGTGTAGATAGACACATCAATGGGCTGTTTGTGTCTGTGTTGGGGTTGAGGGAGTAAGTAATTAGTGTGTGTGTGTGAGTAAGGATTCACGGTGAAAGTCTCATCTGACCAATGGAAACGCATCCTTTGGTGCTTTTTTTTTAAGCCTGGTATTATATTGTTTAACAAGGAGAATATTTGTGCTATCAAAGCAGTTTCAATCTGAGGATTTTGGCAGATAATAACTACTTTCCAAATTAGTTGCACCACTTTCCACAAACTAGGGTCCTCAAAAGGTTAGAGAAAATTATGGAAGGTAATTGAATTTTGCAGACACGGAAAGGTCTTTTGTTGTGTTACATCTATTGAGACGTGGAAGAGGTTTTAGGAGGTTATGGTTAGAACACTTGTAAATATATCAGTTTATGCAAATCAGCTATCAAATGGAGTCTGACTTTTTTCTGGTGGTACAGGAAAGTAAATATATTGTGGATGATCTTTGTGTGGGCAGGAAGCCTTGTTCTCCCTGAGGGCATTCAGCCTCCTTGCATGCAGAAACACACACACTCTCATACGCAAGCCACCGTTTTTCCTCGCAGCGCGGCAGGAGTCTGTCTTCATCTGTCCTATTGATTGATGAAGCAGACGCAGCGGGGTGTCCGAGAGAGGGGAGCAGTCTAGATCAAGGCTGTGTGCTGCATCACTGGCAGTCACAGCGCACTCACACACACGCACACACACACACACACACACACACACTCTTTTGCCGTCTCTGTCATGTTCTCTCTCTGTCTGTCACGGCAGACACTGTAGACACTGGCAGCCATGAAACACAAGTCTACACACATGCATACTGAGAGACATGACGCGCACAGCAGTGCTGACACACACATGTTGTCATGGCTTACAAAGACAACGTATCACTCACTCACACGCACATGGAAGAAATTAGCATGGCTTGGCCATACGTGCGTGCCCCTAAGCTGGTCAGAAGTTTTCTACAAACATAATGTTTGTAGATTAGTTGGGGTTAATGATCCGATTGCCTTGGAGCTGCCATGGCGTGTGTGTGTGTGTGTGTGTGTGTGTGTGTGTGTGTGTGTGTGTGTGTGTGTGCGCACACATGTGTGTTTTTGGCTAAAGGGAAAAGGCACTGCTCTACTGTGCTGTCTCCCTCACTTCCAAATGAGACATGCCCCAGGCACCATTACAAGAGCCGTATTTATCCTATTAGGGAACTGGGTTTGCCGCCCTAGCAGTGGTCCCATAATGAAACAGCTAAATTTATGTCTTGACTAACCTCAATGGGCAGGTCCAGTATTTTCTTTGCATAAATGAGAAATTACAAGTTGTGTACTTAAAGGCTATTTTTACAAATTGCCTTTTGGAATGTCACTCTCATTCTGAACCATGTAAAAGTCGAGGAATAGAGCCTTTTTCTTTTTCTTTTTCTTTTTTCATGTGTTTGTTCTTTCAGAAAATAAATTAAAAAAATTCTCCTCTCCAGCTTTACTTTGGTGTTATAATTAGCTTCCTGGTCCAAACCAGAAATAGTCCTCTGCAAAGGACTTTTTCTTCAGTTTCTTAGTCAACTAGAGTCGGTGGGTTCAATAAGGGTGTAGTCCCTCCAAACCCACCCCGCGCCTCCCCACAAACACACTCTGAGAAGCCCCTCCCATGTAATGCTGAATGAACAGAAAAGTACAGGAATGACTGAAAATGACTGTAAGACCTCTACTTTTTTTCCCCCAAAAGTGACCCCCACCCCCCTTTCCGCCTACATATTTTTCTCCTATCACTCCCTCCCTCCATCCTTCGTTCCCTCCCTTCCTCTTCTCCGCCGTTCCTGTCGAGGCAGGGCGAGGGGGCAAGAAGAGAGGAGGGGGGAGAAGGGCAAACAAAGGAGCACTGTTGCTGCCTCGCTGGGGTTTTGCAGAGGGTCGACACCAGACTGGAGGGGGGGGGTTGCGGGTGGAGGGGTACAGACGGAGCGAGAGTGTGACTGAGGAGGTTTATCATTAAGAATAGAGATTAAAATGAATGGGAGGGGAGCAGGGGTGTCTGTTCTGTTCACAGTAATAAAGAGGACAAGCAGTGCCAGTCATTTTTACACACACACACACACACACACACACACACACAGTTGCCACACTCTTAGCAACGCTGCAGTTAGTGTGAGTGAGTGTGAGAGATAGGGGAGGGATGGTGATGGTTCATTGTTTCCTGGCCATTGTACAATATTTGCTTAACCCTCATGCTTTATCTGTGCAGCTGTATGCTAAAAATGAGATGGATGAAAAGTGTGTATGCGTGTGCGATGGCTGCTGTCACAGCTGTTAGCAATTTCATCAGTGCAGTGTAAGGCACCACCTACAGACACACACACACACACACACACACACACACACACACACGCATACTCACAAACCCTGTCAATTTAGCAAGCTGTACGGCCACGATAAAATCATTCTCCGAGCAGCACAATTACACATCAATTTAGCCTCCGCAAACAAAAACTGAACTATGAAACGGACATAGTAACAAGCTAACGCAGGTATGAAAAATGTAAATTGCAATCATGCAGCCATATAGGAACATATTCATCATTCTATAGCCCCTATTTGCCACGGGTTGCTAGTCACTGCTCCATGACCCCAACTTGAACCTCCTCCTTACATTGAGGAGTCTTGCTCCACTCAAATACTGCACTGGTTGCTGTCACTCAGCATTGCTCAGGTTTTCAACTATTTAAAAAAGAGGTTACCCAACACCTGGGATGAAATACAACATAACAAAATATATCTTGACTTTGAACATTTATGTTTGCACATTCTTCTTCAGGTCATGAACCACATCTATTTGTAATCTCTGCGCCCATCTTGTTCATACATTTTTTTAAGAAACTGTTTTGAAAGATAACTGAATTTTTAGAAGCAATAACTTGAATCCCACAACACCCAACTCTATAAATGGAGTATTATATATATATATATATTGTTCTTGATGTGTGGTGCTGGTAGAGATGTCTCCATTCCAAATTGTTTCTTAATAGTTTTGTTTCCCCTTTCTGTCCTTTTCCTTGTCTATGAAAGGAGCTGGCAGCAGAAGAAACAGGACGAACGCTAGCAGCGTTAGACTTCACCGCAGAGGGAAGGAAGGGAAACAGAAGAGCAAACAATGAAAAGACCAGAGTGATGAAAGAGAGGTAAGAGAGCTCGGTTTGCCTCGGGGTTATACATTGTCTTGTGTCTGTCCTCTATTGCCCTTCCACCTGATTGCCTGAGTCAGCTGTGTATCTGGGGTGGGTTTGGTGATTGCATGCCTGCGTGTGTGTGTTTATGTTATGCGTTTGAGTGCATCTGTGTTTGTTTTTGTGTTCGTCCCTGGCGGCGAGCCACAGCTGCCCGGTGAAGAACAACCATCCTGGCTGAGTCACCTGCTGCATCCTTAACTTCTCTATTATCTTTATGTCTCCATGTTTTCCTCTGTTTTACACTTGCATCCATTTCTCTGTACTAAAGAGGAACCCACCAGAACATTCTCATTTATGTGTTTGTTGATATATCTCTTGATTTATATGATTTAAGTCTCCTGGTAATGCAGAAAGTACACAAAGTGGGACTGGTTAACAGTGGATTGTTTTCATGTTATCATGACTGTTGCTAACTAATGGATGACATAGATTGTAAGTGTTTTATCTCTGAACATAATAACAGTCTGAAATTAAGTATATTTGCACATTTTAATATAATTGTAATTGTTTTATGTATTTAATTCAGAATTTTCAAAAATATTTGTTTTTATTAGCTTTTTATATTAAATCAGCAATATGCATCACTTTGCATTCAGTAATAGTTTAAACTAAAACAATTTAGATTAACCCTAAAGAGGAAAATACTGAATCTTTATAGTTTATGTATTCTTTGCTCATGAATACTGAATATTGGTCTAAAACATTAGCAAAATGTGTTAAAATATGGAAATATCTTTATCAGTATTGATCTTATTGAGCCTATATCCTAATCATCACAATATTCCCCTGCATACAAAGTCCACCTTTGTTCATCAGCCCATCCCTGGTTGCCTCAGAACACAGAGAATCCATTTCAGACACCATTAGAATGTTAGTCCAACATTTCAGGGGTGTAAAAAAAAACCGTTACCTTTAGAAACAGCAAAGCCAAAACATGGAGTGAAACTGGGAAAGGAGCCATCTTATTGTTTTAGCGGTTCCCAAAGCGAGCAGTCCCCTCCCTCTCTCTCTCTCTCTGTGTGATGCTGAAAGCAACAGTAAATCATTTTCTATCATGGCCAGAATGGCTGCCACCGTACACAGATAGGGGGATGGTTAAAGAGGAGAGGCAGTGTGAGGAAAAGAGAATTTTGTTTTTCTCAATTTGTGTCATCCTCTCTTCTGATGAGACTCTATTCAACCTCAACCATATTTCAACCATGTCTTTTTTGGGAGAAATGTATTCTATTAATCTATTTTATAAAAGCTGACTTTCTAAAGGTGCCACTCTTTCTTTCTTCCTTCTCTCCTTACAACACCAAATGAAAATCTTCCACGATCATGATACAACAAATGGGAATGCACAATGAGCATTTAGAGTTTAATGTTCAAGACACTTTTCCAGGAAAACTGCCTCTAAATTAACCTGTGACTCTTCTGTTACGCAACATAATACTTACTGCCTTGCTGGCGTGCCCTGCCAGTACAAATATCCTTTTTCATCACTCACGTTTTCCTCTGTGAGAAATGCTTACAATACCTCACAGTGACATTCTGCAGAAGACAGAACAAATTCAATTTAGCTTATTTCTGTACAGCTCAACTCATTTCATATCAACCATGGCCAGTCAAACTAAATTCTCTCTTCTAGCTTTTCCTGTCTTGCACTCTCACTCACTCACTCACTTATTTTCAGTCTGCCTGAGCTGTGCAATCTTCTGTCGTTTCTCACATTTTCAAACTACCTTCAGCTCTTTTTCTTCGGTACTCACACTGTTGATGCATGGCCCAATCTTTCTAACAACCACAACCCCCCCAAAGAAAGGGCATTCAACCATTTTAAATGACAGGGGATGATGATGAAAGAGATTGGGAGGGTAGTGGGGGTTCAGAAAGATTGTTTGAAAAAAGAATTAAAACAAAAACTATCCTCTGAGGGATTTTCCAATGCCAAAGATAATCCGTTTTAATGATTGGAATTCCCCACATTTCAAATCTCTGTCCAAATCTCACCAGTTGGACAAGTCAAAGCTGTTTTTAAATGGAAGTATGTTTTGAACTTGTTTGAGGAAGAATTCTCCTTTTTCTTTCGTCATTCTTTTGATGGATGTGCTATATATCAACCAACAGGGATTAGTGGAGTCCCAAGTTGTACGGCTAGACACAACCCCATTCTGTTTGAAACTGGTCAAATGATGCAAAACGTAGTCTTGGGAAGAAAGAAAGAAAAATTGTGCAGGATGTTGTAAGCAAGTATCCAGACATGTTACTGCTCTTTCTTCTCCCCGCCTTCTTCCACTCAAGTGTGTCTGCCCTCTGCTCCCGTGGAAGAAGGTCTTTCAGGAGCAGCCGAGTCTGTCTAAGCTGGCTTTAAAGAGCTACTGGACTCAAGAAGCACCGTGCTACTCTTTTTGGTGTCCATTTGTGTATACAGAGGCGGGGATACAAGGCTGAAGCCACAATGTGTCGCACGGTGTCATATTTCAAAAAACGCATATGGGGAAATGACAGGCAAATGAGCCACTCTGTCAACTCGTATTGATTCACTGCAGGACCGAGGGACAGAGCGAGTAATTGTCAGTTTCACGCTCACGCAAAATAACCTCGCAAATGATGGACGATGGTTTACAATGATGAGGGTGGGAGAAAATACTCCGGTCGGGGAACGGGCATAAAAGCCTGATGGACAAGTGTTGAACATTTTTTTCCACACAAAGGAAAGCCTAGAACAACGGAGCGCTCCTCTATCAAAGCATTTTCCCCCTCAGCAAAGACACCCACCAACCACCAGAGGATTAAAGATTAGAAAGAGAGCTTTTATTGAGTTTGAAGCTACAGCAAATTCAAAATGACTGGATGGGTGGATGGATGGATGGATGGAAGGATGGATGGATGGAAGGATGAATGGAAGATTGATGGGCATGAGGGGGCAGAGATGAGAAAATTAAAATGGAGAAAGATGGTGGTGGGCAGAACAGATTTTTAGAGAGAGTAGGAATCAAGAAGAAAAGAAAAGCAATGTTGGTGGAGAGAACCAAAAAAGGTAGAGTTACTGTCAAACTGGTAAATAGAGAAGTCGGAGTGAGGGCCAATTGAGCGATTATTCTAATGTCTTTATAAGGTCATAAAACACTGCATTTCCTGGCCTCTCTCTAATTGCTGCGAGGGATGGGATTGAGGGAGTCTGGATTCCACCTGCCTACAAAATGAGGTTTCTAAATCCTCTCCGCTTGGCCTTGGGGTTTGTCTTTTGGATTGCTATTAGCAATTCAAGGAAGGTCTATGTTTGAATATTCTTTATTGTTCTTTTGCTTAAGATTAAAGTTGAGAGGCAGAGAGAGAGAACAGAGAGCGAAGGGGAAGTTCTGTACTTTTAATGATCCCCTTAGAGTTATCTGGCTCTGGCTGGAAAATAAAAGTGAATAGAGAATGACAGAAAGAGGATGAAGAGGAAAACTCTAAAGACAGAGAGAGAAGAGTCAGTACAACTATAATGTGCTTTTTAAGCCATTCCTTATAATAAGAGAAAGAACACAGATTGATTTAGCAGGAAACTACCATTGAAATGTCTACGCTTCCCCAATGAGCTGTACGCTGAACTCTTAAAAACGTGAAAAGTAACACATCATTGGAAAAGAAAACATTTTCATTTCGTAAACTGCTTGTCTAAGGAACCCTGCCCAAACCTCGAACCCCCAAGTAAAGCATAGTAGCTAACTAAGAGTCTTCAGAAGCAGAGGAAAGCTTCATTTGTGAAAATAAGGGTAAACGGCACACGTTCGTTCTAAATTATTCCCTACATGCCTGCAAATTCATTTGAATGGAAAATCCATTAATATCTATATCTGTTTCAAAATGAGACAACATCAATTTGAGAACTGTGACAGTTTCATGAAATGTTTGGGAGCATGAATCATAAAAGATAGCAGATAAAAAAAAAGTCCCTGTCAAAATGAAAGCCTTTAACTACATCCAGATATTTTATATTTAGGCTAACCAGATGTCTAGCGATGTGATAGATGCATCTGTGGGCAGAATGATGGAATCATATTTCTCACAGACAAAATAACATTATTAGGTCTTCTATATTTTAATGTTTGATTTAATGTTTAATGATGACATAACTTTTCAAACGCTCAAACAGATGGAAATGACGACAAAAATGCCATATAATCACAAGCAATGCACATTTAAATCATTAAATATTGTAATCCTGTCATTTGTAACCCTAAACGCATCTTATGGTTTCCATTCAGTCATCCTACATATGCCGTATACATGAATGTTCATTTCAGGCATTGGGATTTTTGTTTTCCAAAATGCAAATTCTGGTGTTCATTCTTATCTTTTGTCAGTGACTTATACTGAGTTCATGAGCCGTGCGCCTAACTTTCGCTTATTTTGATAGCAGGGGCAATGGGGTGTATTGTGTCTCAACTTGCCACACTACAGGAGCTGTACAACAGTTGTCTTGTTTGTGCTGGGTTTTATCAGTGGGTGAGAGAATGAAAAGGAGTCAAAGGCAGCCCCCTAAGCTTTCCATAATGCGTCCCGAGAGGAGACAAAGGCCTGCATTCACTGCTGGGTGTCGATAAGACCTATCATTAGTCTGCCATTGGAGGTATTACCAACACACACACAAACACACTTTTCCACACACACACGCACATATGCACAGAGCGCAGTATGGTACTTATTCCTGTACCCATTCTCTTTTTCCACATACACACGCATAAATATTCGTATGCGTGCCAGTGGAGTGAAAGTGGGAAAGCAGCCAGGCTCGACTTGAATCGAATAAAAGCAGAGAAGTGGACCCCCTGTCGCTTTCCCATCGCATCAGAGTTCTCTCATTCTCACATGGCCGTGGCATCCACACTCGGCTATACCTCTTCTCTGCATGCATTTGTGTTTGATAGATATAAAGAATGCACAGAGTCCTGAAACTGTTGTTTACCTATATTGTTATTTTATGATGAATCTTTAGGTTACAACGCAAAAGCTATTGAAAAACTTTTAAAAGGTGGTACGTGTAGATTTATGGTGATGTATTCCATAAAATCGTATTATATAAGTGTCCAGAAGACTGGTGGCTTTTCCACCGGTGTTTGTGTTGTACTGTATTTATTTTACTTTCTTTTTAGTGTTGGAAGAATCTTTTGTAATGCGTTGTGCAGTGAAGAATATAAGCAGACTGACAAAATCTACAAAAGGTCAAAAGAAGCTGCCAGCTGTGTCGATGACATAACTTATTGGTTACAGTAATAATACCAATGTCTCAGAATTAATGGGGTATCGACTTATTGATGACAAAACGCTAAACATAGTACATTTACTTAACAAAACAGGAATAATATTAGGTGTGTGTGTGTGTGCGTGTGTACACTCAGGGGAGGACGAAGCCACTGCTGTCTAGGTCCTAAGTAGATGATGGACCGTAGCTCGTATTCCCATTCCCTCTCATTAGCTCAGCCCCCGAGAATATATGAGGTTACTTACCTTCCCTTGCTCTTCCCGGCCAAACGGCAAGCGTCGGCTCAGGGTCATTAGCCCCGCTGCTTGGAACAAATGGCCTTCGATAGCATCTCCACTAAAATACAACAAAAGCAGATTAACCCCTTGATCCTTGGTGGATAGCATATTGAAAACATAAGAAAGGAAGGAGTTGACAGGAGTGATGGCCATTTTGTTTATTTTTAGCCTGGTCCATCTTAAATTAGCTCTTTTGTTTTGTTTTTTGTAGCATTCCATATTTTACAAGTCCTATTTCGGGGAGGGGCTTGGGACCTCATTGTACTTCAACTAAACATCACAGTTGTTTGCCTGAAAACTAAAAATGCAGAGAGAAAAGTGGGCAGATGATCAAAGCCCTGGGAGTGTTTGTCTGACAGATAGCTGATGGGGTTCTGCTTGAAGACTCTCTTTCTCTCTCTCTCTCTCTCTCTCTCTCTCTCTCTCTCTCTCTCTCTCTCTCTCTCTCTCTCTCTCTCTCTCTCTCTCTCTCTTTATGTCTTTATGTCTCTATGTGGACACCACTACGTTACCCCCGCACACTGCCAGTTCGAAAATTATAGATCATAAAAAAAAGAACAGAGCAGTCACAACAACCTCCTCCCTGGAGCAGACGCCTTCTTATTACAATGTACTCGCACACAAGATTTCTTTTATTTTTTTCCTCTTTCATCTAAGTGCCTGGCTTTGTACATGTTTTGATAGTGTTGGTATTTCATCCCACCTCTTTTGATATGGTAAAGAATTCACACATTTGTTTTTACCATCCTGCAGATTTTGTTATCAAGAGAACCTCTGCGGGAACTTTAAAAGTCTGGGATCTTTGTCTCCGGGTACAGGAGGAGATAATCCAACAATAAACAATATAAAGTCAGATTGTCTTTGTAACCTCAATGAAAATAACCTCCTCACAGTACTGAATCGGTTTATTTCAATCTAAGGTCAATGTGTTCACCAAAGAGTTCTTTCCATAAGGACTCGGTGAGGTTTGTGGCCTGTTTGTGTGTGTGTGTGTGTGGGGGTGGCTCTGATGTCTGTTTTGGGCAGAGAGACACGCCCAGAGAATGGATATAATTAAGACTAGTGACTTTCTTTCTCTTTTTTTTTTGTGAGTAAGGAGGGTGTTTGGGTAACTGCTCTGGGTGGTCTAGCTCTACATGCCTGTGCTAGTTCTATTACAAACAAGCACAATATGTTACACAGACATATACTGTCAAAGCACAAAGATCAGTGTATGTTCAGACATAAAAGGTAAAAGAAATGCAACCCGCCATGTCACTTGTTTCCTTGTCTGGTGCCCCTGTTGGTTGTTTGGACGTGGCACAGTAGATTAAAAATTATCTGAATTGATCAAAGCAGTCTGCAGACATACACTTACAAATGATTCCTTTACTTTACAAAGAGCAACAATGAGTCAATGCCCATCTAAGCATGTTACAGTTTCATGTGGGTCTTTATGTATTGCACCGAAGCCTTTTGGGAGAGAGCATACGTCTCTTACTCTACAGAGAGTCTTACATTTCAACCCTGGGTGGCCCAGTGGAAGTTAAACTTTTAACTTGCAATGTTTGGGATGCACAGGACCACAAGTACACAATGAACCTCAAATTGCAAGAGGGTGTTCATTAGTAACATCTTGCTGGGTTTATTTGCTTGACCCTGTAGCAGTCAGTACAGAGAGAAATGTCACCCGTGTCACTAGAAATTAGGTGTTCGCATCAGTGCTGCACGACTGACACGGCACCTCGCAGTTTAAAACTCACGTGCTAATCAGTATATATGCAGGATTTAACATCCTCTTAACAGCACAGTTTGTCTTTGTCAACATACAGTTCAACACATTTAACTGGCTTACACACTCGTTTCTGACACATTTTGGAAACTAAGTGTAATTTATACAAGACTTCCTTCATTTTGTGGAAAAGGCCAGTCAATCCCACAACACTCAATCCTGATTCATGGAATCTTCTCATTAACACATAAACACCCTGTGTACCATCGAGGCGTCCGTTAATTTGCAACTTTTGTTTTTCCATTCGCGTGTATTGGCTCATTTAGCCGGCAGAGAGAACAGATCTTTTATTGTTGCATTATGTTTTGAGGGGCCCTAAACACGTGGGTGGCCCCATATTTCTTTTTATGTACTGAGCAGCACATGGATCTGTTAATGAGAGTATGAATTGGTGACTCCGTGCCGGGATCTTAATGACTGAGGTCCCCTCCCTGGGTTCAGCAAGTCTGCTTACTGGAGCAGAGAAAGGGAGTGATGGGAGTGGGAAAGAGCAAAAACAATGAGAGAAAGAAATGGAGAGGTGGCAGAGAAATGATGCAGGAGGTGGTTAAAAATCATACCGATTGTAGGAAGATACATACATAGAAAAGAAAGCAGTAGCTGAAGGATACGTTTCCTCTGCGAGACGGAAATAGTAAATTGCATATTCTGGCAGATGCAGGCAATTGAACAGAGTGGGATTTCAGTATGAGAAATGAGGGGTGCAGTTCTTAGGCGGCATAAAAGGTTTAATTTCTCCTTCAGCTGTGGCGAGCAGCTTTCCTGTGTTGCGCCGTTTCACTGTATTTAACATCAAAGTGAAGTATGAACAATTGAGGCAATTTTTCATTTGCCCAAGGTCAATCATTGTTCTTTCTCTATGAATGTTGAGAGGAATTCAGAGGAATAATATTTCAGTATGTTAGCAAGCCACCCTTTGACAACCATTGGACAGATCTTTTCTTCTTCCTGTGCCTGTTTCTATTTGAAAATAGGTTTTCAGATTGTACATATAATTTCTAGGAATTTTCAGGTCCATTTATTACAGCTGTTGTTTTTCTAGCGTGGGTTTCATAAAGCTGTATCTAGACTGCTTTAAAGAATACATGGGACTCACTGCTTGAAATATGAAAGAAAAGGAAGACTGATGGTAGCCTAACATACAGTATTACTACTACATGTAATACAATGTCAAGGCTGACGTTGGCCTCCGACTCTGCACAGAAATGTGTAGTTTAGGATGATGGGCTCGGTCCTGGATCACATTAAAGGTTTCAAGACGCCACGGTTTACAGTGTTTACACAAACCAAAGACGGAACTGGTTAGGACATACACAGCATGCTAAAACACAGCACGTTTAGACTTATATCGTATATCTTTTGTTAGAAGCACTTCGCCATGCCACATCTAACTATGACCAGTCACTAGAGGTTTTGCCAAGGTTCCCGACGCAAAGAGGACTACAAACAACAGCAAGTAGCAAAAAAAAGAAACCTTGGGATGAATGTCTTCCACAGAAACTTTAATGTGCTTATTAACTACAAATGAACCCGCAGTTTTTTTTAGAGTACACAGTGGGACTCATTATTAGTCACGATGGGAGACCAAATAGCACTCGAATCAAAGAAAACATCAGATGCAGGGATGCAGAGAATATCCATTATGGAAAAACTGTCATGTGATTCAATACTACTACTACTTCTAGCAATAATAATAAAAACCAGGACTGACTTTTCTCCTAAAAGAACAGACGGACGTTATACACATGGATGATGTTATATCCTTATGTAATACTCTGCTTTTGATGTCTCATCAAAAGAAGTTAAATACATGTTTGTATATTCAATATCCTTTTTTCAAACTAAGTAAATCATGTATAGGTTGCGTTGAATTGCCATCTGGTCAACTTCAGATGTTATACTTGGAAATTCTTTTTGATAGTTCATTCTGTCTCAGTGCACATCACTCCCAGCCTCATCGTGATGTGGGCATGTCAGACTCAGACATTATTTTTTTATTTTTTGTGTGTTTAGGGCACCACGTAAAAGCACATTAGTGGCATTTCAGCTTTATCAGAAGAGACATAAAAGCCATCGCAGTGCACAATCTCTTGCATGTTTCATCTAGATCTGATTTTACAAGTGGCTTCAAAGGCTGATTCCATATGTTTGTGTAAGCGGGCTCTTGTTCTTGGGCATCCACATATTTTTCTTTAAGCCACCTAGCCTATGTCCAAAGGTTTTTTTTTCTAAGATGAATCATGTGTTAATGTACACACACACGCGGCGGCTGCTTGTCATTGTTTCTCAAGACCACCCAGAGTGTAAATAGGAATTGGGTTGTGAGTGGGCTTGTTGTACATATGACATGAAAGTGTAGACTTATTACAGCTAATACTCTTACACACATCAGTCAGTGATAACTGCACATCACAGTGTGTGTGTGTGTGTGTGTGTGTGTGTGTGTGTATGGCATTTTAATAACATGGTTTACCAAACAACACCTGACTTTATCCTGTGCTTTCTTCTCTTCCTTCGTTTGTTTTCTGTCCAGGTCCAGACATGAAGGAGGCACGCATTCAAACACACACGTACAACGGCACCTAGAGTCTGTCTGCGGTCTACCACTACTCTGACTCACACGCACATGCCTGATACGGTAAGAATCAGGGACCACCGAGTTAGGGGCATAATAATGGTGTGAATGTGAGGAAACAAACTCATTATCCACTGCTATTTTCACCTCTGAATAATGTAAAGACAAATTGACTACTTGTATTCCACAAAGGCTTTCAGAATTCAGTCATTTAAAAAAGTAATTAGCTGAATTCAGTCATTTAACTTCTGAAAATTAAATTAAATCAAATTTGGATGTCTAATTTTTTAAACAAATCTTCATTCATGCAATGTTATTTTCATTTGAATTGTGTGTGTGTCTGTTGTCATGCATGTCATTTGTAGTGTGTCTCTGTGTGTGCAAAGACATAAAGCCTGCTTCATATTTTTCTATTTCCATCAGTCAAAACCAATCTTAAGTCAAGTAAGGTTTAACAGCCACACCACATATCCCACAAACCCCCATATCCAACCCCCCCCCCCCCCCCCTTCCCACCCTGTGCCCCTCCCAGGCTTCCCAGCATCCTGCTTCGCCCTCCATCCAAAAAAAAACATGCAAGCTGAAATTACAGTGCGTGTGGGGCGGCATTGTGGGAAACCCTTCCTTCCCTCTCACTCGCTGTAGTTACCCTTCTTGCCCCTCCTTATCTTTTTCTCATTCCGCTACTGTTTTAGATGGGTTTCGAGCAGGGTTTAGTTTGATGTTCATTAAACTGTCAAACAGCTGCCCATACTTACTTACAGTTACTAAAGTTCAGACAAAGGCTAACAAGGTTTTAATGCAGTTCTAAATAAGATAATCCTCTTTTTATTGATTAGTTTTTTTATTTTGTTGGCCTTCGCAAATTACATTTAGGATGATAGTTTGTCCTTTTATGATCAGTGAACCTCCTATGTTTGTGTATTTTATGAAAGGTTTTGAACAAAATGACTCATAACTAAATATCATTAATTTGCTTTGATCTGTCCAATAGGATTCTGGTTATTACGTTGAGGTATGCAAACAAAACTCACTAAAAAACTACTACTAAAATAGAGAAGAAAAGAAGTTACCACTTTGGTATCATGCAAGTGTTGGAGTCATGTTTTTAAAGATGATCTTATGGCCTAAATGTCCGTATGAGTTTGGCTACTATTATTAATGGTTATAACACAGTAGTATTTCATTTTTATGCAAAATTCAAGTTCAACCCCCTGATGTCTGGCAGGTCATTCTCAGGTAAAATCTTCTCCCAAAGTGATTTTCTTTTGTTGCAATTCATACAAGACTTCAGTTATCATGAGCTGTGAATGCCATAAAAGATGATATTTGATACCAATAAAAGTACAGCGCAGAAATATTACATCATAGTAGTCAACATGAGAAAAATAGATACATGCATAAATGACAGAAGAAGAAGAAGAAGCTACTTAAAATCAGGAAAGCAGCCCGATACTCGTGGTTTCTAGCTACAGGTTAAATGACGCCACCGCCCTCAAAGCAACCGTGTTACTAACCAGCTGTAATGACACATTCCATCAATTCGGCCTAGCCTGCACAAGGTTGGTTAACAGTTGGCCGAGGTGCGGCATGAGTGTGTGTGTGTGTGTGTGTGTGTGTGTGTGTGTGTGTGTGTGTGTGTGTGTGTCAGCTATTAAAGCACTTGAGAATCAGAGAGGAAAGGACTTACACCGCTAATGGATGTGTCTATTGATGTTACCATTTAGCAGCACACTGTAAACGATAGGGCAATGATTGTGTTGAAGACGGAAGGACGTGGAGGAGGAGTGGAGAGAGGTTTGGCTGGGCGACGATAATGACAAGGAAGGTTATTATTTGGCGCCCTGCGGAGTCTCTGCTTTGTGTGTGTGTGTGTGTGTGTGTGTGTGTGTGTGTGTGTGGATGAGAGAGAGGGCGAGAGAAAGAAAGAGAGCGACACTCTTCATCCATCTCTCCTGTCGCTCTCCCAGCCTATTGGCTATTATTCACTTCTAGCTTTTTCTCCCAAGTCCGCTCCTCTCTCCCATGCTATTATTCACTGCTGCTAGTCTACATCCAATTGTGGCTGTCTGTCTCTCACATCTACTTCTCTTTTCTCAATGGCTCTCCTTTTTTATGTACAGTGCAGATATCTTTTGGGAAGGTAGATAAAATATCAGAAAAATAAGCGAAAGACAGAATAATGCAGCAGTGGTAGCAGGTTGCCCTTGAATTATTGATTTTACTCACCAGTAGATATTTTTTTTTATCTCCCAGCTGTGCGTGTGTGTCCTGTCAGTTCCAATCTCTGCGTGTGTGATGAATATGAATACAGTCAGGAGACCACCTCCAGCTGGACTCAGACCCCTACTCAAGTGTGTCCGTGTGTGTTTTGTGAGCGCGGTTATACACGTCAGCCTGCATCTGTCAGTGCCGTGACAACCTGAGGATGAAATAACTTAAAAATATAATACGCAGCTTGGCAAACAATAATAAACAGGGAATTCAACCCATGTTCTATGTATTTAAAATGTATTGAACTTTAGATGGGAATGCATGTTTAAAACAGGTATTGCTAGTTTTTGTACATTCTTTCAAATGTTAGGAGGTTTTATGTCAATGTTTCAGTGCATGCAGTCTTCCTCACTGCTTTCCCCCAATTACTATAATCATCCCCATCTTTCCATTCCAGCTTCTTGGTCCTTGTGTGTGTTTTGTTTGTGTGTTTTCTTGTTCACTGCCTATTGTTTGCCAGAAGATTAACAGTGTTTAAATGTGTAATATCTTGTCAGTTTAGTAAAAGTCTATATATCTTACTCTACGTGTGTGTGTGTGTCTGTAATTGCAGGGCAGCAGATAAAGAGGGAGACGTCATTCCAGCTGTGAGGAGTCAGAAGTAGTCAACATACACACACACACACACACACACACACACACACACACACACACACACACACACACACACACACACACACACACACACACACACAGCCGGAGGCGCGTGAGCAGGTGAGCATTAAGTCAGGCAGCTAAACAGATCACGTCGCGGTATGATATCTGCAGACAGGCAGACAGAGGAGGCCGGTCTGTACCTGCAGGCAGAGAGCAACAACTCACAGCACCCTCGCCAGGAATTTCCTCCCCCTCCTGAGTGGGAGTGAGAAAAAGAGCGAGAGAGAGAGAGAGACGGAGAAGGGGAGACAGACATAAACTTGGGTTTCCACTGAAGGGTTTTTATGCAAACCGAATAGTTAAAGCCTAATTTAAAAACTCACTAGCAAATTTTCTTTCTTTTCTTACATTTTTTTCCACATACGTAAAACAGTTTAAAAAAACCCAGAGCTCATAAACATATTGTAGACCTAAGAGGACAGTGGTAGAGTAGAGAAAGAAATACTCCTACGTAGGCACAAAGTAGCACAAAGATGTTCCCAACATGCCTCCTCCTTGGGTCGCATTTTTAGCCCAACATTCTCCCTTCACATCAGCTGATGAAAGGACATCCCTCAACATTAATAAAGAACAGCACATTCACACGCTACTGTAATATCGAGTACAGATGGTTCTTTTGTTACTTTGGAGTCATTTGATCACCTCCAGTATAATTTGTCATTCTGGAATTACTAAGGTGTTTTGACAGTGCTGTCACAGTGACGGTACTAATTGTGTAACGTTGACAGTATACGTTACACAAACTTGTTCTGCTAGCGTTATTGTTAATGCTCCTTGGAGCAGCTTTGACATTTTTTTCTTTCATTCACAATCTGCTCATCATATGCAGCCTTTGTCTGTGGCGTCGTGTATCACATTCATAGTAATTTCCCTTTGGGAGATGCCCGTTGCCGTTTTGGCTTTCTACTGAGCAGCTTCACTGCATCAACTGTGGCTTATGTTGTTGCTCAAGACTAACTCAACAGTAGTGACTAAATAAGAGGGCTATCAGTGTGTGTGTGTGTGTGTGTGTGTGTGTCCTGCACAGAAGTGGTCCAGCAATTTACTGCCCTTCTAAAGTCACAAACTTGCTTCTCTTCTCTTCCATCTACCCTTGAATTTAAATAGTTTTACCCATTAGGCAGACTGTTCATGTTCTGTGAGCATTATTCCTTAGCTGAGGTTTTTTTCTTGTCTTATTCAAAGCTCTTTTATATTAGCCTTTATATAGCCATAAAAACGCCTCCTGAAATTTGTACAAGTCACATCTCTGGTTAAATGTCAGAGCTGTCTGTGCCATTAAGGCCAGCATGTTTGAAGGAAGGACACCCTTGCCTGCCCTCCCTTCTCTGTCTCTTCTCATTCTCCTCACTCTCTCCCTTCTCATTCCTCTCTCCCCTTAGCTCCCTCGTCATCTACCACCCCCCTCCAACTTCACCCAGGCTGGTTTGAGGGCTAATGTGCAGACCTTGTCATTCAGATTAGGGCCACAATGTCAGCTCAGAGCCG
The DNA here is from genome assembly GCF_900634415.1 of Cottoperca gobio. Classification (NCBI taxonomy): domain Eukaryota; kingdom Metazoa; phylum Chordata; class Actinopteri; order Perciformes; family Bovichtidae; genus Cottoperca; species Cottoperca gobio. The sequence continues at coordinate 17,426,515 of NC_041358.1, forward strand.
TTCTCTCTCTAGTTGCGTGTCTGGGTTTTTTTCTTTCCTACTGTCACCCTCGTCCTGCGGCCAGTGAAGACCTTATAAAGCAGCATTACTTCTCATCCACTTCTGTCAATTCCAACACTGTCACTCAAATAACTGTTCGGGAGAGTGGAGAGAGGCCGAGTTAGCGGTGTCCCCACCAGCAAGGACTGTGCTTTTTGGCCCGAGTTTAGATGACATGTCATCAGCTAGCAAACGGGAATTTGATTGAGGTAATTTGAGGTTTTAGGTTTCTTTTGCTCACAAATGACAAGCTTTTCAGAGGACTGAGAACTACACGGGGAATGACAAAGTAGAAGCAGCTCTTGTGATCCAAAGAAGAAGAGAAGCAGCACGATATTTGCTGTCAGGCGTGTAGTAGAAATTCAAGTCTTGTTTTTAAAAGTCTTCAGTTATTAACACTCATTGTGTTTTGTTTAATAGTAAAAACTATCAGAGTCGCAGTGTTATTCTTAACTTTTAGTTTTCTGTATGAAAATGAGCATTTGGCAGGTCATGAGATATCCACCACATCATCTTAGTCACTCTTCATCCTGCTTTAAAGGAGTTCCAGCACCATATTTATCATCCGACCGTATCTTGACTCACTGCCACGGTTTTATTGTCAAGTCGTATCTAATTGCTCCAGCAGCTCTGTGGTATTTGATTGTTGTGCTTCTCAGAAACTGCCGCTTTTTTGTTTTCATGGTAATCAACAATGATTCAGCAGTGTGTAATAAAACCTTAGTGCAAGATGGTGGACAGTTTCCTTACTGGTATCGGTGCTTCATCCACAGTGCCACATCATAGCGGAACAACAGACACTGTTGATCTGGGTGAGTCGACAGTTTCATACCCGACGTCTTCCTCATCCTCCACCTTGCACAAAGCCCTCAAGGCTCTCTGGTGCCTCTCTAGAGGTCACACTGTTGTGCTTTAACACAGCATATGGTGACTAGCTGCCTCCACCCAGGTGCTGTATTTACTAAAAACCTGCTATGAGTCAGGAGTTTCAAGATGACTTCCCTCTTCTAACTGCTACTTGCAGTGAAGTTAAATGTGTTCCCACACACTGGCACTGTCTTTGGTTTCATAATAACCATGTGTCATGGAAGGTAATAGTGCATACAGCACCCGGTGCTATTTCCTTTAAGAAGAGGTGGGGCACTGCCAGTACTGCTTCTTTTTTACAAGGGCAGTGATAGAGGAAATATATTTATTTATTTATTTTTATCAGACTTTTTGTTCCTTCATATGAACCTTTTTTCATTTCTTCTATCCTCAGGTACAGTATGTGAATGGCTAACATGAGGTGCAAAGAATGAGGTCAAAAAGCAGAATGAAGTATTCATGAAGTATGCATGTATAAATATTTATCAGAAGGTGTTGTGAATTTAAAACTCTAAAAGTAAAACCACTTATGTAAAAGAATAAAGATAAAGAATAATATTTGTCCGTAGTTATCTGATAAGCCATAGATATAGAATAGTATACATCTGTAGTTATCTGATAAGTCTACATGGAAAAGTATGACTTTTACAGTGTCCTTCCCGCTCAGAGAATGAAAGAGTGATTTAGTGAGAGAGGGGGAGAAGTAAGAAGCCTCTCCGCCCACAGAAAAGACTTGCTCCCTCTGCATCTCTAAGCAGACTGTCATCCCTGGTCACCATCAGGTCTTTGCTCGCCCCAGTGAACATTCAACGCTGTCGGTGAGTTTCTGCCAAGCTAAGAAAACCATCGACCGTTGATTGTACCCTGTGGCCAGCCCTTTTGTCACTCAGTGTTTCAAAGAAAAAGAAGGAAAAAGAGGTAAGACACGAGCAGAAACCTGCACACAGGCATGGCCAATGACTTCTCGAAAAAATCCCATGAAGAAGACTGCATCCAGCGAAAAAGTACTTTCAGCTTCCAAAGCACAGCAAAGGTCACAATCAACATTCATTGCTGTCGGTGGGTTTAACTGTGTGGAAGAGCTCACTGAACGATGAATGCAACTGTGTCCCAGATCTCATCCGAATGTCACAAGGAATAGCGTCACGATATGCTGATGATGGCATTATTTATTTCTCCGCCTGACACCCCCCCCCCCCCTCGCCCTCCTACCGACAACAGGCCCACACAGGCAGTGTGAATTGACAGGCAGTTCAGATTGTATCTAGATCGCGCTTCCTGAGTCGTAGGGGTCTGAGTCTAGTTAAACAAGAGGAGGTAGAAGAAAAAACATGCAAGAGATGGTTGGAAGACAATGACCTTTAAAAGAAATATAGACAGAGAGAATATGGGGTGCGTTGCATCTAGGTTATTATAAATGATTTAGTTGTTGTAAATATTACATGAAAGAAAATGTTGAATATGAATAGATGCATTTGAAAATGACGTGACCTTTTTGGGATTTAAAAAAAAAAGTCATATGAACAATTTTCCGGATAAGACCATCGGCTAAACTCACATTTAAATCTAGATGTCAGTTTTTCCTTTTTTTTTTTATTTCAGTCTGTTTAAGACAGATACTTTGATGGCCTTCAAGTGGTAAAAATATCATTTTACCATCAGCTGTTTATATAATGTGAAATAAAATATGAACTTGCTTTTCATTCATGTTTTTTCTGTAGTTATCTCAGAAGCTTAATTTTGTGTTTGTGCATGCTATTTGGTTTGTTGTATTTTATCAAATAAAGTCACAAGTCCAGCGCTCAATGGTGTGGTGGGTCTTTCTTTGTTCCTTAGTTCTGCTTCGGTTAAAGGAGATGTGAGAGTGATGAGGTTAGATGTAACGGAGTCTGTTAAACGAAAGTAAAAACAACCTGCTGTAGATTACTGCGGCAACACCACTGATGTAATGCTTATTCAAATACATATATAATATTCAGTGGTAACTATTGATGAGCCAGTTTTGATCAATCATTATTCTTTTGTATCAGGTGACTATGGCTCCCACTCACTTCAAACTTCACTGCAAGAAACATGTTCAACAATTACAACATATAAGCTGTTTATATGTTCTTTACATGTGTACTCTTTATGTCTTAATATATATTATCACTTACTAGAGGATAATGCAATATATAAATATACAGTGAATTATTAAATCCCTGTGATCCCGCACATTTGCGTCTATAAGGATTGCATTTTTTTTATAGAAATATATTTTGGTTCTATAGACTATTACACACAAAATACAGAATATAACAGTAGTTATAAATACACATACAACCCCAACAAGATCAGAACAGTCGGCACAGTTCAAATGAAAAGCACGTGCAACTGACAATGACAACCACACAACTGCAATCATCAACAAAAATGCAAAACACTTTTTTTCACGGTTAATCTCTCCTCCTTATTGCCTCAATACCCATAGTCCGCACTGCAAACTAAACTGTTATGTAATGGTATGATTCATACTTCCAAGGTTTAATGGCATTTCCTTTCTAAAAAAATATAAGATGAGGAATGTAATGTAAATAAAATGAATATGAACGAGTAGTAGTTATAGCCAGCTTACCTTATTGAGAACACATTTTGCAAAATACAATTAGAGAGGTTGTATAATTCTAGTAAATCAAACTTGAGTCATTTGTATTTCCACTACTAAAGACAACAGTGGCAGTAAAGCTGTGACTTCTTGTTTACCTGCTGGTGTAGTTCGGTTCGGTCTGTGAATGATTAAAGTGTGCCGATCAAACACACATACATATTTAGATACTGATTGACTTTTAGTCTGCTAGGAGAGTTATATGCTTGTTATAACTTATGTCCCATCTCATCAGGGAAGTACCTGCACAGTAATTCAATGAAAAACAGAACATAACTCTGTGTCTGGCCTTACCACTGCTTGACCAGCATAAATGAGGAACACGAGGAACAGTACCGGTGCAACTGGAAAATCCCCATCGACATGGCTTTTTTAGTTTCATTTACGCATCGCTTTTTTAAAGCTTTCAAAAATAACCCTGCAATATAGTACTGGAGATGTACAGTATAAACAATATTTTATATATGTTCTTAAATATACACTGCTGTTTTATCACTGCCTACATTACACAATATGTATTCTGCACATCTGAGACCATTATCTCCAGAGTCCAAAATTGGGAAATGTGTGCATGGGAGATATGCAGCCCTGCTCAGTCAAGTAATTTAATGTTTCACCGAGCCACGGAGCTGACATTAGACGAGCACATTCATTGTATAAACCACAACGATGCTTGTAAGAAAATATTGGCTAACCGCTAGCAAGACGCTGCGAATCTATGAAACTGAATGAGTCATGATAACAGTAATTGAAGACCATTGTTCCTAAATTAGGACATGCATCATTAATTTTTTTTTTATAATAAACTCATTCTTGCGACACAAAAGGCTTTATGGCACACTAAAGCCTAAATTGTCTTCTTTTTTTGGAAGATTTAGACAACTAAAGCCCATGTTGGCAAAATGGTTTAGATTGTTGAAATGTGTGATTTACAGATATTAAAATAAAGTTGTAAACTTTTTTTTATCTGCTTAGAGAGGTATTAGACTTAAACACAACATCTAGCTCTACATGAAATAACTGTTTGCAAAATTAGTATCAAACACATTTTAATTAGTCATATTGGATGGAGACCAGCTGGTGCATGATGAGAAAAATGAATGACTTCTTTTCTCCACTAGAGGGACACCTAAGAACAGGACATGAAACAAGGACCAGACTCATCCAGTTCAGTTTTATGTCATTTGTATTTTTCTTTTTACTATATTTACATACATGCAAAACAAAGGGTCAGAACAGTCGGCAGCGGCAGTAGGAGTCAATAATCATTATAAAAGAAAGCACTTCACAGCATGTAATTCATGCATGTACACGACTAATGGTTTGTTTTTGACAATCAATCAAGAAAACATATCAAACAGTTCTTTTAGACCTATGAAAACTGGAAAAGGTTTGTGCACACCTAATCATCATACTATTAATGTTTTTCATTATCGTAGTTAATTCGTTTCATGACATTCATTTCATAATAAAAAGTAAATGCCACCGATCAGGTGTTTTACTCCCCCCCTCCCCCCATATGAGCTCATGCTTGGATTTCCTTTGGGTATAGGGACGTAAAAAAATATATTTATAAATCACAAAATTATGTTTTCAGTAGTTAATATGAAACAAAGAAATATGTGCAGCTTCTAGGCAACTAATAAAGTATAATACCCTGAGGAGATGATACATGTCTTTGAAGCTTGTTGCCCAGGACACAACTGTGAAGAACATGAGATGAGATTGAGACAATAAAAAAAAAAGGGGATTTAACTAGCTAACAGAATTATGTAGATTATGACACAAAATCACAGCTGTAACTCAATCACGTTAACTAATCAGAACTATTTCTGCTACTAACTTGGATGGTTTACTGATGTTAACAATGTAAGTACTGACACACTTCCATACTTCTAAAATAATAATCACACACACACACACACACACACACACACACACACACACACACACACACACACACACACACACACACACACACACACACACACACACACACACACACACACACACACACACACACACACACACCATCAGCTTGGCTGCAGTGCATTTTTTTAACAATAACAAAGACAACGCACAACAAACAAAATGGGAATCCAGCAATGTAAACAAACGATATCACATTACTTTTCTAAAAACTACACACTTACATTTTTGATTTATCTATGAAACATTACCAGCCTCTGCTAAAATTAAAATCTTTTTTTAATGCTATAAAAAAATATTATAATATATAAGAAAATATTTTTGAAGACATCGCGTATGGGCTTGTGCAATGTGCCAGCTAATTTGATTATAGTGAAATGCATTTGAATGGGATGTGTTAATTAGTGCAACAGCAGTTTTGATGCAAAGTCTTCTACTGGGAAGAATGTTGTTCGGAAAATAACATCATGCTTATTTGTCGTGGCCTCTGAAGAACCCACGTTTTTTCATGTAAACATTATTTTTTGGCAGATTAAAAGCAATGTAATGATGTACAACGCACGCAAAGCTTACATACAGAAAGAAATCAGGTAGCTTTGATATTTTGTGAACACATTTTTTAAAAAGTGGAATCTTTCAGTAGACACTTTAAAATGAAAAACGATCGAGATGATCTTAAAGGATGTCAATATTAGCAGTCACATGTTTAACACAACTAAGTTGCTGAGGGATCAGAGTTCATTTGAGTGCAACATTGTTCAAACAAGGATTGCTTTGTAACCCGAACTAGTGGTTTTACTTCTGTACGTTGGAGTTTAGCTGCTGTTCATACCCCCCCTCCAGTGGGGGTCACTACTGTCTGATGTCTGCTGGTCTGAGCTGCCTCTCGCCCTCTGCCAGGAAGATCTGCATGGCCCGGTAGAGCAGGTGGACGCCGAGGTCCCGTTTCTTCTTTACCTGCCAGTTGGACACCACGCCATAGAAATCCCCTCGCTTTTGATTGGTGAGCATCTTCAACCCTGGGACAATCGGGGGAATTGAGAAGGTTATTGCAGGCTGGAGCGTCACTAGACAGACTAGACACATCAGGACAAATGGGTTAGCAGAGTCTTGTCACGTGGATTTAACCAATACGACAACAGTTTTAAGTCTAGATAAAGTTAGATCCAAGTCTCGAGCTACAGCCTTTTGTGATCATTATTCTACTTCTAACCATCACATTATATTTGTAATATTTGACCAGTAATTGGCTGACGAGTCTCATAAAAAAGGCATTGACGAAGCAGATGGGGAACGAGGAGCTCTCTAGTGGGTTACATCACTGCCACTGGGAGATAATTGGTTTCACCCCTCCTTGTACTCACCGATGGCCTCCACCATGCAGGCCTCTCTTGTGAAAGCCTCCACTGGAATGACATTCTGGAAGCAATGCAGAGAGATGACGCCCTGCTCGGCCTTCCACACCTGAAGGATGTGCTGCACTTTGAGGCACAATTTCTGTCACACGGAGAAGAAGAAAAGAAAACGCCAGCGTTTTATATACACCGATTGCATCTCATTTGAATTAAATGACATCAGTGTGTGCTGCCTTACCTTGGAGGTCTTGTCTCCTTTGAAGTACTCTAAAGCCTCATACAGGTGGCTGTAGGGGCGGGAGCGTTTTCCTTTGCCCACATAAAATATAGCGTGGATGAATGTCTGGAAACACTCATGTGGCGTCATGGTGTGGCTTCGGAATGGGAGGTTTTTCGTCACTCTGGACGAGAGAAAAGATCAATTGGATTATACTTTGAGGGTGAAAGGTGTGTGTTACAGATGGTTAAGACTTAATGAGGAAACAAGTCGGTCCCAAAGATACATTAAGATGCAGGAATTGAACATCGCTTTATGTGTAAGACACAGTTCTTACTGTTGTTTTTACAGATTGTCCACGTGTCCATTGTGCCTCATCTATAACATCAGCCAATGAATTTGTATTGTTAGTGTAGTTTGAGCTCTGTTTAACTCATAAGAAGTGATATGATAATGGAGGCTGATAAATACAAACACTTTATACTACTCTCTCTACTGAGACGGTTGCAGATTTGGCCAAATGTTTTGCCTGTTTTTCACCTTTTTTTGATCATCCCGGTGACCCTTTGATGATAAATTACAACCGAGCTACTGATTATGGGGAAAAAATATCAATGTATGAACTCCTGAAGCAAATCCCCCCCAAAAAGACATATCAAATGGCTGCTGCTCATACACAACATAGCCTCCTGTTCTAATTACAAGCAACAATAAGAACGCCATCATCTTGTCACATAAGGCACATTTTTTTGTGAATCTCGCCAAGCTTGCAACATTGCCCCAAGGAAAGCAAAGGAAAAACAAATCAAGAGAGACACAGACCTCGGGTCGAGCAGAAGGTAGTTGAAGCTGGACTTGATGATGCCCTCCCTCCACTTTCTGTTCTGATCTGGTTGGTCGAACTGCTGGCACAAAGCCTGCTCGTCATCCTGGCAATTGGGAAGCTCGAAGGTCCTCAGGGCCCGACACAATTCTGGACTATAACCTATATCTAGTAATAAAATGAGAGAACACCATAAAATGGCGTGCAGCGACAGGGTTTATAGGCTAAATGATAATAAGTGTATTAATGTGCCTCATTTGTTCAGTGCTTCTAATGTGATCCACCCACAAAGTGATGCCTACTTGAACTCCCCAAACAATGGTGGTGAGCTTCAATGCAAATAATGAGTTCCATTTTCCATTTCCATGCTTCGTTAGGAGTGGTTATACGGTCTAAAGGCCACAATTATTTCACTACTTCAGAGGACAAATATCCTTTTTAATTAGGAACATAATAATGAATATAAAAAAATGCAAGTTCCATTTATCTTCTCACACACTCCCCCCCCCCCAAAACTGCTCACAATCCAAACCACAAATACTGTCATTACGTATTCATAGCTCACATTAGGGAAGTAGTAAATCAAGCATTTTAAATAAGACACACACACACACACGCACACACGTTACCCGTTTGTGGCTGGTCTAACTGCTTCTGGGGATGTGGCGATTGGCAGTTTGACTCCTGCAACAGGCGGCACAGCTTCCGCATGTAGGTGGGCCTGGTGCGGCAGCTGATGGGGCCCGGGCTCTCCCCGAGCTCTACCAGCCTAAGTCTCAGCTCCTTGTCGGTGATCCCTTTAGTCTCCGGCGACAGCCTGACATCGTTTTCCTCCTTCTGTTGCTCCACCTGGGGCTTCTGGTTCTCCTTTCCTCCGTTCGCCGTGTCGGTCTGCATGGAGCGCCAGTCATAAAGGATGGTCTCCTCGCTGCTGGTAGTACTCATGCTGGAGCTGAGTGAGGTGTTCGCTGTGGGCGGGACGTGGGTCTCGATGAACTCGTGACCCTGTTCTGAATCGGTGTAGAGGTATTCCACCGGTTCATCCAGATCCTGAATGAGCGGACGCCCTCCAGGCGTGTAAGACAGGTTAGCCAGGTGCTGTGGCCTCTTCGACAGCCGGCTCATGCTGTACCTTGGGGTGCATCCGGTGCCTGGAGTGCAAGGAAGGTCGGAGTCTTCCCTAGACCTCCTCGGGGAAAAATAGGTGGAGCTGGATGAAGAGGAGACGGACTCCGGCTGAGAGCTGTAGTCCTCAGTGATCCAGGCATCTTCGTTGTTTAGGACATCTACTCTATCCTTACCAGGAGCATCGCTTGCGTTTCTCGTTGTTGATGCCTCATCTGTACTCGTCAGATCATCAGTCAGAAACTCCCTGCCTTCAGCAAGACCATGGCCTCGCATGGCCAGTATAATCTCTGCAAGGTTTCTTTCATAAGCATCAATTGAAGAGTCCTGGTTTCCCTCCAGTATGACCGTGTCGGACAAAGTCTGTGATTCTGAGGCGGAATCGGTTACGCTCTTGGAGAGGATGAGCGTGTCAGCTTGGCTATCACTAGCACTTGAAGCAGCTCCGAGGGTGCTGGACTGAGTGTCCTGGCAATCAGAAGGCAACAAGTCTCTTCCTGTGCAGTTCCCTGAATAGGAGGGTGTGTAAAACGGTGCACGTGGTGAACTGTAAAAGTCTTCACTGCTCTGAGATCTGGGCGTATGACGGTGTGTTCGAACTGGCGTGGGGAGGGTCTCTTCAAACAGGGAAGACGTGAAGAGGGGGCTCTCTGTTCTCTGTGAGCAGCGACTCAACCTCGAGCGAGTCCTGCCCGTTACAAAAGGACTTGGTGTGAATGGGAGGTTGAAGTTTTCCTGTAATGCCTCAGCTGCATCGTACAATGGAGTGTCTGCCACTGGCTGGTCAACGCCACATTCACTTGAAGTGTCCGCAACATGACCACTACAAGCTTCTAACAAATCATTGTTTGGGTATGTTACTTCGGACAGCGGCAGTTTATCAAGTACACTTGGTAAATGCTCTTTAGTTTCAAGTTTTGAATCCATCTGATGTTTCGCTTGAACAGGGGGAAGATCTGCTGCATCTTGCCTTGTACCTTCAGAATCAGGGTGTGTAGAAATCTGAATGTTTCGGGCAGATTCAACCCCGAGAGAAACCCCCTCTACGCCGGGAAGTAAAAGATGTCTGGGGTGTATAGAAGCATCGAGAGCGCAGGTGTAATGGTCGCTCTCACAGCTACTATAATGGCTGCTACCGGTCCCACTGCTACTGCTACCAACATTGGAATGGGCTGGGTGCTCTGGTATATTCACCTGAGCCTCTGTTGCATGTTCCCCCTCCTGTTCATCATCACTCTCTTCCAAAGCACAGTGACTAATGACTGTTTTCTCCATGTCCTCCTCTGTGCTCTCACTGCTCTCCCTGCAAAAAACATAAACGTGATCTGGCGATGTGACGTCGATGCCCTGCTTGTGTAAAACAGTGGCCATCCTTTCTGAATCCAGGAAGTCAGAATACTCAGACATGTCAAAAGGTATTTTGCTGGTGCACTGCGTTTTGGGAGATTCAGGACTAAAAACAGGGAAATATTCATCTACATCTCTGAAGCTCACACTCTTACGGCTCGCTCGCCTGGAGGGAAATGCTGGGAGAGCGTCTCTGCTGGAGGGGGAGATTCTGCTATCAGTTGTAGCAGCGTGTTTACCCGCTCTTGATGTGAACACATCATCAGCAGTAAATAAATCATCCTCCCTAAGAGTGGGCATTGCCGCTGCATGTCCCACTGTAGACATGCGAGTGCTTGATAGCATGGAGGGACCTTCAGATGCCCAATGTGAGGAGGAAGTGTTCCAGTCCTGGCTGTGGTGCCCCTTAGTGTCCACATCAAAAGGTCTGTTATATGATATTCCTCTGCAATTTGGCCTTAATTGCAGAGGAATATGGCCATTAATGTCAGACAGGTTGAAAAACGATGAGCGCCTTGTGCTGCTCAATGGGGCTTCACCAAAGTCACTTATCATAGAAGAGTGGGAACTCAAGCTGTAGTCCGATTCAGGATAGCTGGAGGAGTCCGTTTGGTCTGAATACACAGCTGTGAAGGAAAAGAAGAGACATGTTTTAACGAGGTTCCTACAGAAAGTAAAAGGATTACTTGTTTTTATTTGACTGGGAAAATAGTGAGTGCTGCTCGCATGTTTTGGAGTAAATTCCTCACTAATGACAGGAATTGACAAAGTATGTTTGCATTGGTTCCCCCACATTTCTAAGACATAATGTCTCAGATCAATACAGGTCGAATCAGATACGTCTTTATGTTTAAGGAAGTTATCACTCGAGTGTGCGATCGCTGTAATAATTGCGGTATTACTATGATATGACAATCTGCCTGCGTACATGCACAACGTTAAACACTTGACTGGCTGAGTACATATTACTCTAATATACTGTATCTATTTCTAACACTATGTGATATGTATCATTTTAGTCAAGGAGGAGAAATTTACTCGGTGGTATTTTTCAGATTAAGTGTTTTAAAAAGGTCCAGTGTGTAGATTTTGTGGCGGTTAGGTTGCAAATTGCGACCAACTGTACCGTCAATAAATCCCTTTAAAGCCTACACACTGGTCCATTAAGTAACCCCTAACAAAACAAAGGCTTCAAAGAGACTTTCTTACAGTATTGGAATTGAGGTAAATTGTCCTCCTCTGTGTCGACTGAGCTGGACTGGTACTCCTGAAGGAGCTGGGCACATTTTCGATTCTCCTGCTGCTCTGCAAGCTGCCCTGGTGTGTTCCCTTCCTACAAAAATTAAGGAGGCAGAAAGCAAAATGACTTAACTTAACATTTTAAAAGACATTAGTAGATATCTCGTAACGGCTCGGGTGTGGCAGAACTTGAATAAATGATTGGAAAATGATTAAGAACACTAAAAAAAACAATTCTTACATTATCTTTAATATTTGTGTTCCCTCCATTAATCAAAAGCAGCTTCAGATTTTGATAACATCCCCACAGTGCAGCGATGTGAAGAGGAGTCAAGCCATCTGATGACCTAGAAGAAATACAAGAAAACACAACTTTACAAAAATAAAGTCAGAGATTTCTCCAAAGTCCATACAACCTTCATATACACTTACCGACGCTGTGTTTGTCAAACCGATCAAAAGCAATGTAACTGTAACTTCAAGTGCAATTTGAAAATAAAGCAGGAAAATGATCCAACCTGGTGATTTTTCTTTTATTACTGTGTTTTTAACCATACCTCATATTGGGGTCCGCTCCATATTGCAGCAACATTTTCAAGCAGCGCGTGTTCTTCTCCGTCTCTTTGCCGGCGGCCAAGTGGACTGCAGCCACTCCTTTACCACCCACCAGGTCAGGGGATGCACCTTGTGAAAGAAGCCGCTGCACAGATCTGCAAAAGGAAGAGAGACATGTTCAAATCGGACATGTAATGTATTGTAGGATACAGCTTTGCTGAATTAAAAACAAGAGTCCTGCTAAATGTTGCAGTCTGGATAAAGTGTGGGGGAAAAAAGCAAAATCAATTATACAATAGAAATAGCTTCCTGTGTTTGCCACAAAAACTCTTGAAGACTCTAAACAGACTAATATTAAGGGGGTATGTGAAGTGCATCATTTGCTGTCAATATACCCGTACATTAACAGATTGATAGTTACTGTATGGATGTCATTATGGGGTATTTCTTATACCTTAAAAAATACTACACTCTGTATGTTGAATCCCCATGTTTCTCTGTACTTTGTAGGTGATGTAGACAAATGATAAGTAAGTCATCAGGTGTTAGTGAACAAGAAGCCAAATGAGATAACAGGTGCCACAGTGAAACGCTTTAGTCATGAAAACCTGAACATCATCAAATGTGGACATCATACAGACCGCAGAGAAACCGTAGTCACTAACAGAACCACAATGCTGACGGATATTGTATAAAACAATGATCAACGAACAGCAAAACGTGTTTCAGTTAAAGCTCAGTGGTTATGAATACTTCACGGACACCAAACACGTACGAAGGAAGGGATTATAATTAAACAAGGACTTGAAAAATAAACTTTTTCATTCATCAAAACACACTCAATTTACTTTCATTATTGCACCGGGAAAACACATTGGGTACGTTAAGATCGTGCAAATATATGTCAGAGCTGTCGCATCTTATCAACAATAAGCATGTCTGGACAAAACAAAGAGAAAGGGGCTGAGCATCACCTCGGTTCACTATCGTTCACAGCTTTACACAGTTGACTTTCGAGCCCCCTCGTCTTTCGATCCATGACCAGCGTTATCCGTTTATAAATGATCTAAGGTCGTGTGTCAGCATCCTCCGAATTAGCCCATAGCCCGTGCAGCAAGGAAACCTTTAATCGATGCTAGCTAGCTAAGATAATAGCGACTGAGAAGATGCAAAGTCCGTGCATGCACACGTCAAACTACGTTGTTGTATTTAGTCGGCCAACAGTCAATTTGTGTTATCCCGTGTTTTTTCCCTTAAGTATTTGAAGAGATGCACCGTATTTTTCTCAAATTATAAAGACTAGGTGTTTATCCGCGTTATCTTAGTTTTCGAGGAGCCCCATGACTATTTTGATTGAAATTCCCTCCAAATTTACAAACCCTCCTTGTCTCTGGCAGCAGGCGGAAGTTCCGCCCTTTCGTGTCTCTGATTGGACAATACTTTCATTTCACCCAATCAAGTGAGACGTAAATTGAAAGGGCGGTGCACCTTTTAATGGATACTTATCACAACTAGTTTCTGTATCACTGTGGTTATGACAGTTGTAAATAAATATAAATCACATATTAAACTTTAATATAAGTATATTATATTGCATGTTATATTGTGTGTTGCATAGTTTTTATAAAATAAAAACAGTAACAATATACTGACAAGCCACATTAAAACACACTCAATTTACTTTCATTATTGCACCGGGAAAATACATTGGGGTACGTTAAGATCGTGCAAGATGGCCAGCTACGTACAAAAATATATGTCAACGCTGTCGCATCTTATCAACAATAAGCATGTCTGGACAAAACAAAGAGAAAGTACTCTTTCGTGTCTGTGATTGGTCACTAGTACTAGCATACTAGTAATGGAGTGGGACAGAAATGTGACTAGTACCAACCTTTTTTATTCAAAATATTTAAAAAACATTATTACAACAACATAAAAAAAAATAAACTCAATGGAGTGTTAAAATCATGGCCCTATATTAACACTAATGCATTTCACAACAAGGTTACCTGAACCTGAAGAAATTACTTAAAATAACAGTGATCTCAAAATTGTGCCACTATACGGCACCTGAATTTCACATAGAAAATACAATGTAAAGAATAATTAATTTTTTCAACCAAAATGTCAGATAGCACAGTTACTTCAGGGTCAGGACATATTCTACAAAGGCTGTCATCTTAGACAGAGCAGAGGGATAGGAGAAGGAGGCCCATCAGGAGGAGCAGCAGGCTGGGGTGGAGGGATCCGGCGTGGTCGGGCGGGGGCAGTCCGCAGTCCTCGTAGGGCTCTAGGCAGGCAGCATAAGCCATGACGTGGGCAATGTAGTTCTGCTCCTGGACCCCATGGAAAAGATGTGACATGGGACCTTTGGCAAAGATTGCTACATCCTCTATGCCGTGGGTCTCTGAATTAAGAGGGACAGGAGCCTGCTGACGGTAATTATTATCCGCTGAGGAAGAATGTGACAAAGGAGTATTATAGGTGCTATATCGGGCACATATACAAAGCTTGTATCATTGCATTATGTTACGTTGTTTTGTCACAACAAGGTCTACAGTAAATTCAAGTATATTGCACCAGGTTTTGGACAGACTGCTTTATTAGTAAGATTATCTGTCACTTCTTAATGATTATAGGATGATGTTAAAGTATTTTAGAGTATTATATATTACATGGTTTGCTTATAATATAACACCAGTATTATATTGGTATTAAAGAGTTATCTTTTCATTTTTGGCTGGGAAAAAATATCTAAGGTATCTGCTGGGATCCTTTTCATACCTCCAAATGTTTTTGCAAATAATATAATATTTTCAAATCTCTTGTACAAAATACTACATACTCATCGCAGACAAACAACATTTGGTAAATGTCATAGATACAATTGATAAAGGTGCAACACTAGAGTTAATTCATGTCCTTTAAGAAGAACCAACACATTTTCTTTTAAAGTATGAGTGAGCAGCTGGTTGTTCCTCATCTTCATCGTAAAACATTCGAGTCACACTGAAGACTTTAGTTCTTACAGTAGGAATGCCATTACACCACAAGATGGAGCTACTCAATTACTTTGTCTTCCCTAGAAATATTATCAATTTACACTTACATGAAACGGTCTCATTCATATCTGGGCGAGTTCCAGCCCGGTGTCCTGGGCCATTTCCATACACAGCAGTGGTGAAGTGTTTGTTGTCTTCAGCTCGTGAGCGAGACACCCCTGTAAATCACAGGACAAACTGGTATCTATGTTTGTGGAAACTTGACCATCATCAGATGAAATTCACTTTTTATCATTAAACCTCGTTCAGTCTTTATCAAATTCTAAGAGTGATTTTTTTTTATATACCTAAAACAGAGTTTCCTCTGGCAGAATATCCTCCAAATGCAAAGACATGGGAGTGGTCTGCAGTGACCACAGACAGGGTGTCCAGCTCACTTGTGAGCTCAGCTGCTCGCCCGATCGCCCGGTCAAACTCCACAGTCTCATAGAGAGCTTTTTTGGCCTTCCCTCCATGATGGCCATGGTCAATTCTCCCACTTAAAGTCCAAAAGAAAGTAATTGACAGGTAAGCATCAGCAGTATATCCCCCATATTATTATTTCAGAATTTAAGGTACAGTTTGGTGTGAAAGGGGAAGTTACAATGACTGTAAGGTTGTTTGCTGTCTGGGAAATATGTCCAGAAAACAATTACACTTATCTTCCACAAAGAGGTAAAATCCCTTTGGGTTCTTGCTGAGAATCTTAATTGCTTTCTCCGTCATCTCTGTAAGGGAGGGGTCCATGGACGAATCACGCTCCAACTCATAGCGGCAGTCTTTGGGCTCAAAGAGACCTAAATGTAGAAAATTCATTCCCAGTTTTTGATTAGATATCATTTAACGTGCACAATTTGAGATGTTCTGCAAAAACAAAACAAAAAACTTTGGTTATGCCAATAAACTGCAGATTGAAGCAGTGAAAAAGAAGATAGTCGTGTCTTTTTCCAAGTGAGACCCTGTTTGGTTCACCCCTATTTGCCCAAGGACAGTTATCAGGTATCTTGAATGATTGATTGATTGTCAGAATGATTAATTAAATAGTTCATCTTACCCATCAGGAAGTTTGTATTTGCAGGATTGACAGCATCAAATTCAGCTCTGTTCCAAACATATTTAGCTTTCTGTAGTTAATGAAAAAAATTAAATGAAATTAATTGGAAGTGTTTGGAAAGGTGTGGCGAGGTATTGTAAACTCTTTTTAATAACTCATAAAAAGATTTGCAGCAACAGGGACAATTTACCTTTTTGGTTTGTATCCACTCTGTTACAAGATTTAGTGTATCATTTCGGTCTCCTCTATCGCTTGGATACTCTGGATCTGGCATAGTATTCGGAAACATATACTGACGACCTCCGCCGAGAATGACCTGGATCAAGAGAGATGCTGACAGTTTATATACTCTATATTTCATACTCTGTGCATTTTAAGCTTTTAGCACGACTGTTTACTTAATATGGCTTCTTAATGACTGGGATCATTTTGTCAATGCAAATCTTCTGTCACCATGGTTACAGAAAACCAAGAAGTAAGTCTAAGAAAACTAGACTCGCTCTGCCACAGATATTAATTCTATTGAGTCGGTGCTATAGTGTGTTGCTACAAAAATAACTTTACATTAAGGCTTACATCTATCTCAGTGTTATGAACTAGCTGGTAAGCGATATCACGGCAGCCATTTTGGATGGCCTCAGGGGTGAGGTCGGTGTCAGCGTACCAGCCTCGGTTGGCAGTGTGAGCGTAGTTTGCCCCAGGAGAGGCATGCTGCACTCTGGTTGTAGTGACAATTCCCACAGACTTTCCTGCGACACATAGAGCAGCTGTAGTCAACATGTGAAAACATTGTACTTACTGTACATGAATATATATACTTTTGAAACAAGAAAAGTTATCTACAACCAAAAACAAGATTTCATTTTGTTTCAAACAGCATGTTGCGGACAACATGCAAATTCCACTGCAGATAAACTGTAGTTATTGTGTCTATGGACAAGGAGCCAGGTCCAATCTGTGAACTGTACTGTAATTCATATTTCTAATAAGATTTGATGGTGCTTAAGTGACCACAGCCTTACGTGAGCATTACATGTACAAACCAGCACAATGGTAGGTAAAGAGTAATGCTGATCTTACTGAGTAAATGTTTCCTAGTGAATAACACATGAACAAGGATTCATCTAAAGAAGTCCAAATGGAACCAGTATAAAGTAAAGCTTTTTGACCCTGAACTTACCCGCTTTCTTTGCGCGATGCAGAACTGATTCGACTTCGTTCCCGTAGGAAGCACTACAGTTGTCCCTTGGGGTGGAGGCAGTGACACCCAGGGTGCCGTAGTTGGCCTTCACACCACATAAGTAGGCTGTGGCTGTGCCAGCGCTGTCTGGCATCTGCTGGTCCACATTATATGTCTGCAGGGATCAAATATATCCACACACATTAACATGAGCATTTATCAGTACCCTAAACTGATACAAGCAACACACTCTTGAATTAATGAATATTAAGTTAAATGTACTCATCGTCTGTGTAATAAAAAACACCTTAAAATAAACTTTATGATGTTCCAATGCTGTGTTTTAATTTCATTTGTTTGTTTTTTTAAAACATGAACTAAAGTTATTTTACTTGCCTACTAGCAGTTTCATCATATATCACGTCCATGGTGGACAAATGTCATTGTTTGTGTTATTCATGCTTACAACACTGACTGCATTTCAAAATTAATTGATATTTATAAGCCAAGAGTCACAGCCAAGATACTACACTATACCATGGCAGAACAGGTTGGACATGGCATATGATGACCATGTCCAACCTTAAAATACAGCGTGCTCACATTGTTGTTGTTGTTTTGTTGATTTCTAATCAAATTGTCAAATGTCAGCTTGTGTTAAACAAACATACACTTTGGCAACCCTGTTGTTAAGAGGAGGTTAGTGGATAATTACAAAAAACTAGCGAAACTCCTGCTAACCAGGACGAAAGGGAATCAAAATTGACCAACCCATGTAATAAGCATTATGTGGGTTTAAATATGATGAATGCCAGTGTTTGCATTACAAAGTCACAAGTAAGATTATACAATAATACTTTGTCAAGCATCATCGCTAAATACAATATGAGCTACAACTACAAGGATGAGCCATACATTCTGTGAGTTGCTTGGCAAATTGCACAAATCGTTCCATGATTTTGCAATGAATATGTGGTGTTTCATTAAATCAGTGAGTCTATAAATGACAAAGAAATGATTCTAGTGGTTATTAGTGATGTTACTGTCTAATTTAATAGGAGCTATGACACTGTGGGTCCTTGCTTTATAATAATCATTATCCTTAGAGAACACTGAGTCAGTACATGAGAAATATTTCATTATATTATGCATCATATTCTCATCCAGAGAGTTTAAATACACATTCCTATGTAGGAGTCTGAATGTGTTTGTCAGAGTGGGCTGACCTTAGAGAGCGCCAGGTGAGGAAAGGTATCCATAACCAGACTGGTCTCCTCCCCTGATTTTCCTGCCAACTGGCCTTTGAGGATCCGGGCAGCAGTCACTGTCGGTATCCCCATACCTGGAAGCAGGTGGAAACGCACCTGAGTGTTAGATAACATAGGCCAGGCAGACACAGGGCTGCCATTGTGCTCCGTGAACCTCATAAGGCTCCGTTTTAAAAGTCGTTGAAAGACATTCAAGTTATTTACAACCACAAACGGTGGAGAATATGTAAAGCAAACACAACATTATTCCACATTTCTTCTCCTCTACAAACTTCATTAAACTTGTTTGTATTTCATGAACAATCCAGGGCATCTTTGGTCATTTCCCAATCTTTATTATTGCACATTACAGATTCAGATTAGCTAAATTAGCTAAATCTGCAAAATGCCTTAAATTACCGTTAGTTGCAAATGTTTCAGGTCAAATATGTCATTCTTCCTTATGAATTTACAGTAGTCATTAATTCCAAAAAGTTTTCATAAACATGTCACTTCGGATGATAAATACTACTGACCAATCCCAAACACTGATAAAATCTTAAATGTGCTGCTATCAGCAGGTATGTGGGAGGCAGCTGTAACCATAAATCCATAATTGAATCTTGAGTTTCAAGATAATGACCCTGGATCAACCGGGTCATGGCTAATGTTAAATAGTCATATCAGGAAATATCAGCTCATCTTGCTAGTTACAATGTGTTCCTTTTTTTTCTTATCACCTCCTGTAAATATGTAAAAAGCTCACTTCGCTAAATGCTTAAATTGCTTAGTTTATAATTCATTTAGCATAATATGGTAACCACTCATCCTACCAGTTTGGATATTTTAGTATTAAGGGGAGTTGAACTCTTTGCAGTGCTTTACCATTTTTGGAGTTTAGATCAGTTGAATGCACATGTGGAAATAACTACACATGCAGTGTAGACTGTGGTTTAGCCTCAGTTCATTTTGCTATGCTTGGCTTTCCAAGCAGTAATAACCACTGGTGATCAGATGTCAACATTCATCACCTCCTACCCATAAACCCATGCTTTTTAGGGTCACGTAGCACATTTGGTTTTGCATTGTGCTTTCTCGCTCCCTTGGTACACCACACTAATGATGAGACTTACACTTTCAAGCTATAATGGCTTCTTCTCACCTGAACAAAGAAACTGAATTGAAAGAGACAATGCACCACAAATCAAAGAAACCACTTAAATGCTGGGGAAAACTCCTTTGTCCGACTCACCGTCCCCCAGGAAGAGGATGAGGTTCTTCGCTTGGTGGATGTTAGGCTGAACATTCAGGGCAGTGTGAAGAGCCTGTTTTGCTTTGTTGTTCCAGTAGCTGGCATGGAGCTCTTCCTCTAGAACCAAGAAAAGACCAAATGATTGTGACATCCACGATCAGAAGTGGCTTAATTAAATGTGCTTTTAAATTATAAATCTATATGAGTCACACCGATGATGCTTTTATTTTTGCGTGACTTGCAAAAACAGGTGTATAAACCAATCGATTTGTACATCATAAAATGAAGTCATTAAGGTCAGGCAACGCTGGAATGACACAAACAAAGGCAGAAAAAAAAAAGCCAAGAAAATGAATGAGAAATAATAACAAAGGCTGATTATTTGACCTTGCATCATTCTTTACTCTTACATATACAATGTTTGTAACAAATTACTAATATACAAAGTGAGTATTTTTCAGCAGCATCAGTAGAGTCCGCTATTTCATGAGATAATAAAAAGGCACTGCTAGCCTATTTATATTTCAACATTAATATTGTATTTGTTGTTCTTTCAACTCTAAGGTGATATGTTTGTGTACTGTCAGTAAGGCATGTATTTGTGTTGTCCTTGAAATCCATTTGTAAAACATGACATTTGAAAGTAAGCATTCTTAGTTTCTGTAGAGACCTCATTTGTGTCTAACAGCAGCAATATGTAACAGATCCTTACCTGGAACAGATAAAGTCCACTGCACTGAAATGAAAATCAATAATCCAGTAAAAATCAGTGTATGCGTGCTGGCCATGGCGTTGACTATGTGTAAATTTAAAAAAGTACCGGAATTTTTGACCGCATACCCTTTATAACCGCAGCCAAGGAGCAAAGGGCAAATGGAGGAGTCTTTCAACATGAGCCACAGGTACACGCACGCAAGCACGCACACATGCACACACACAAAGGACATGACCAAAGTCAAACTTTCCAATATGTGTGTGGATGAGGTGGCATGTTAGTATCACAGCGTGGACGGAACATAAGAAAGGAATGATTTCACTTCTGGTGCAGACGGATACTGAAGAAAATGGGTCACCTTTGGACTTCTTATTCAAATGGAGCTGCTGCTGTTAGCTTCCCCTCTGGCCTAATAGTTCATCTCAGCTCACATCTCATCAGATGAAGAGTCACAACACACTCAACATTTCTTCAAACACATAGTATCTTAAATAGCTTTGCTCACAAAATGTCTTTATTTTTTAAGTGCAGGTTTATTGAGGTTTAATTTTATCTTAACTGTGATCTAATGAACCCAATATCTGATTGTATTGTTGTGCTTATTAAGGTCAGCTAAAGTGCAAACACAGCTACGGAACATTTATTGTGTAACGTTAACCAGAAGCAGCTTTACTTAATATAGTCTTATAGCCGCCATAAATCATCATGTACTTATAATGATGATGATTGCAGTTATATGGTACGATAAGCTTTTATTATTATACATTACAGTTTTGCAAACCTCTAGAGCTCATATTTAAGCAGGCCAGTATTCAACTAACTTCAGCTTCGTTATAACAGCTTTTTAACAAAGCGGCCATTTATTCGAATTTGTGGCAGAATTTATTTATAACATTTGAGTCTTTGTGTGTTCAGGTGGGTCCGACTGTACATCTGTGGGATGTTTTTCGGCAGTGTGGTATAAAATCCTCAGCACTCTTACGTTGACTGGCTTTGTGGTTCAGACAGACCATCACAAGGTCTCATAGTTTCTGTTTAGAATCAGCATTTGGACATATTACAGCAAAAGATTTTTATGAAACCAGCAAGACCTCGCAAAGACAGAATGGAGTGTGCGTTGGACAAAAATTGTTAAAATTAGATCAATCCACAACAAACAATCTTTTATTCTATGACAATGAGCATGAGATCGACACATCTTTTCCGTGTTCTGTCAGATACTCTTTTTCCAAAATGTCAATGCCATGGACTTTTTTTGTTACAGACATGTCACAGTGTCCATCTTTGTATAAGCTGTGAGAAGTATCACTGAAGTATATGAATTGATGTAATAATGAACTTCACATAGTGAATTATTTTTAATTTGTTGGGCTTTCCACGGTTTCCCAATGTATTTAGATGTTGTGTGTTTGAATGAAACATACTACAGTTGTATTCTAACTGATCCCATTATATTTGGGTTATTCCCTTGTGTCAAATGTGTGTATTGATTAAGGCCTAGAGGCCAAAGTCTTGGCTTTTTGTAATACTTAAATTAGACCTATTTGTGGGAAGCCTTCTTAATTTTTTCCTGAAATATTTCTTTCTATAGAAATGAGCAAACGCTTTTTAGAAAATGTCCCGAATATCAGTTGCTTTCTCAGAAATCTTTATGAAATTAAGAGGCCCATAAAATAAGGTGTTACCGAAATAAATTGCTGTCAAATTAAATGGGACTCACCAAATAAAAACGTGATTTTTTTTTTCATACTTATTTAAGTAACATTTGCAAAAACATAGTATAAAAATACATTGACAAAATATTTGCTTACAAAATACATTCATGTACAATCCAAATAGATTACATATCAAGTGACCTGACAGATAACAGATGTACTATTTGGAACCAATGAGGTCAAGATACACGCTTGATAAAAAAAAAAAGAAACTTTAAAAAAAACTAAAAGCTACATATTTTTCCCTATTGAAAGAGGTACAGCATCTTTATGAGTTCTCGTAAGGCCTGTTGGTGTCGCAGCTTGGCATGGCACGATGGCTCGTAGTTCAGGTTTCTGTTTACCGTCATTTATTCCATCAAGACAATGACGATCATGTACATCAACAGCTGTGTGTGGTGTCTGCATGTCCACGAGCTGAACACTAAGCCCTCAGTCTGCTTGCTTGTTTCAAGTTATTCTGGGTGAATCCTCAGATGTGTAAAAAGAATGTGTAAATAGTAAATTTTATGTTTAATAGCTCTGATAGAACAGAGTGCTAACAGAGTCTGTATTTAACTTTGAAGAGGACAACAATCTAACTAACTAATGAAATACCTAGTTAGTGCAAATTAGTAGTCATGTTGCAAGTACAGGTTTGAAATAGTCCTCGTTAAGTAAATGCAGATGGCTTTACAATGGAAACGGTTGCGCGAAGTGTTTCTTAGAGTAAAGCTTGGATGCATGTGAATTCATGTCTGCAATGCCAGCAGGGTTTGTTAATTTGTATTTGCATAAGAGCTACTACATGCACCTGCAATTTGGATGCACTCCAGGTTACAAGCTCATGTGTGATCAGAATGTACGTGGATATATTTCTGTTAACTCACACAGTACCGTATATGTTTATCCCTGCGTTTTAATTTGCCAGCCTGCATGCATGCAATGATTGTGTGCGCATGTACTGTGTGAATGTTAAGTGCATTAAGTGTCGGTATTGCTGCATGCATACGATGTACTTGTGTAAGTGTGTGTGTTGATGAGTGTGTGTTTTAGGGGTCATCTGAGAAACCAGAGGAGGCTAAACAGGCCGAACAGGAGGCTTGAGGTTCTGTTCACACACCCGCTAGAGTTGTGGCTGTGGGGGTGAGGAGGGCAGTTTGTGTAGGGCTCTAAGCAGGCAGCGTAGGCCATGACGTGTGCCACGTAGTTCTGCTCTTTCACCCCATGGAACAGGTGAGCCATTGGGCCTTTGGCGTAGATGGCCACATCCTCCCCGCCGTGCGTCTCAGCATCCAACGGGACGGCAGCCTGCTGCATGTACTCCTCATCGTCTGGAGAGAAGAGAGGAGAATGTAACAAAACACTGTTTTACGCAACTCTCTGCTTTGATCATCAACTTTTAATACAACACAGATGCTTTTATAGACAATGTCACCATAAATAAACCGTGATGTCAGAGGAGATTAACTTAATTCTTCCCTGTGACTATGTCCCCCGCAACCCACTAGGCTATTTACTGAGACATAAAACAATATCACTGTTTGCTTACAGCACTGTATTCCCTTTGTTTGTAAATTTAAATGCCACCCACTCCACAGAACACCTTTGGAAAGCTTTAAGATTACATTCTCCTTATACTGTAGATGCATTTGTGGCTGTTGACCATAAAATTGTGTTTTGCAAATCTTCTGTAATTTACCTAATTGTGTTTAATTATAACATTTTCCAAACCCATAATGTCGTTTAAGTCCATTAGATGAAATGACAGCATTTACTACTTGATGTTTCTGAAGTGTACTGACAGATTCCATAACTTTGTCCTCCCCAAAAACGAAATTACAAAACTAGAAAACAAGTAGGATACTAAAGTGTCCCTTAAGTTATGTAAACAAAGCGTAGTTTGTGCTATAGTCTTTTTGTCATACGGTGGATTGATTATTGCAAAAATTCAGTTGTAAACCCTTTTTATCTCTGCCTAATCATACCTCTACTTCTCTAAATGTTGCAATAGTTTTTGTGGCCTTATAGTCTTCATCAGAATATAAATGCTGACTTTTACAGTGATTCATTTTGGATACATAATAAAGTTTTAGAAATGACTGCCTCACTTGTAATTGCATGTTTACTTAGAATGCCAGATGGGTTGAGTGTGCACTTTCGAGACATGGATTCTTCGAAAAGACAAAATTGGGGATTTTAAAGGGGTTATTTCATCCCTGGATAGAAGTATTTCCACCTTCAATACACCCTCATGCAATGATTAAAGTGAATGGTGCAGAACAAGAAGAGGAGGAACTGGATCATTGCCGTCCATTGTTCCATAAAGAAATACAAATAGCTTTCTTAAGCACAGTTACATGTAATGTACACAATGAAGCCAGTGTAGAGAACAGTACAGTGACTGTCATAAACATTATATTTCATCTTTGCTTTCCAAAGAAAAACACAGGCATGAGTCAGACGTAACCACATCAGTTCACGCTGTCTGTACACACATCAGCACAGACGAGTGCCGCATCTGAAAGACATTAGTTTGTGCTTACAGTAATCCGCCATTGTGATGTTCCCTCTGGTTCCATTTATATGGACATAACCCGGGCCATTGGCATATAATATGCTGGTGAAAGGCATTTTGTCATCGGCTCTCTTTGGTGCCAGACCTGAATGACAAGAAATGGGGGTAAGTAAGAATACATCGGTCACAGTTTCTCTACACATTAAACGAGCACACAGACTCATATGTACTTTCATTGTAATTGAGACAATTATAAAATTGCAAAGTTATGATGACACAATCTTAAATATTAAATAAAAACCTCCATATATGGATGTCTAAAAACTCATTCTAGACTAGTTCTACTATTTCCCACATATGGTTTGCATCTGTTATTCTTTATTTTGTTCTCCCCTGCACTTTGTTCATCTGATATGCCTGAATATATGACTTTCATGACCATTTAAATCTGTACTGCATTTAAGTGTTTGTGCTTTGGACCGTACCAAAGATGGGATTCCCTCGAGGTGTGTTACCACCAAAGGTGAAGACGTGGGAGTGGTCAGCAGTGACCACAGTGAGAGTGTCAGATTCCCTGGTTAGATGTGAAGCGTGCTGAATGGCTCGGTCGAACATCACAGCTTCCGTCAGCGCCAGTTTGGCAATGCCGTCATGGTGGCCATGATCAATTCTCCCTCGTAACAGACCAACACAAAACAAGTGAATCAGACCTGTTGTAAAACATCTCACAGTACACCTCCATCAGACTCATTCTAGCAGTAGCTAAATAGTTTTGATTATACTTATGTTGTTTTCTCCTTACATTATTCAAACAAACATGGGTACTGTAGGGTAATTCTTCAAAAATGTAAGAATGAATTCCCAGTTTTAAATGGACAGCCATGTATTCTTTAAATCATCAGGATAGAAATCTGATTGTAATAGCCTGCAGGTCATACAAGTCCCTCAAGGTATTGATAATTGCAAGCTTGATGAGATTTTATATTAGAGGACTGTTGATGTAGTACTCATCTTCCACAAACAGGAAGTATCCTTTGGGATTCTTGCTGAGGATTTGTATGGCCTTCTCTGTCATCTCCACAATGGAGGGGTCACGTGTGTTGTTCCGGAAAACCTCAAATCGCATGTCCTTTGGCTCAAATAGACCTGGAACCAGCCAAAAAGAAGAAAGAAAGAATATTTTGAAAGCACTGTATAATTAAAAGAAAACGACTTTGGCAACGTTAGGTGGTCATGCGTCGTTAAATCTAAACTAGCAGACCTTAAGAACAGAGGGAGAGAAAACACAAGGCTGAAGACTTCTATGTTAGAATCCAAGCTGCTTCCAAGATCATAAATATAATTTATATACTATATATACTATTTCTGTTTTGAAAAGTTGATAACAGATTTTCTGATTAGACATTCAAGAAGTTCAGACAAGGCAACCCATTGAATACAAACATGCTCTAATCTTGCTAATAATAAAAACATTATTGAATTGCTGGCATTTAGGAAGAACATGTAGCAAAGATGACAGATAATACAAATCTATTTGTAACATATACATGAAAACAATATAAATGTGCAGTACGATAACAATTCTGTTGCATCTGTGTTACTGTCATTCACATAATCACAGCAAGGAACGGCCTTTGGTTTTTATCGCTGTACTTAGGGGTGATAATACAAGCTAACTGTAAATGTATAATACCATCATGACTACTTTATATGGCTGTAAAGCTGATGCAAGCTGATTTTATTGGAATTCTCTTCTTTCTGATTCATTGGGAAGGTTTCGTAACTTAGATAAGAAGTATGTCTGTCAACACCTGAGTAGCAACATTGTGGTTGAGAGTCCGTCTGTATTAACACATGTATACCCACCCATGAGCCGGTCAGTAGCTTTCACATTTATCTCATCAAACTCCTTCTTGTGCCATACATAGTGGGACTTCTTTTTCTGAAAAACAAATCAGAGGACACTTTAATCTGTGACTCATATCTTAAAATATATGGAAATATCCAAAAGCAGTGTTCAAAATATCCTACTGGTTTAGCCTTCAGCCACACGTCAATGAGGTTCCTCTTGTCTTTGCGGTCCCCCTTGCGAGAGTTGGAGGTAGGATACTCTGGGTCTGCAGTGCCTTTTGGTGTCATATACATCCTCCCTCCCCCCAGAATCACCTTAAAGGGACAGCAGACAGAATTATATCATTATATTTAGTAGACTATGATGGTCATTGTACTGAACAAATGTCCTAACAATAGAACACTGAGGTTATTTACAGAACTACTGATGTTCTAATCTAAGGTGTTTAACTTCATTCACCTTACTTGTTTAAACCGGTAATATTCTAGTGAAAATGTATTAACCTATTTTAAAATGTGCCAAATAGAATGTTCTTACATACATCAATATCAACATTGGTGACCAGTTGGGTTGCAATGTCGACGCACCCCTGTCGGCGGGCACTTGAAGGAAGATCTGCGTCACTGTACCAACTGCGGCTGACAGAGTGGGCATAAGCGGCGGCCGGGGAGGCATGCTGGACACGGGTGGTGGTCACTACACCAACCGATTTACCTGGACAACACAGAGACACACTCAGATCAGAGGTAAAACCGTTAAGGCAATCATGCACAATGTGAAAGTTGTTTTTCGGCAAGATTGGTACAAATGAACGACTAACAAATGACAGTGGGACCATTGGAGGTTTACTGATTTAAAATGTTCTACCACAAAAAGCTGCTGACACGGGCTCAGTTGTAATTGGGTGTAACCACAGTGTCGCAGTCTTTCATGGTTAAGTAATCAAGTCCAGGTTCCAGTTAACCACATAAGTTATAGCTCTCTAGAAAAGCTTGTTACTAAACTAGAAATTCCTGCTCTTTACATAGATTTTGTAGTTTTTGCTCGTCTAATTACCAATGATTCAACTAAAATCCTTTGCCATTGGAAAACTTTGCTGTTTTGGCTCCAACCTTTGAGGTTAAACTTTAACAACAAAGTAATTCCATCTAGAAACTTTGTATAATAAAAAATGTATGGCTTTGAGGGAAGTACAGTACCTTTAGAATATAATATAATAGCTATGAATGTCTCTATACCTATGGTATACTATGGTATGCACGGACAACTACATCTTGTTACTACACATAATGAGTATACTATATCTAATAATGGACATGAATGATCCCTGACACATGAATAATAAACAAGCCTTGATACACAGACAGTTGCACACAAATGATACACCCTGTGCAAATGATATACATGACTATAATCAATGACAAAGGTCAATGTGAATTGATCTCTTAATTAGACTATTCTGGACATTGAACTATAGCTGGTGATGCTCAAGTAGCTAGTAGTAGGAAAGTTGTAGAGTACATGCTTATCAGTTGATTTATTTATTATTGTTTTATTCCTCTAATTTTGTTTTATGCCAGATACGGTATGGTAATTGCATATCTTGAGATAAGAATGTAATTCAAACCAATTGCCATTTCCAGTACACAGCACACACACACTTTATTGCCAGTTAGTGTCTTTACCTTGTGCTTTAGCACGGCGCAGTACTGAGTAGACTTCGTTACCAAAGGTGGTGTTACACTCGTAGGCAACTGCGTTAGCGCTGAGGCCCACTGTCTTAGCGTTGGCCTTCACCCCACAGTGGTAAGCTGTAGCCGTGCTAGCGCTGTCTGCTACTTGCTTATCCACACTGTAGGTCTGTGGAGTAGAAGCACACACACCATTAAAGGACAGGACAGGAAATAAACATACTGTATGTATGTATGTATGTATGTATGTATGTATGTATGTATGTATGTATGTATGTATGTATGTATGTATGTATATGTATGTATGTATGTATGTATGTATGTATGTATGTATATGTATGTATGTATGTATGTATGTATATGTACGTATGTATGTATGTATGTATGTATGTATGTATGTATGTATGTATGTATGTATGTATGTATGTATGTATGTATGTATGTATATGTATGTATGTATGTATGTATGTATATGTATGTATATGTATGTATGTATGTATGTATGTATGTATGTATGTATGTATGTATGTATGTATGTATGTATGTATGTATGTATGTATGTATGTATGTATATAAGTAGCATTTCAAGGTATATACTATAGGTTAACAGAGACACCAGACAAACGAATACTCACTTTTACGTTAGTATAATACGTTTTCACTGTTTCTACCTCAGTGTCAGCATTTTCACTTAAAGTGTAGTATTTAGCTAAATCTCTTGAAACCCTTTTCACACAAAGGTTTGAGTACTTAAATTGCAGTGAGATGGTATGAGGCAAGATACAACATGTTAAGAGAACAGAGCATTTGAAAATTGAACACACGAAGCCACTGAACCACCCATCTTACATACGTACACTCTGGTATTCATACTCTCGTTTTCTTCCACTCTCTCCGTGTGTCACATTGTAATGATTTACCAAGCAACCACAGACACATGGTTACACATGCCTGAATAACATAAGCAAGTGTACTAGCTTGTGGTAACTTTCTCGCACACACACAGATATACACACACACACACACACACACATACACACACACACACACACACACACACACACACATACACACACACACACACACACACACACACACACACACACACACACACACACACACATACACACGCTATCATCACAAACAACAGAGCTCATCCTTGGAGTCCATCCACTGATATCAGTGTTGATAGTGATAGTGATAGTGATAGTGATAGTGTGTAGTGTGTAGTGTGTGTGTGTGTGTGTGTGTGTGTGTGTGTGTGTGTGTGTGTGTGTGTGGTGTGTGTGTGTGTGTGTGTGTGTGTGTGTGCGTGGAGGTAAAGCAATTCAGAGGTCACAGAGTGCAGAGACATAATTTAAATTATTGTGACTTCGGCATGTTTCCATTTTTTAACTGTAAAATAGCCTATTTTGAATCAGGGAAGATACATGTACAGGTATTTCCAGGTATTTCAAATGTTTCAAAAGTTTAAATGGTAAAGCTTCAAATGGTGCATGCAATGAATGAAAAATCAGGACATTGCAGAGAAATGGGAAATAATTCATAAAACACAGATCAACTTATATGATGAAACCCTCTTTTAAATTAAAAATTGTATTGTTGTCCACACTTTAATATGTTGTTGATGAGTAATGACTGATGAGCTAAAGTTCAACAGTGTCATGCTCTCACCTTTGACAGGGCCACATATGGGAAGCTGTCCATGGCCAGCATTGTTTCCTCCCCTGATCTGCCTTCCATCTGACCTCGCAGGATACGAGCTGCCGACACTGTGGACACACCCATCCCTGGGAGACAATGATTTACAGGTAAAGTCACTGATATGGCCCATCATTTTGTTTCTTATTAGCTTCACTTTCTCAGTCTACAGACATAATGAATGACATATTACAGAAACAATGATTTTGAAATCTATATTATGTGAAAGTATTGCTGTTCTGACCCCACCAAGCCCAGAATGCTGTCCCCTGTCCAGTTTGTAAATGTTTCAAAAATCCAGATCAAAAATATTTTTTGGGGAAAAACTATACTGTCAGATTGAAGGAAAAAAATGATCCTAGACAAACTAAGTGAAATCATGTCTAGGCCATTTACATCAACATAATTCACAAATGGACAGGGTATTCTTGAGAACCACATGTTCAAACAAAATCATCACACAGACCAACACTGACTCTTCCAGGCAAGTATTCAGACCACTATTGGTAAAACATATAACGTATAACCATACTTAAAGATTATGCTATGCACCTACTAGGCATATATTACATAACATATCCAGTATATGCCTTTTGATTTTTTCTAAAACATTTATGGGATCTGTTATATCTCTTCCTTTGTTCCACAATTGAATTTCAGCCCTGACTTTGAAAATCATACTTTACCAAGGCCCTGTCACAGAGATGCACTTAAATCTTCTCTTCAACATCACAGTCATAAGACGGAGAACATGCTCTGTGTAGAGCATTACTGGAGAGATGCACAAAGAAAACTCGGTCTCGACCACCCAGAATTGTGACTGCAGTAAGTAGGTCTGATTTAAAGCAGATATTCTAGTACTTAACATGAATAACACTCTTAAATCTTTATTCCTTTGAACAGCTCCCTTTACAAAACAAAATCTTTCACACCAGCTGTAAATATACCACAGCAGTGACAATTAATGTGAAACATGCATACACACACTGAAGCAACATGCCCAAAGATATAAGTTGGACAGTACTTTGTGTACTAATGAGACACAAATAAGACAGACGTGCTAACAGTAAATTCCAACTGCTATAGCGTTGTTAATGCGCAGATTAGCCATCTTGGATTTTGAGGGGTGTTCTTTCGACTATAGGGTGATTCCCAGTTGAAATTCCCAAGTAGAAACTTTTCCTACTTCAAATGTAACGCCAAGTCCAATATTCACTCTAACTCGAGCTCTGTTTGGGTCTCTAACTCCAGAGGGAAATATCTGGCTGTTTAGCTACAAAATGCTCTACTATGTTCACAAGCTAGTTCTAAGTTTAATAACCAAAACAAGGAACTGAAAGGCACTAAATAGGTCCGTAAAGCCAAGGAGAACTGTATAGTCAGCAGTCTGTGACTTGGTCCCTGCGAGTGATCCCTTTCACATTAAATGTTTTGATTTGATCCATTGTTAACATAAACATCTCTATCAGTGCAGCTTTAAGTTTAGGCTACTAAAACTACTTTTGTGATTAAAGGGAGCCAGTGTTGGCTGTTGATAAGAGATAAGAAGTGAACTCTTCCTCTCAAAGAGATTCATGCCTTTCAACTTCAGTCATTACTTACACAACTCCAAGAGTTTTCTGCTCAAGTCCACGTAACATAATACATTATACATACATACAGATAACTAAAGCTGTCCGAAGTTCTATTACAACCATTGGCTTATCAGCCTTCACACATTTAGACATACACCTGCCTTACTCACAGTCTGCTGTCCAAGCCACTTTCCCTCAATCCATTCTGAGCAAACCAAACACACTGTAACTGAACACACTTGAGCATGGTCTTGCATTGCATATTGAGCTGTATTTGTCATTGAGGCTGAAAGTAGTAACCCTTTCAAGCTTCAACCACAGCCAAGTCGGTATTGAATGTTTGCTGGAATAGATGCGTGCACGATGATAGCATGACCTACCGTCGCCGAGGAACAGGATGAGGTTCTTGGCTTGGTGCTCCCGGGGGCGGAGCTTCAGCGCAGCATCCAGTGTTGCCCTGGCCTGAGCATCCCAATAGGCTGGTGCCCTCTCAAGCTCATACAGTGCTGCGAAATGGAAACACACAGATAGACGGAGAATGAGATGAGTATGAGGGGAGTGGATGGTTATGAGCTGATCTCAGATTTTTTGAAGGTAGATAATCCGGGATGTTGACTGCTTAGGGGTGTGGTGTTTACATGTGTAGAATAGTAAAGCGCCAGTAGAGAGAAGCTTCAAGTGTGTCTCTGTGTGCCTGCAAACTTGTGCATTGCTCTCTGCCTTTTCTGACACTTTGAATTATATTTGGCCTTGAGTTAGACAAGAGAGGAAGTTTCCCAAGAGGTGTCAAACAGACAAAAACAGCCATGAAGACAGGATGGTTTCTGTCCATTCATTGCCCACTGAGAGTCACAGTGAAAGAAGTCAAACATGAACATTGCTCCGGCCACACATCAAAACAACGGAAAGACAAACAGCACATCCCATAACCCTATAAAAAGGTGGAAACAGGCAAAAATATAATCACAAAAACTTTTGTGCATCTATACTTACACAGACTGTTCATCACACCTACACACCTGAGTGTGTGCTCATGAACCAGCGCAGTTAAAGTTCTCAAGCAGAGTCTGTCCTCACACACTCACCCATTACCAGTTTGAGGTTACCTGCTTAAGTCCCTCTGCACGTTCATTTGGCACAAAGTTCTACTAATATACCAACCGCAGGCAGCAATAACAAGACTGTTTTCTCCTCACCTTGGCTATCCATAGCAGCCCGGCCCACAGCCAACAGTATGGGGCCCAGAAGGATGAGCAGGAGTTTGGTGGCTCTGCAATGTGGCGTCTGCATCTCTAATCCGAGCGACCTGGAGGCTGGCGAGGTTGACACAGACGACTTTCACAGCAGCACACCGAGACCCAAAGAGGCACAGGCAGAGAGTGTGTGTGGCTGCTCAGACCTCTGGCCCTGCCTTTTTAAAGCCCTGCTGGGTGTGTAGTAAGGAAGGGCAGACGCCAGCTCATAGGCTCAGAGCCACAAAAGAGGGAAGAGAAAAAGTGAGGGAAGAAGGAAGAGCCAGCGAAGAGAGAGAGAGAGAGAGAGAGAGAGAGAGAGAGAGAGAGAGAGAGAAGCTGGGACCACACAAGATTGCTGTAGCATCACAGCCCCTCTAGTCACTTTGATTCCTGAAAATGCACCACCCCCATTTTATTGTTTTAAAAGGTTACTCTAATTTAGTTCTCCCTCTTGTCCCTGGCTCCCCCACTCTGAAGTGTGTATGATAAAAATTTTAATGGTCCTTTGATGTGGTACATGTACAGTATAATGGCTATTTTCATGCAGCAGAAAAAAAAATGGCTACCCAATTTGTATTGGCATCCATCACAATACAAATCATAACTATGTCTTTTCCATTTCTTTCCGACCATACCCTGGAAAAACAGTCCAAGGGAAGAAATGGAATGAGGTCCAAACTATTCTTGAAAATATCATAATTGAGTCTTGATGCGCTCTACTTTTCATGTCAGGAAAATGGTCATATTTCCATTTCCCCTCTTGCATTTAAGAGACCCCTCTCTCACCAAGTTGTCTTGGCTGTTTTTTCCGTGGGAAGTGAAGTGGGGATAGCATTTTTCTTCCGTGAGGTAGTGGAGACCGCCTGCAGAATGAAAATGTCTCTCTTCTATGCACACACAACAGTTAATGTGTGAAATGAAGTGAGTTGGGCCAACTTTGTTCCACACGGCCAGAAGAATCAAATTCCAGAGGAATGGGTCTCGCTTTGTGAACCCGTGAGGCTGAATCTTACAATTCAGAGCTCTGGAAGACCTCTGTTTCAGCCAACCGCTCACCCATTGCCAACAGGGGTTTGCAGTTAGTCACATGTACCTAATCAAGACTGCAATAAAATCATAGCAGCAATCTGGGTAAAGAGGCCTCACATGATGCGGCCCACACCGCATGCATTGGAAATACCAGCGCCAATGTG
The DNA here is from genome assembly GCF_900634415.1 of Cottoperca gobio. Taxonomy (NCBI): domain Eukaryota; kingdom Metazoa; phylum Chordata; class Actinopteri; order Perciformes; family Bovichtidae; genus Cottoperca; species Cottoperca gobio. Next base: position 17,460,605 of record NC_041358.1, read on the forward strand.
CAAGAGCAGGAAATCTTGTAGAGGCATGTATGTCTGTCCATTTGTTATGGGTTTGCCCCTGAGAGAAAGTATATCTTATGTTGGGAAAGTTGAGTTAGTTTCCTGCAAGATGAGTGTAAACACCTGGTGGGTGTTTTAGGTCTCAGCGTGGATCATCCATCCACCAAAATGTGTTTAGTAGCTTTTGTTGGCTGATTATATGGCAAGCTTGAAAGCTGGTGGGAAGGAACTCCTGGGAATTTAGAAGACTAATGTAAACAAAGCAAAGCACAAAAACAGTTTAAGAAATCTAATGTCAATATACTTTACGTTTCAGTAACAGAATCAATTTCCGATGTCCAACATTCATTTGTACCACATTTTATCCCCCCAAGCAAATCATTCATGATAACTAATAATTATGATCCATAAATCACACGGTGCATGCAGGAGAGAACTGGTAGACTATAATAAACCAGCAGATATCTCTCATATATACAGTACATATATATATATATATATATATATATATATATATATATATATATATATATATATATATATATTCTGGCCTCTGAGGGAGAGCAAGTGTATATGGGATATTTATAGTGTAGCAGATGGTGACGTGTGTATACTATTGAGATCACGAAGCAGAGGAAACCGTACAGTGGGGGGCTTTTCTTCATCATGTGGTTTGTTCAAACTGATTTCCTGTTCTGACCAAAAAGAAAACACCTCTTCCTGAAACTCAAAAATATATAGGATCCAGCCTGGTAAAGAATAATCATAATCTATAATGAGGGCTATTACTAACCGTTGCAAAAACAGTATATTGTTTGTTTAAAATCTATGATATCTATCGCTTCATATACGTAGGTGTCACGTCTATGAATATTTCACTGTAGAAGGAAATTTCGAACATTTGCTTTTTTCAGGTGACACTGTTTTGCTTAATTCAAATGAAACAAAAGTACGTGAAAAGAGAAAATGTAACCCAAATAACTAAAAACTGGCACATTTTACTAAAGAAAAAGAAGAATTGTTCATCCTGGTGGAGGATAGGGTTTAAGACTTAGACCATTTAAACGTAACATCCTTGGTCTTGTGCAGCTAACTACTTTCCACTGTCTCAAAAAAAGCAGGATGACAAAAAGAAGAGAGAAAATGATCCTCAAAATGCAAGAACATCCAAGTGACTTCCTGAGTTCTGTTGAGGAGTTTCCCTGAATGGTTGACATGTAAAGAACCTAAAGCAGACCTAAAGTTTATAGTAAAATATTGCTTTACAGTCACACACATACCTCTTCACACAAACAAGCACTCCCTCACTCCAGCATCTGGATCCTGAGTTCCCTAAAAGTAAATTACAAATGTTATACTCCTCTCTGCCTCCCTCCCTCCGCCAACCTATAGAGTCTGTAAATTACAGTAGTTAGCCAGATTTTTGCGTCTAGATTACAACTCATGGAGGGAAATGTTTAGGTTCAGGACATACATGAGGGTGGTGCCAGACCACACAACCACCATATTGAAGAAAGAGCAAAATTATTTTGCCTGTCTTTTTAAAGATGGCTTTTAAAAGGGATTTTTGAGATATGACAAAGATAGAGGAGAGGTTGGTGATGCTTGAGATGGTATCTTAAAGAAGGGAGAGAGTCAGACATTCTGTAGGGGAAGAAAAAGACGAAGGAGACTGACATACTGCCAGATCTTAGGGAGAATAAAAACAGAGACACCACTGGTGGAGCTATTAAACTAAGTCTGCAATGATGCCTGTGATCTATTTTTTGCCTCATCACAAATATGACCCCTCTTCCCTCAAACACACTCTCGCAGAGTGACATCCACAAGACAGATGAACAATATATCTAGATCAATTTAAAGAGGTTCCATAAATGATGTAACCTTTTTTTATGTGAAGCGCTAGTGATTGAGATCCCATCTCAGAACAGTTGGACGGCCAGCCGTAAAAGGTTTTACTGCTGGCATGCAACTCAATTGGGGGACAATTACAAGAGAAGTACAGAGAGACCAACGTTCTGACTCAAGACGGCTCACAGCAGCTATGGCAAGAGATTGCTGCTACCTCAACATCAAACAGTCTGAAAGCTTTGAGAAGTGGCCCCTCTTGGTTTTTAATTGGACTCATAAAGGAAATATGGTGTGTGTATGTGTATGTGTGTGTGTGTGTGTGTGTGTGTGTGTGTGTGCATGTGTGTGAAACGGTGAGAGAGTAAATTAAGGAGACTGGTTTAGCAAGAAGCAGAGAACATGTGAGCATGAGAGTTGATTAAAAGAAAAGTTGCATGTGAATGAGAAAGTGTGTGTGCGTGTGTGTGTGTGTGTGTGTGTGTGTGTGTGTGTGTGTGTGTGTGTGTGGGTGAATGTGAACATGTCTGCCTGCCTCTGAATGACGTCTGATGTGTTATATTATGTCCATGGTTTGTTATGTCAGACTTCAGAATTAGAAGTTATGTTATATTGCAGTAAACTCATATCCAGGTTTATAGCTCCAGTTTTACTGTGTGCATTGAAGTATATATTGCATTTGACATCACTTCATGAAAACATACTTTCATGGTCACACGGTGACCACATACAATATTTTCTAACGCTTGTTGGTTTGCAAACCTTCGCCTTTTTTTTTGCTGTCTTAGCAACATCACAAATATAAAATTCCGACTCACCTGCACCGCCACGTCCAGTAAGGAGAAGTAAGCTCATCAACAGTATCATTTTGCCCCTGAGCCTTATAACCTCTTAAACTACTGTATCAGAATTGTTTCTCTTTTCTAAACACTTATAGTTCTCTTCACTTTGCTGTTCTTGCTCCTCTTCCACCTCTCCGCCTTTCTTGGGACTCCAAATGCCTAGTCATTACAATTTGCTTCTTATACCTCCTTCCGAGGACGAGCAGATTTCTCACCTCCAAGGCGAAACTTATTTTGCTTCCACCACTACCATTTTGTAGCCTTGGCTTGCATCTTTTGTTTGAGTCAGAGGAGGGGGAAAGCACACCTATTTGGACACAAACACACATATCTGCACCACTAGCAGCACTCACCTATTTTTTATCAGTATGCGTCAGAAATATCCATCAAATCGGAGAGCGGGTCCATTTCCGTCTCCATGCTGCCCATGTTTTTCCTCCACCACAATACATCAAATCAAAGTGTTTTTCTCTCTCTCTCTCTCTCTCTCTCTCTGTCCTTTGTGGGCACGTGTCTTTCAGCAGCTCACACAGGTTAAGGCTTTGTAGTTTGCTGCAGGAGATGTTTGAATTGGTTTCAGAGGAGTCAAAGTGGGACAAAGGGTTTAAGGAATGCAGGGAAGAAAACAATTGTGTAGATGCTGTACATTACAAAGACAGGCATGTGAAAATAAACTTGCACTAATGAGCTAAGTGTCGATTGAAAACCAGGATTATGCGGGGAAGACAGAAACCATGGAAATGCAGTGAGATGCATTCGTATTCAGGATGGTCGAGCGTGGTCTGATGGGAGAAAACAAGAGTTTTAATCAACACACACAACCGTGGTGTACCTGCCTCGTATTCTTCGCCTCCCACTCAACTAAGCACTCTGCTTACCCTAGATCTCCTCTACATCAAAGAGATCTCATTACAGAAGCCATCAAACATGCACAGAACGATTCAGGGAAGAAGAGAGAGAGAGAGAGAGAGAGAGAGAGAGAGAGAGAGAGAGAGAGAGAGAGAGAGAGAGAGAGCCTGGAGGGAGGAACGGAGGTGTGAGGACAGAGAGGGTGAGGCAGAGCAACCATACTCCTACTGCATACAGACGTATCATTCAAAACAAATCAATTACAGCTGCTATTTGCCTCACCTCAGACCCTAGACAAGACCAGACAGAAACACAAGAAATAGACTAGCAGTTACCAACGAACAAATGCAAAGAAAATCCCAAAAGAGATTATATTTTGAGTCAAAGTAAATAAAAGCTAATAAATCAGAGAGTCCAGTCAGTGAGGTGGAACAGCATGATAATCAGTCTTGTTCTTCTTCCTCACAGCTTCTGTTTTCTCTTCTGAGAGGACGCCAAAGAGAGTTCCTCTTTCCTACATGGCCACCCAGGCGTGATGCTCGTGCTTGTGGGAGGAACATTGTGTCAGGTGGTGAGGTCGGGAGACACCGCGACTGGCGCTTGAGGTCAGACTTAGGTTTATTTTCCGAGGCAGACCTCTGTCCAAAAACATCCTCCGCGACGTTCTCAGTGTCCGCCAGGTGCTGACCAGACGCAGCCTGTTAGCAGAGTAAGGAGAGCTGCTGTGAGACGGAGCGCTCCTTTCATTCAGCCGGTGTAGCGGAATTCATTTCAATTTACAGTTTAGGCATTCAGCTCACACACTCATGCATGGATTACCAATTAGGTGTGGGGTTAGCATTTCTTGAGGACCACACTGGACCACCCAGGTGACTGCCTGTAATGTAGAGAAATGTGTAATTCCCTGGGCTTCATCTGTGACCTGTCCCATAATAACCTGAAGTGAAATGTATTTTCAGAATAGATGAGTAAGTAAGTTACAAAATAAATGTTTAGTGAAGAGGTTTTAACCGTCACTGATCCAGAATAAACGTTACTGTGGCAACATAGATGCGTTGTGTTCATTTTGTCTGGGTTTCTTTGTGTTTGTTGTATGTTCAGTCTTAATCTGCTGCTCTGGGCACTCAAGATACACCTGAAAAGTGTCACTCTCTCTGGGGACATTCACATCCTAATGACATTTGGTGCATCCCTGGTTCTCCCCTTGCACCACTATGAAGTTCAAATTGCAATAACTTTGTTAATGCCTTAACTTTAACTTAACTAACTCACCAGTTCTTTTGACTAATGACACTGGCATCATGCTCTAGCTGTAGTTTGTGTTTATTGCTAATCATTAAATGTCAACATGCTAACACTAGAAACTAAGATGTTTTAGCATTTAACTTGAAGCACTGCTGAAACATAAGTATAGCCTGAGAGAGCCACTAGCATATCTGTAGACTCTTAGTCTTGTTTTATGAATCTCTTATGGGAGCTTTGCTTCTTTCTCATTAAAGCATGTTAATTGATGTAGATGAGTGAGCACAAAAGGGTTTCAACATCAAGAACACTGTGCGTTTTTTCTGTGGGAAAATGTCTCTCATACCTAAACATCCTGCTGCCCTCCAGCCCAATTCTCCAGATGGTTGTTGGGGTAACATGCAACTTGGTGACAACAACATTCGGGCTGGGAAAAAGGTTCAAGGCACCACCAGAGTGCTTTGTTTGAGGCCGCTGTTTGAAGCCGTGTCTTTGACTTGTGTTTATGGCACGAAGATGTGAATAATTAATCTGAACGCTGGCAAACAAGGAAATACATTTTGAATGTAATTGTCTTGGAAGCGTCCCAGTGGAGTACAGATTGTTTCAATCTTATGTTTTCAACTTTGGTCATGAACACATTACCAACATTTTATTAAAGCCATTTTGCAATGAGTTGACTTTGACTCGATGGGCCATGATTCATCTCTGTAGGAGAAATTCATGAATAACACCACCTTTATCATGATCATGATCTTTCTGTTTCACCTTTACTCATTACTATCCTTTTGTTGATTGCATTTAATCATTGTTATTTTGGGTTTGTTGTTCAACAATGTCAACGTCTCATCTCAGTAGTTTTGTACGAGAGGAAGGGTTTGTTGTCCCTGTGGAAGAATTTTTGTCTGTCAGGCTCCTTTTGTACCAATATAATGGGTGTTACTGGAAATGTTTTGAATGCACTACTTTCAAGTCCCAGAAAGATTCCCAGAAACTAGAAGGAAGTATCTTATGTTGACACATCAATGACTTGAATTGACACCCCATCAATCACATTTTTAAAAGTTGTGTTGTGTTTGTTGGACCATCCCTCTTTCAATTGTTTAGTGACTCAAAGAGGCTGCATAGAAAAAGAGTCAGTCACACCCCATAATAAAGTTTATTGAAGCCATTTTTAATGAGGGGCAGAAGGTGTATAACAAACCCTGATGTTCATGGTCAGATATGTTCTAGCATGTCAAATACGCTGGCATATGTTGTCGGACATTACTTTTACACAGATACAACTTTCTTTCTTTTTTTATCCAGTTAGACCTAAACATAAGGCATAATGCATAACATAAATTGTAGAAGCTACCTATTAGCCCTCCTCACAGGCCTGATATATTATTTGTAACCACATTTTGTGTGTACACATTTGAGATACATCTACACACTTTGAAGTGTTTAAAATACAGATACAAAATAAGCAAATAATGTGTTTTCTTGTATATGAATCTAAATATACGTGCGGGGCTTGGATCACAAAGCAAGATTAGCTGGAGCTGGCTAACTTCCTCCAGAGCAGATTCAGCTCGGAGGATCAGAGAGATCAAAATGTATAACAAACCCACCTGCTAGCCAATCAGCTTACCTGAAGAATTGAGTCATAATTTCTACACATATAAAATAAAAGTGTTGCGTTTATAATAAACAAACTGGCGAGTAATGAGTATCCAGTTGTACAATAGGCGAGTAGAATCACTCTAAAACACAAGCAGGTAAAAGCTTTACAAGACTGCTTAGCCAGAGTTGGAGTTAACAAAACCAGGCAACCGAAAGAGAGATTGACTAAACTGAACTTTGACCCTTACGCCTCTCAATCATATGTCTAAACTTAGTTTTTTGGGTACCCTTTGTTTACATTTGGATCACCGACTTTAAGACATGAAATGCAATAGAGCTTTTTGAAGAAGAATGAGTTGAAGCATTGTTTTAAAGTTTAATGGTTGTATTAAACTTAAGAACGTTTGGTACATGGTATATTAGACAGAGGAATGTGTGAGTGAAACACAAGTCATAAGAAAAAAAACTTGTAAAAAGACATCTGGAATAACAATTCCAGATTACTCTAAGTCAAACTGTGTTAAGTGAATGTAATACGATATATACAGTAAATTAGTAGTTAGCAGACTTGTGGTATGCATTTCTTCCACTGTGTTGGTGCAGACAGACCATTTACTTATGTCATCCTAAATGGTATTGACAGGCGAGTTTGTGTTATGCAGGCTTTGGGCTTGTAATTTACAGTCCTGAAAGCACATGACATATTGTGTCATTTGTCATTTTTGTATCTATTCTGCCTTTATTCCACGTACTACCACAGCAGTTGCAGCCTATTCCATTCAACTAATAGTAAATGAATTGTTTTACACAGGTTGTCTCTCAAAGAACTTGCTTGTTCTTTGCTCCTTCTAGTGGCTGAGAAGTGAATTCACAGCATGGAAGTCACCTGTGTTTAACTGGTTTCAGTTACAGCTGCACAAGTTTTAGAAGGAGTCGTGTTAATTTTAATCTCTCACCTGAGTCAATGAACTGACGCAGAGATAAAGCACGGTCCTTTGAACTGTATTTTAGCCTTGTAAAATAATCTATGTTTCTTAACAACAAGCCAAGATATGAGTACATTTGTTAAGTAAGTGTTTGTTGTAAAATCCCGGAGAAAAGCTTTGCTTAAGCTGGATACTGCTAAAGCTATGCAAAGAATTTAGATGAGAAAGGATACAGTAGTGGAAGAAAATGTACAAGGGAAACATTACAATTAATAAACACAGTATTTTAACCTTAAATTAAACCAAAACACAAGTATCTCTACAACAGGACAACCTACTTTAAAGCTAATATAACCGTCATATTACAATTTTAGGAAATTCCATTATAGTGCAAGCGATGATTCTCAGTAAGTTTATCAATTCAGTCATATAAAGGAAATATAAATCAGAAAGGACCAGAAAGGCTTAAAAGAAAAAAGAAAAAGTGCTCAAATGTTTACCAAATATCACATTTTTATCATGCCATAAAAATCTTTGATTAAAAATCATCACCTCTGCAAATTAAATCTAAAAAAAATTCTCAATTTTCTGCAATTTTGTTAATGAAACATGACAGAAAGCATGGGGACATCTGGTCAGTGGAAATAGATCAAACACAGATTAAGGTTGTGCGTTTTATGCATGTGAGGTCACAAAAAAAGGTGAGGTGCAGTGGATCAAAGTCCTCTGACTGAGTGGAACTTCAGATTTGTGAGGAAGCTTATCGTGAGGCATCACCTGATTACACCTGATCAGTGGCACAGACTCTAAAAATGTCAGTTTGTCAATGTCAATGTGTGTGTGTGTGTGTGTGTGTGTGTGTGTGTGTGTGTGTGTGTGTGTGTGTGTGTGTGTGTGTGTGTGTGTGTGTGTGTGTGTATGTGTGTCACAGTCACAGTCACAGACATGATGATGAGGGCATGTCTGGGGGCCCACATCTGTCGACATTTTCCGTCTGACTCTGGCTGCTTTCAATTAATCCCTGACAAAAACCATTGGCTCCACTGGGAAACTAAATAAGCAAAGGACAAATATTGTTTCTTAAAAATGATTTGCATTTTTTTAATAGGCTGCAGTATCTTGATGCACGGACTTACTCAGGATCAGGGAAATTCAGGGAGACCAAACGAAATAGACTTTAATGTAGGCCTCCACTCAGTTGGCTTCAGTATGTATGTGATGAACTTTCCGGCACATGGCATCACTCTATATATATATATACAGTACAGTCTATGACAACCCATGCCCATTAGCACCACAAAGAAACATATGAACATTGTAAATACACCAACAAGTACACTTAGTTATTCAGATAGTAGCATTCATAATTCATACAAGTATAAACAAAAGAGAGAATAGAGCATTTTGCCTTTTCACATCTACTGTTCCTAAACCCTGTATCATTTAGTTGTAGGCCTACATGTATTTCATGGCAAATAAATAGAACCACACATCCAACATATGTAATAAAAACAGTAGCTTTCAGGTTAAGTTTGTTGGATCTAATTGTGGACGATTTGATATGTTTTTCAGCTCTTTCAAAAAGCTTGGTCTCAAACCATTCGACCAGTGCAATCTACTGCTCCAAACTCCAGTCCAGTTGATGGCGGTAATACGACAACAATTTAGTTTGTACGCCGCCTGCGAAGGAGGGGAAAATAACAAAAGAAGAAGCCGGAACCCAGTAGTTTCTAGAACAAATGTTTCCGGCCGACGTTATTTTGAGTGAAGACTCGTGGAAATTTTGGTTGATTCGCGCTCTAACAACCGTCAGTTTTTCGGTTTCATCGTGGAAAGCACAATGGCCGCCCCAGGTCAGTATTAGATGTTATTAATGTATATAATTTTACATTTGCAGATGTATAAGTCGTGTAGTTTAGTTTGGAAAGGTAATGGCAGACGACAGTAACGATATTGTTAAACAAAGTTGTGCTAACATTAGCCTAAAGCTAACAAAACAACATTTTAATATTTGATACTGTCATTACACGGCATCTTACACATCAGATGGAAACTTTTTCAAATCCAAAACAGACTGTACTATATATATGTATTCATGTAGGACTAACTTTACACCTACTGCGCTGTAATATAGCGACACAGCCAATGAACAAGCTGTGGTAACCTAGCTGAAATGTTTAACTCATGTGCCCATGTGTACTCTTTGTGACCCAAAAACAGAAATACATATAACTCGTAGTGGAAAGGTTTAGTTTGTTGTCTGTTGTTGCAGTCGAAATATTAAGCAAAACTCTAGACATGGTCTGTAGACTTAAATAGGAATCAACGAAGAGCCTAACGTATAACGTCAACGTTAGCTTCGTTATCTTTGAATGCAGTTATCATGTAACTAATGTACATATAGACCTAATAGTCTTGTTATTGGACATTTATGTGTGCATACCTAAGTTATTCAAACATCTTCAATCATCTTACAGGTCCTAATAAGGACAACATCAGAGCTGGGTGCAAAAAATGTGGATATCGTAAGTAAAGCTTTGACACACAAGTTAAGAAGGAGTTTCTGTATATGTGTTATTAGTCTTTATTAACCTGAGTAAATGTACAGTGGGCTTGTTTGAGTCAAGGTAGAGTAATATTCACCGGACACTCATTCATATGTCCTTATTGCAGCTGGAAGGGTTATATCATTCTAAAATGTAAACAATAACATTTTTATTTCTACATTGTTGTTCATCCATTATCTCTTTGACAATGCTTTTTTTCAGCGGGCCACTTGACATTTGAGTGCCGAAACTTTGTCAGAGTTGACCCCCAGAAAGACATTGTTCTGGATGTAAGTAGCACCAGCAGTGAGGAGAGTGAAGATGATGAAGTAGTTCAGCGCAGTGGGAAGCTTGGACGAAGTAAAGGTAAAAAATCCTCTTCCTGTTAAGCTTTTAATTTTAATTTCACAATCGGAAATATAATAAATAAAAGAATACAATGATCATTAATGAGGAAAGTGTGAATTTAATTTTTTAGGGAAATAGGAAAAAGCATAATGAACATAACTAATTTACAGATTCAATAAGCAGTTTTACATACGAATGGCAATTATATTTAGAGATGAAGCTATATGAAAACTTTATACTTCAGTACTCAGAAGTCATGTTACTTGATGTTAATAAACTCCATAAACACACAAACGTTTTCTAATCTTGCTGGAGTTTATTGCTTTGTAGCAAAGGAGCAGGAGAGACAACATTTCTCTACAGACTGCTGTTACAGGATACAGTTTCTATTTTGCTCTTAAGTTTCTAACTTTTGGGCAGACAGTTAGTAGGGATGGGACGTTTTCTGTTAACTTTGTCATTTGGGCCTAACTTTGTCTTGCGTAGCGTGTCTTTTAAAAGAAGAGGAGAATTCTGCTGAACTCATCCGATAGATTTCAGTGATTGCACATATAAATGAGCGCCAAAAGTAGTCCCAGAAGTGAAAGTGGTGGAAGTCTCAATGTTGCCACGATTAGACATACCTTTTCAGATTGTACAGATGTGTAACTTGCCTTATAAGCAGGCTACTATTTCAGTAAAAAGTGCCCTGACTATTTTGTGTACAAATCTGTGTAGGCTCCCATGATGACAACACCGACGGTAGAAAAGGGAGACACAAACAAAAGAAAAGCAGCGACAGAAAGTCAAGAAAGAGGTATAAAAATAGAATTCTACCGTACAATTGTTTCTGTTCTTTGGGCCACACTGACCCTACAAATAATTATTTCATACTTGTAAAGTTGTTTAATGTCCCACACCGGATAATCAAGCTTTGAAGCTGTTGTTGCTCCAATACCGTTTCTCTTTTATTAGTTTTTCTTTTTTTAATATCATTTTGTGGCGAAGAGGTGTATAATTCAATGAACTCAGCTACCAGTAAAATATAGTTTTTTTTAACAGTGTTCAGAAATCTCATATGTATTTATTTGCCTTTTTTATTGGTTCATTCCATTGGTTTGAATTGGTTATTCTTCTCACCAGATCTAACTCGTCGAGTGATGACACTACAAAGAAAAAAAAGAAGCGCAGCAGTTCCTACTCCTCAGCTGATGAAGAGCAGAGGGGAAAGAAAAAGAAAGTGAAAAGCCAGAAGAAGAAAAGCAAAAAGACCAAAAAGGAACACGGGAAGCAACAGAAGAAGAGACAGAAGAAGAAGAAACAAGCATCATCTTCCTCCTCTTCTTCTTCCAGCTCCAGTGAATCCTCAGACGGTGACTGAGACAGCTGTGCAGTGTGTGGAGGTCCAGCATATTTATTCTCCAGTCCATGAAAAGTGTGTTTTGCAGACATTTTGTAAATAAGGCACCTCATCTTGTTCCATACAAATGTGCATTACTGAGACAAGGATTTAAATGATTAACTAAGGGAATGAAAAGAATGTTTGGAGTTCTCTGAAACATTTTGGAAAACATGTAGAAAACAGGGGACCATGTTCAGATGTAGTGTTTCCTTGTCCTTCCAGGCCCGCTGTCATTTCACTTGTGACAGTGTTTGTTGCCTGCAGAGGAATCTTTAAGCAACACATTGTGCGGTCTCCTGTCATACATATTACTGAACATCAGTGGTTTTCAAGTCCAATTAAGAAATGTAGGTGAGGGGATAAAAGTCTGGATACTTTTAGTAATAATAAGAGATGATGATTCCAGATGATGTCCTTTTTTTGTATTTGTTCTTTTATACACTTTGTTGCTTCACTGTTTCTTTGAAATGAAAAACATTTTTAAAAGGTCAAATGTGAATGTCAAACCTGATTCGACATGATTCGAAGGGCTATGGGGTAACATGACTTGTGGCTGAACTATCGGCCAGAATTAACGATAAGCGTCCATTTTCTTCCCCGTGCTGACGAGTCAGCAGCAGGTGAACTACTGGATGATATCAGTAGACAAATTACAATGTTAACTTGCTTAAATGTTTATACAGTGCATTTGCTATGGTTGCCCATAGTACGATACAACTCCTGGAGGTGGCTGTTAATATTTCAAAGAATGACTTCTGCTTTAACCTTTAAGCACCCACACCTTGTTGAAAACCATCTGGACATATCAAAAGTTCATTACAAAAACATTGTGTGTACATTTCGGGATCAATAACTGAGCCTCCTTATACAACTTTGTTGTTTTTTTTGTAATAAAATATATATTTGTATCTCGGTGTCTACGTTTTGTGACTCTATAATATGCGACATGACAGACAATAGTCAAAAAAGTTGATTACGCCAGAGAGCTGCTGAACTCTTACATGGTATTGGAGCAGATATAATGATTGTTTCCTGTAGAGGGCAGCAACATACCTTTTAATGTGAGCTGAAGGACGTTACTCTTTCTAAATATGAATATCCATACTATCACACTGGAAATTCAAAGTGGTGGCTTTGTCCTAAACAAAGATTTTAGCATTTCTTTCAACATTATTTAATCAGTCATTCAATAACACTTCCCACATTTTAAAATAATATGTTAATTCTTACATTTCTGGATAATGTCTAGATTTTTGAGGTGTGAAGCACAGAAACAATCCATTGTAATGCTATAGTGTGCATCTGTAGCAATGGGAACAGAAGAGACAACGATTTATAAAGTGAAACAACTGATTTGCATCAGATACTTGTATTTGAATCCCTTTTTTTATAGACATTGTATTAAATTTTGTACACAATTCTTCAAGAAAAGACCAAAAAAAGGAGATTGGATGATACCCTGAAGAAAAACGAATAGCAGAAAGGGGACGGATAAAAACACAATATTAAAGCACGTCTGTAGGTTTTTCTCATATGTTACATTGTGAATATCCAGAGACTGAGCTGAATCCATTCAAGTTGCTGCCATCCTCTTAACTGATTATGTGCAATGGAGACGGACGGACAGACGGACAGACGGACACAGATTTATAAGAGTGTTACAAAACTTTCTGACACTTGTTTAATTTGCCAATTAATCATGAATAGAGTATCAACACTCTTTGGCTCGACTCCTTAGTGGCAGATGTCGAACATCAATCTCATTTACAGCAAATGTTTGTGGTTGGGGGGGGGGGGGGGGGATTTGATAAATACAGGCAATCACGTATATATTACATCCTCGTGGGGAAATCCAATCCATGTACACACACTAGCGTGTATAAACACAGCAAATGTCAAAAAACACATTTCCACACATTTCATGACCATCCTTTTAAATGAATTCAAATGGCATTTGAATCTACCTACAGTACACACACACACACACACACACACACACACACACACACACACACACACACACACACACACACACACACTGTTTTCAGATAATGTCAGAGGCCGATCAGCTCAGGTTGAACCAGGGAGGACAAACATTAAACAGAAGGCCAGGGTAGGGGCCACCACCTCCTCTGGGCACTGTACTGCTTTTAGCCTGGGCTGAGGCACCATGGAGGCCCACAGGCATGTGCAGAAAACAATTATGAGGCATTCATTTACATTAATTATTGCTTCCATCCCACTACCTCCATGCTGTCATCATCACCACAAAGACATGAAATTGAAAAAAGAGCCACAGAGACTTACAAGACATTACAAACCAAGGATCTTTAGAAGTCGTTGTGTTCGATCTGGGCTGTGTGACAGATGTTTATAATAATGCCATTCATTTCACTTTGCCTTGGGGAAGGGGATATCTTTTTAAGCATCTGCAACATCCTGACAGCTACGTGCGTGGCTGCTGATCAGAGCCTGGCATTATGACAGGATGTGTCGCGCTCCTTTATCTTGTATAGGTCCATAGGGCAGATTCATCAAATATGGCAAAGAAACCTCAACATTCAGCTGCTCCTGACGGCTATCTGAGATAATCACATAGTCATTAAAAATGCTGGGAATTGGGAATGCGTGATGTCTGAATCCTGTGGCAGAGGTTGACCTTTATTTCATACCTTCTCACTCAGCGTCTGGTCACGTCCGGGGAAAATCTTCACAGTAAATTGCTTGTGTGGAGAGAATCTCATCAGGTAGCAAAAGCAACAATCGTTCCCACCGTAGCTGAATAAAGAAAAGTACCATGTAAAGACAACTCTTTAAAGGAATAGTTAAACATATGAGGAATACGCTTGAGAATATCAATATTAATATCGATTAAATAAATCATAAATTATCCCAAATTGAAGGTTTACAGGGAGTTAACTGCCGGACTATTTCTTGGTCAGGTAATGTGATTTCCTGGTTTGTTCTCGTCACCGTGAGGCTGCCATGTAGCGGAGACTCCAGAAATCATTTAATAAAATGTCAAACTACTCTCAACGTAACACATTTCACCTTCTATCCAGCGTAAAGCATTACAAAAAGACACAGTGTGATCACAGCAATCATTACTAAGCACCAAAGATGTTTCTCAAATTAAAATAATTCTAGTACTAATGCATCAAGTTTCAAATAAAAAGTCATTTGGCCCATAATAAAAATGACTTTGTGAATTACACATTTGTTGCAAGCAGTCTATGTATGATAATTCATTCATTTCATTTTGAGAGACCAGCACCATGCTGTTCAACAAAGTGATATTGTGCATATGCTTATTAATACACTTAAATGAAGGCTGTAGTAAAGTGTTGACAAAAGAAACTTGGAGAGTGGGAAACTTCATAATTGCCCAGATGGTGAGAGGACAACACAATACAGAGGAGCAAATGAAGTCGAAGGAGTGCTGCCATGTGCAGCCACACAGAACAAACCATATGCTGTTTGTACAAGACAATAACTAGGTTTTCATGTTTTCATCAGCTCATTGGCTTTTATTGAGCCTGTTGGGCTGTTGGAAAGCAGCAAGCAAATGGGACTCCACTGAGCCATTTAAATGAAAATGAGACGGTCAAAGTCGTCTTTTCGAGAGTTTAACTGCAGTAGAACGGCGACTCAGCCTCCATGTAAACATCGTTGAGGCACTGATTTCAAAGTTTTAAGTCGAAATCCTGTTTGCAAAATGGCTGACCAGAATGACCCCATAGGGGTAATTGATCTCTCATTAGCATAAGGTGTGTTTTTCAATTAGTTTATATACCTTTAGTCGCTCAGTTCCAGGCTTCTGTGTGCAGGCTGGTAGCCTCTGCGTTGGTGTCTGTTTTTAACCTTTCTTGGGGATTTGAGCATACATGCTCTTTTTTTTTTCCAGCAACGCCCTGCTTCTCATTCACACACTTACATTCGTCCAACCTGGGAGCGGCCCAGTACAACCACAGTCTGCTGCCGAAGCCAGTGCACAGCTCGACTGGAGATACAGTTAAATGCTTGGCTCAAAGGCACCTCAGTGTAATAGCTGTTGAAGGAGCAGAGTCATCATTCAGCCAGGGAATTCAAACCTGCAACCTTTTGGTCATGAGCCTGCTTCTCTTAACCTTAAGGCCACCGCCACTACAGAAAACCATAACATCTTCCCAGAAATAAAATGAAAATCCCTTATGCTGCACTTTGGTGGGAACAACCCAAGCTGAGAGATGGCGCCGGTTTTGCGTCTGTAACCACTGTTGAAATATTATTTCAGAGGCAAGCCGTCCCCGCATCTCGGAACACGGTGAGCAGAGCACTTGAAAAACGCATTAGGGCCAAGGGGCAAGTTGAAGGCTATACATTTGCAACCAATTTAGTTCCTGCATCTTAGATTTCGTTCTTCTCTTCCTCTCCTGGCCCCGAAATCAGGCCTAATGTCGTAAATGACCTCTAGGATAAATAGACAGCAGGCTACATGACCCCAGCCATCAAAAACGGAGGCTGTAATAAATACTACATTGCTTTACAGGAAGCGTGTTCGACATTCTCCCAAAACCTGCAGAGAAAGAAAACGAGGGGGCGAACGGGGTGAGTCTCTGTTCACCGCTCTCTCTTTGGTCAAAACCTTTTTTCCTGAGGTCTGTTATTACCGGCCTGGGTTCCCATTCAGAGCGGAGCTTGTTCATATAAACCTTGAGGTTTTGAGGCATCGCTGGACTGACTGGGTGGCTTTCACCAGGGAATTAGCACAGGGTCGCATTGGATCACGATCAGTAGGCCCTCTACAGCTAACCTGTGTTGGACCAGGCTTCCTGTGGAGGTGGTGGTGGTGAGGACAAGTTTCCTGGCTCTGGAATATGGGTCAGTCAGAACCCAGGATGTGTAGACCTCGACTCTATAAATCATGGATCCTTCTGATGCTTTTCTACCTACTGTATCATTTCTAAATCATATTATTTAATCACCATTTTCCAGATTAGCGTTGATGAGATTGTGAATCTTTTAAAACCCAACTTTCTTTTCCCCTCTTTTTTTTTATTTGGTAGCTGGATGATGTATAAAGTATTTTCAGTACAGCCACATACTGTACAGTATGTTTGAGGTCAGAGAGGTACTCGTCAAATTGTATTTATATTAAGGTTTACAATCGTAATATGATTGCTAGACCTCAATTATCTTTGGAAAGACAACAGTAATGTCAATGATCTTGAGGTCTTTGACGTATATTTGCATAATGCAGGAGCTGGTCGCGTTGAAACAGCTTTATGTACCATTTAATGTTTTGTTAAATTGCTTTTTTTAAGCACCACATAAACTTTCTGTTGAGTTCACACTTCTTTCTTCAGGATAGGCTATGAACTGGGTGATCATCATGGCACATCATTAAACAGAATGCAGTAAATGGGCTTTATTTTGTGGTCATTTAGCAGATGCTCTTGGTGGAGGGTTAAGTACTTTGCTCAGGTGCACAATGGTAGCAGCCCTGGTATTGAACTCTCAACAATCTGGTGTTCTGTTTGGAAGCTGTACCACTAGACCACTAGGTCATCTAGACCACTAGGCCATCATGGTGTGACATGGTGTGACTGTAATATGACTATTTGCACTCTAGTGCAGTCTGAGTGTCTCCACATCGATTTCATCTGACTTTTCTTTTGATGAAATGACTGTGTCACTGAACCTTCCATCTTTCATGGCAGGTATGATATTTATTCTAATACCCTAGGTGATCTTATTTTGTATTTCTGGATATTTTTTACTTTCAACTCAAAATGCCATAGAACACAATACCGGTCTAATTCCATCTCTAGTACAGGTGCACAACATCCAGCGCAAACCTGCTACCTCTCTCGCTGGCTCTTCATGTTTCATCCTCTGCATTCCTCTTGATGCCTTTGTAGTCAGCATCTCAGCACTGAGACCCCACTCATCTTGTAATTTAAATTTGTATGAACCTTTTGGATGAGGCCTATTGTCCACACGCATGCTGTTGACTTCTTCCTCCCTTTCTGACCCAATCCATCCGTCCCACTGAGGTCCAGAAGGTGGCAGGAGTGGCACTGCTGACAACGCACCAGCAGAAAAAAAAGAATTACCACCCACCACACAACAGCTTCAGCACCACAGAGCCTTTCCTCCCCGCTCCTTGAATGACGATAGTCTTTTTTTTACATGTCCCAAACATCAGACACATGTGGCTTTTTCAAAGACAAACGACATGGTGTCATCTCTGTGCCGGGGAACATCTGCTCACTCTTACTTTGGTTTTAGTGTTCTTTCCACTCCACATTTATATGGAAAGTGTTCTGTGCCTTTGTTCTGTTCTGTGGGGGGTTGCTGTCCCTTTGTTTGAAAGAGACATCAAACAGGGCCAGAGGGGCACATGATGGCTTGAACATGATCGAGATGGTTATTTCGGTTTCTTCAATTGATGCTGAAGGTGTTTTGTGTTAACTAATGGTCAATGACATACAGTCTGTCAAAGGTTTTTTTTTTTGGTTTTTCTTTACAAAGCATACATCATACCTATGTTTTCAGCATATCATGGTCTATTTGGGAGAAATGAACAGTTCTATGATGTTATGGCTAAGAGCTCCATTGCTCAGGTGGGGCAGATGAATGGTTCAGTGTCTTTAGAACCTTAGCTGTGGTTTTTAAAAACAGTTAAGGTGTTTCCCAGCTGGTACAAGGATACAAACCAGAGAAGCTTTTATTATAATGTTTCTTCTCTCTAACATCTTAAAAGTGGACATTTCACCCATTTTAAACCAGCGGCTCTTCCACTTGTGCAATGTCGAGACTACCGCTGCACCTATATTGTTTCAAGATGTAGTCGGTAATGCCTATACATCTTACACACTGCCTTTCTTTTTGGATTTGTGATGACCTCATTATTTGTTTGTTGTATTAAGTGAGAACTTATATTTGAGGTTGAGGGAACACATTTGGGTAAAAGCAAAGTGAGACAAGTTAGAACTTTAACTTTTAACTTCCCATCCTCAGAAGAGTGCCCTCTGGAGGTACTAGATGTTAAAACCCAACATTCAGCCTCTGATGGACACTTAACTTGTATATTTGTTCTCTAATAATGGAAAACCATAGTGAGAAAGAAATTTAAACAGATATATGATGTTCAATAATGATCTCGTTTTGCCTTTGCAAAGTATACTTCGCAATTCATACAAACACTCAATGATACAAAACCATGCCATTACTGTTGCTCAAGGGCAATATTCATAAATAAAAATTAGACACAAGCTGACCATTTACCTCAAGGCAGAGGGCTTTGCGATATATACACCGCGTGGAGCAGCATTTTGATGATCTGCTCTTTCATGACTATTCCAAATGGTTCCTTCTAAAGTGCGGTATCTGGCCCATAAACTGCCAAAAGTTCCAAAGGCAAAATGAGCAGACGTCTGTAATTGTCTAGGTGGTCGTGTGTGTACGTGTTTGTAAGATTGAAAAAGAGAAAAAGAGGAAATGGCAAAGAAAGGAGGAGGAGGAAATCCTATTAGGCAGTGCGAGAAAATAAGTCCTGTGTGGGTGTGTTTTAGTGTGCGTCTGCTTGCTAACGTTTTATTCAAAGGACCAATTATTCATTCAGGCCTGTGAAGAGCTTAGCTTTCAATTCTGAACATCAATGCAACTTAATATTCTGGCAATTAATAGTTATTAATTCTGGGCTAATCACCTTTTTTCTTTTTGCAATATCACAGAGAGCCGCTCTGTTGGAATATCCTTGTGGTTCCCACAGAGAAGGCAGGTTTATCTTCAACTTCAAGGTTCCTCTATCAAACGTGGCACTGCTAGAAAAGACCCGAGTCCCGGTCTGTATATGGCTTAAAGGGGAAAACTAAGACATACTGTGCTATTAATGTAAAGCATCAAGAACCAGTCTGAGTCAACATCGTGCTCAGACCTGCAGTTTTCATCTACAAGTGAAGTAATAGTTCACAAGAACACAAGTTCGCCACAAAATCCATTTCTGTGCTGGTGCTTTTGTCCATATGACCTTCCAGGTGGAGGTTTAGGGAAAGATCATGGTTTGGGTTAAAATAACTAATTGGTAAAGGTTTGGTAAATATCCTTGTTGAGGTTAAAATGTGCACTTTGTTAATGTAAGGGATCCACCGCCATAAGAGTTACAATAATAACCTCATGGTTAAGGTCAGGGAACAATTGTCATAGAGGAAAGTACCAATACTTAAGTCTGATTAAAGTTGCAGCCATGTTCAGAAATCAAATCTTAATTTCAGACCTGGTGACCTGCCGGTACAGGATGCATTTAATCATGCAATAAAATTATATTTTAACCTTAAATAAACAATGACAATGGTTGTACCAGACTTGTGTAGAAATAGCAAATCTGCCATTCTGCACCAGCATAGCTCCTCGGAAGGCCTTAGCTTACTCTTTTACTCTTTCTTTTTTAGGCTTTTGATCTTAGAAATAAGAAGCAGGAAGACGCAGCCCATCACTTGTATTCAATACTTGTGTGAGGTTTCTAATTACCAGTGAATAGCACTCACCAACCTGTTTTTTTAGGTCAAACTAGAGTATTGTCATTTTTCATTCATGACTTCAAACAGACCTATTGTAAAAATGGGTAAGGAGCTATAGCCACAGAGACGGTGGTAACCAGAGATGTTTTCTCAGTAATTCCCTCTTGGATTTGGGTATAACCACGCCTGCAGCGCATGGGAAAAGGCAGTTCACAGCAACAGTGAGAAAGGGAAAAGGAAAGTGAGAGAGACAGAGATAATAAAGAGAGCTGGAAGAAGAAAAAAACATGAAAGACTGGAGCAGATGATAAAGATTCAATTAGAGACTGGACAGAGGGAGGTGAAAGTGATGAAAAGATGGTTTAATTCACTTCATTAAGCTTCCAGGTTTAACATGAGGTCAATGAAGACGGTTCACACATTATTAACTTTAAAACAAATAAAAAATTAATCCAATATTTATAATGTGTATTTTAAAATATTTGCACCTGCAATATTGGAAACTATAACAACTTTCAGAGCTTTTGTATTGTATATTATTTTTGACTGCATTAGAGAATCCCACCAAACTATATATGTGTAAGGACATTGTTATAAAACAGTTTATGGTGTCAGTAAATCACCAACAAAAGTGTTTATTGGAATTGTGCAATGCACACTTAACAGCTGCATGGATCCACCTTTAAACCTGGGTCTGGTGTTTCTTTGTTTTTAGAGAAATGTAAAAGGGCTTGTGGTTTATTTAAGATGAGTGGACAGAGCACAGGATCTGTAAAAAAGTATAGTCAGAAAACACCATGAAAACCCTTTTCAGGACAGTATGTGGTTTTGAAACCTTGGAAAATCATAAAATTGAAAAAGAAAGAAGTTGTTGATATGTCATCATTTATAAGACATGTTCTTGTTTTGCACTTAGAGATAATCAGACAAATCTTAGAAGGTGTACAGTAGGCCTATTATAACTTCATAAATCATGGCCGTGGGATGGTCAATTTACAAACACAATACTTGGGGGGAACTCAATATTCTAAAGTTATAATTCAATCATATACTATTCAAATAATACATGTAATAATACAAAATAATTGTACTGTTGTTTATTGCTTCGGTAAGGAATCTGAACTTTAAAATATATTTTATTTTTTAAGTTTTATTAAAAGATAATTGCAGTAAAATGCCTGAATGCATTGCAATGCAGATATATGATTGTGTTGAGCACTGTTTCATACTTACTATAATACTTAAACTAATTACTCTGATACACTACATGGTTCACAAAACACCTTTTTCGATCTTCTATAACTGAAACATTGCAGATTTCCACCTCTATTAAAAATACCATAGTTTGACGTGAGACTTAACAAAATCAGCCAAACTGTTTCCAATTGGGATCGGTCCACTTATAGCCCAGCCAGAGGTTGGACACTACTTCTTATACGAATAATTAGAAGCTTACTGGTAATGCTTCATGACTATCATGAAAACGTGAAATGTGTGTCTTATTCATGTTACGCTTTTACCGATTCAAAAATATCCACTTCCAGCTGCCAAGTGTCATGTTTTCTCTTCCTCTGTGGTGATTAAACAGAAAACCACTGTGAATTGAACGTGAACCAAAAAACCTTCAAATGATTCAGCTCCTGACTTCCCACTTCATGTGTCACCTGTCAGGAAAATTGAGGGGAAAGAATAACACAAGTATCAGATTACCAGAAGCACTGTGCAGAGAGGGAAACATATACAAACACCTCCTTAACTGACATTAATCTTCAATGACTCTTCGTGCTAATAGCTATCAAACTATTGCACTAATATGGAAGAGTGAGGGCTGAGATGTTCAGATG
Source organism: Cottoperca gobio (assembly GCF_900634415.1). Classification (NCBI taxonomy): domain Eukaryota; kingdom Metazoa; phylum Chordata; class Actinopteri; order Perciformes; family Bovichtidae; genus Cottoperca; species Cottoperca gobio. The sequence continues at coordinate 17,482,540 of NC_041358.1, forward strand.
CCAATTAAGTGCAGATGTGGGAAGAGTGTTGGTGGACTACTAGTAGAAGGCTTGGTTCCATGTAAATGACCCACTTTGAGATATGTAGTGTAGTTTGCCTTTGATTAAATGCTTACAACGGGAGGACACTGCAGAACAAATAGACAGGGTCAATGGAGACAAGTAAACACATCTGAGGCTAAACTACTAGGGTGTAATTGATAATGTAGTTTCAGTTATAACAAATCTAAACTTGATTGAGTCAACTTGATTTTGCAATGCATCAATTTATTTCACCCTGTTGACAGTTTTTTTTTTTTTTGGGGCGGGGGGGGGGGGGGGGATCCATTTATACAGCTACACTTAAGCTACTCTTAATTTGCTCATTCTCCACCCTTCCACCAAGTTTCATGAACATTGTGACAGTAGTTGTTCTATAATCCTGGTAAAAAAAACTGCAAAGAGACCAAATCAAAAACCTAAGTTCCTTGGGGGAAGTTTATTCCTGGCAGTCTGGTGAAAGCTTGAAAACTATATTTAGACTGTCATGTTTGGGAATAAAATGCACAGGAAGTATAACTGAATAGTTTACTGAATAGATTAAATCTGAAAATGATTTTAAGAAATATTTCTGGTCAAAGTTTTGATGATCTTAGTATTTCTAAAATCCTGGCTACTAGTCTTCTGAATCTGAGCTACAGAGGCACAGAGAGTATGAGAGCAATTTGTTAAATTGTTAAAAAGGCAGACGGAGTATGAGTAATTTAGGTAATTCCTGAAAGATGATTTCAAATTTTTCCGTGTAGAGGATGTTGAGTCATGCCGCTGTTGTGACAAGTGCCAAGTGCTGGATGGTTTATTCAAATGTCTGCATATGCTACCAGAGTTAAGACTTTCAATATCTTTAGCTTTTAAGGGTAACGGGTTCAATTCCCACCAGGGTTGCTAATGCACTCTTTAGGGATAAAAGAACCCACCAAATGGACTTGCATTGTGCTGCAGCAACAGATCCACGTACAGAAAAAAAGAGACCTTTATAATTTCAAGCACTTTGTGCTGTACACATAAATCAAAGTCATAAAGTAATGTCATTACTATTAAAATTCACTCACCAATAAATACCACAAACCTCTGTCCACCACCAATTTGTCCCGAACTAGCCAAAAATCGAACTGTAATACAAAACAAGTCAACGACAAATGATGTCACTGCAGTTTGTTTGTTTTTGCCACGTGCCTCTGTTGAGGCTTTTGATGTACAGTATCATCATCAAGTTTAGAAAAGCAATAAACACAAATGTTATACATAATTTGTGATTTATATTGATTGTATATACTACTATCTTTCAGTTTGTTGGAGAATATAGTGACTCAGGGCTTGTTTTAAGATTTAAATGCCAATACTTTAGACTTACGCACTTGAACAACTTGGTCCAACCTTTGCAACTTGTATTCTTACTTTGTTAGTTTGTTAGTTTTATAGTCATATATTATAGATTACTTTAACCCTTTCCTGTGTTTGGGATATATAGTATGTGTGTTTTAGCATGCTGTCTATCATTGAGAGGTTCATTCATCCACTCCCACCCTCTTTAAATCCTACTTTGATGGACCCATCTCTTTTTAAATCCAGGATTTGGCAATTTGTTATCTCTCCGTCATTCGATTTCCTCTTTGCTCCACGGGGGGGTTCTGGGCTCTCACATTTGGAGGATTTTCAGGGCCACTTTTATCTTAATTGAACCAACAACCCATCACCGAGTTCCACCAGAAGAACACAAAGACGACTATGGTGAACAGAGGGACACTGTAAAACCCTTCTCTGTGTGTGTGTGTGTGTGTGTGTGTGTGTGTGTGTGTGTGTGTGTGTGTGTGTGTGTGTGTGTGTGTGTGTGTGTGTGTGTGTGAATGGTTACACTACTGAAGAGCTGATGTGCTTGTATGGTGCATCTCTGACTCTGTATGAATGTGAGTGAATGGGTGAATGACATGTGTCGTAAAGCTCTTGAGTGATTGTAAAAGATTGGGGAAAGTGCTATTTAAAAGCAGTCTATTTAAAGCACTCCATTCTTCTCTCAAATTAAAAAATGTAATATTGGAAAAAAATATTAGTTTATTTATAAACTTCTAATTTACTCAAAGGTTTAGCGAAGGTTTTTGACAGGATTACGGATTACTCTTCAGTACATGGACACTTTCTGTACATTTGTTATTAGTTGTATAATTTATTTTGATCTTTTTCATACTATGAAATATATTTACTACAACTTTTATAATAAACAATTGGAAGATGTAACGTTATACAGTTTCTGGAAACTGAAATCATTTACCGGCCAGACAGGTTTCTTACCGGCCAAGATGCATTTTCTTTTTACTACTGTAATTTTCTATTATTAATATTTAGCATGTCATCTTGGTCTCAATCAACATCATAGTGAGTGCAGTAATAACAGTAACCAACTATGTAAAGATAGTATTTCAACCGTTTCAACACTAAAGTGTAACACATTAGAATTGATGCCTTAAATGCAAGTTTTTTTTTTTTTATTAAGATGTACAAGAAGACAAGTAACTTGTACAATACAATTAAAAAAAACATGGTATCAGGAGTCAATAGAGGGATAGAGCACCTCTCCTCCGCTGTGACATGGTGATGTTGTGGTGATGTTGTGGCAGTTGGGTGTAGTAACGGAGCAGTCTGTTTGGGAGTCGGGATTAGCTCAGCTGGATATCAGCGACAGAACATTAGCATGCTGGTCTCCTGGTTTGGGACCGTTTGTAGTATGTTGGTCCAGGGTGACACAGAACAACATTGTGCTAATCCAATGCGAGTTGAGTGAAGAGTGAAAAGGCGTTAAACTGTTTGTGGCACGAGAACTCTCCCGTCTGTCGGTTCTTGTTCAGTCGCCGATTATGGAAGTCCCCTGTCCACAGTCCGGCTGCGGACAGGAGAGTGGCTCCTGAACATGGACTGACGGAAGAGAGAATCACTCTGTGTCTTCAGGCGAACTGAACCAGTTAACTTGATGGGCTTCACCTGACGCTCTGTCACTCAACTGCTCTGGATCATCCCAACGTCGCCCCTCGCAACCCAGACCGAGCATACTGTTCAGGGGTCTTATCCACAGCTAAGCCGCTCCAACACTCTCCAGCAGACGGCTACTATCACAGACATCATATTTGTTTGTCAAGCGGGGTGAGGGTCTACACACACTACACTCTAGTCGACACAGCTGCAGCAGCAGAGTGTCCTTTTGGTCCATGAGAGGAAGCGCTTGAAGACATTTTTCTTTTTGTTGCTCTTCTCCCTCTCTGGCACACCTTCTACCTCACTGGCGGTATCCTCTGGCCTGAAAACACACAAACAGTTATTATACGATTCCCTTATCTGCTCTAATCATGGCCTCACTTCTCCATTCTCTCCTCAATCTGACATTATTAAAGGAAATCATCTCACCAAGCTTCACGTGGCTGCTCCTTCTCCTCAGTGTACGGCGTACAGCACTCAGGCTGTGCTGGCTGCACCATGATTTCACTGGGAGGGAGAGTTGGTGAGGTTGTTTCACAAGTTGTACTTGTGTCATCCATGCTGTGGAATTAAGATACATGCAGTTAATCAAAGGTTGTTTCATCCCAGCTGAGCAGGAACTCATCCATCTCTTACTTGTCTTTGAAAATAAATAAATGTAGCCAAGTAAATGAAATAACATGCTAATGATCATTAGGCCTCACTTCTCCATTCTCTCCTCTATCTGACATTGTTAAAGGAAATCATCTCACCAAGCTTCACGTGGCTGCTCCTTCTCGTCAGTGTACGGCGTACAGCACTCAGGTGGTGTTGGCTGGACCATGATTTCACCCGGAGGGAGAGTTGGTGAGGTGGTTTCACAAGTTGTAGTTGTGTCACTCATGCTGTGGAATTAAGATGCATGCAGTTAATCAAAGGTTGTTTCATCCCAGCTGAGTAGGAACTCATCCATATCTTACGTTTCTTTGAAAAGAGATAAATGTAGCCAACTAAATGAAATAACATGCTAATGATCATTAGGGTTAGGGTCGAAACTCGGCTCCAAGTAAGAACCAAATCTAAAATTTGAGGTGGAGGGGGCTCACTTTAACCTCAATGGGCTGAAAACATAGTTTTTAAACAATTCCCTTATCTGCTCTAATCATGGCCTCACTTCTCCATTCTCTCCTCTATCTGACATTGTTAAAAGAAATCATCTCACCAAGCTTCACGTGGCTGCTCCTCCTCCTCAGTGTACGGTGTACAGCACTCAGGTGGTGCTGACTGCACCATGATTTCACCGGGAGGGAGAGTTGGTGAGGTGGTTTCACAAGTTGCACTTGTGTCATCCATGCTGTGGAATTAAGATACATGCAGTTAATCAAAGGTTGTTTCATCCCAGCTGAGCAGGAACTCATCCATCTCTTACTTTTCTTTGAAAAGAGATCAATGTAGCCAAGTAAATGAAATAACATGCTAATGATCATTAGGCCTCACTTCTACATTCTCTCCTCTATCTGACATTGTTAAAGGAAATCATCTCACCAAGCTTCACGTGGCTGCTCCTTCTCGTCAGTGTACGGCGTACAGCACTCAGGTGGTGCTGGCTGCACCATGATTACACCGGAAGGGAGAGTTGGTTCACAAGTTGTAGTTGTGTCATCCATGCTGTGGAATTAAGATGCATGCAGTTAATCAAAGGTTGTTTCATCCCAGCTGAGTAGGAACTCATCCATCTGTTACTTTTCTTTGAAAAGAGATAAATGTAGCCAAGTAAATGAAATAACATGCTAATGATCATTAGGGTTAGGGTCTAAACTCGGCTCCAAGTAAGTACCAACACCTCAATTTGAGGTGGAGGGGGCTCACTTTAACCTCCCTGGGATGATCCACTGGACTATTTTTTAGAAAGGACAGTCAATGAGCTGAAAACAACACCCTTATCTGCTCTAATCATGGCCTCACTTCTCCATTCTCTCCTCAATCTGACATTGTTAAAGGAAATCATCTCACCAAGCTTCACGTGGCTGCTCCTTCTCGTCAGTGTACGGCGTACAGCACTCAGGCGGTGCTGGCTGCACCATGATCACACCGCGAGGTAAGGTTGGTGAGGTTGTTTCACCAATTCCACTGGTGTCACCCATGCTGTGGAATTAAGATACATGCAGTTAATCAAAGGTTGTTTCATCCCAGCTGAGTAGGAACTCATCCGTCTCTTACTTTTCTTTGAAAAGAGATAAATGTAGCCAAGTAAACTAATGTATTTCGATTTAATTATGCTAACATTAGATACTTACAAAGCCAACAGACATATTTAGCATTACGAAAACAAGTTAGCTAGGGCCTTCACAAACATTAGTTGATGTTAGCTGTTCATGTAAACACATCTCCATATTGTACATTGTAAATCTGACTCATCAAGTTCTCACACACTCTACATGAAGGAGAAATAAACAGGGACTTACCTGAATCACAGATGTGTTGAATCAGTTGAGGTGATTTCTTTTATGAAGAGAGTTTCTTTGAGTTGAGTTATAATGTTGTTCTCTGTCCACTTGTCCAAGGTAAAGTGACTAACTGGCACACGCAGCCTGTACTTGGGACATGAGTTCTAGAATTGCGATCATATGATGCAGTGTTCCAAAGTTCTAATGCTTTGTCATGGAATACAAATAGTTCCAAATTATGCTAATGAGGTATTCTTCACCAAAGTAACCAAATTCAAAACATAACTGAATTAATTCAATGTACTTAAGTTTATTTTCTCAACTTTTAGAACAGGGGTGTTAAACTCATTTTAGTTCGAGGGCCACATGCAGCCCAATTTGATCTCAAGTGCGCCGGAGCAGTAAAATCACTGCACAATAACCTATAAATAAAGAAAAATAAGTGCAATTCCAACAATATTATGCCTCAGTTTATCATTTGTGTGCATTACAATTTTCAGATCACAGTGTATCTACAAAGACACAACACATTTAGTGACAGGTGTCTGGAACTGAACAATATAGTATTTTACTTTATGATCAAAACAACTTGTCAAGATCTAGAAATGATTTTAAACTTACATTCATTTCCACATCTGTGTAGTAATCCTGACACACCACACCATACAAACTAAAGTGGGAACTATTGACGAAGAAGGTTAAGTTATCCTTGTAAATGTAAACATAAAAAATACATAAAGGTTGTGGCTCTTTTGTTCTGAAGCTGCTGACTGACATTATAATGCACAATGTTAAATGTCTTTAAATATTTCCACTGTAAATATTCATTTTCACAGAACTATATTCTTCAGGGTGCAAAAGTGTGTGAAGCAGCATTTTACATTACGTCGGCTTTTAACTAAAATAATCCTGCTGGAATTTTTGTGGGCGATCTCCAGCTGTGGGAACCAAGAATCATGACCACCTTCCTCGCCACTGCCACCAGTGTGTGTGTGTGTGTGTGTGTGTGTGTGTGTGTGTGTGTGTGTGTGTGTGTGTGTGTGTGTGTGTGTGTGTGTGTGTGTGTGTGTGAGTGTGTGGGGGTTTACTACAAGGTCATTCATCAGTCCAGGGGTGGCCTGGTGCTGAAAGAGCCAGTGTTGAACTGCTTTGATTGATCTGTGCAGGAGATTGGCCATGGCCAGGAGAGGGGCATGTCGTTCTCTGGACCGGCTATGGCCAATTATATCAGTGGGGGTTGTAAGAAATGCAGTAGTTCAAAATACAGCCCGCTTTTCTCTTCCTGGGAAAAAGTGAGACCTGTAAATCCAACATAATCTTTACTCCATGTCCAGTCATTTTTCATTTGATTCTTTTGACTGTTACATAAGTAACCTGCTGCTTTTGGGGACATGGTGTGTACTTCTGATGGCTAGGGATCTAAATCTGCAACGTAATTTGATTTTATGTTATTGCTGTTCTACATTTTAGAATTTTATGTTGATTTGACTAAATATTCCCTAAAGAGTTTGTGTAATTGTAATTAAAATTGGACATTTGAAATGTTGACCTGATAATGGCGCTAGGGTAAAATCGGGGGATTACTAAAGTTCTTACTATCCATGCTAAGAAAGACACAAATCTCTGTACCAAATTTCATGGCATTACATACAGTATTTGTTGAGACGTTTCAGTCCGGACCAAAGCGGTGGACAAACTGACCAACATTGCCGTCACAAGAGCTTCACATGCCGCTAGCATGTCTGGAAAGTACAACAATAATACCATCTGCTGTGTGTCTGTACAGATTTCACTTCATTCAGTGGATTTCAATGGGAGGATAATGGGGGAAAGCGGACACCATGACTTTGTAATGTAAGGTTGCAGTTCTACGTCTTGCCTCCACAGGCTTTATCAACTGCATTTACATTTCCAGTGCTTTGTTTTTATGTGTGGCAGCTGTTGTTTATGTCATGTCTGATTAACAATATGAGCTGACGTAATTCTTCATCTCCATTCTGGTCTTGTCCCCATAAAATCACGAACTGCACCACGGTACAAGAAAGCGTGAGAAATAGGAGAAAACGGGGGAGGCAAGGTTGAATAATAGGACTGGGGTAATGGATGGTTGATGTGCGTGCGTGTGTGTGTGTGTGTGTGTTCGTGTACGTGTGTGTGTGTGTGTGTGTGTGTGTGTGTGTGTGCGTGTGTGTGCGTGCGTGTGTGTGTGTGTGTGTGTGTGTGTGTGTGTGTGCGTGTGTGTGCAAAAACCTGGTTGACTTTCGCCCTGCTGTGCCGACATTGTGCTGGATGTCTGAGCTCTGAGGGCCACTGCCAAAATGGACACACTCCTACACACTCTATTCCCCCTCAGCTTGACGTTTGCCCTTTAGGCCACACCGGACGAGAAGAAAAGTAACAAAACAACAACACGGTAAGTGAATTATATTTTGAATGGAGGTTGATCCAAAAGCAGTATATATTGTTGATTCATCTTTTGAGACATCAGTGTTGGGAAAAGGTCACGGTAATTGGAAACCAAAGCAGTCAACCTTGAGATTTTTCCATATTCCTGTCTTCCCTAAATTAATTTAAACAATTTTAAATTGATGATGTCACTTTTTTGACCACAGCAACAGTTTGATCTTCAAGATTCAGTCTGCCAAGTTATACTTTAAAGAGAATTATGTACTCAGTGAAGGACACTTGAATCAAAAGATTAAACTTGTTCCCTTTGGACTCCCAATTTGATAGATTGAAGTCGATTTCAAAGGGGTTTGGTGAGGGAATAATTTCCCATTGGCGAGACGGAGCAAATTGAAAACCTGCATTACTTGGTTACCTTTTGACAGAATCTCTGATCTTGGTTTAGGTGGTGGTTACTGTTGAGACCTCTTATCCAAAAAGTTCAAACAGGGGACATGGCGAACTGATCTGTAATTACAGAATGGTGCTTCCTGTTGAGAAAAAGACACCCCACTTCTGAACTCATCATTGTTATTCGGGACTGAGCTGTGCAACACCTAAAATTAGGCTTGCTATTCAAATATAATTCATGGTTTAAGTTAAATGGAAGTAAGTCCAAAAGTGGTTTTGAATATTTATTTGTTTGTGAAAAAAGGTTTTTAGAAATGTGCTTTTTCATTTGATGCAATAAATTTGATAAAATTGTGTTATATTTAGAGGTACATAAACAGCTAAAGTTACACTGACATAAGCCCTCTGCTACAAAGCTCTGATGAACACATCAAGTCAATCATCTGCCATTTATTTATCTGTATACAACTTAATTATACAGGAGTATGTTTGTAATTCAGGCAGACTGTGGCTTCCTATTTTAAACCAGTGTCTTTTTTTGCTATCTGCCCAAAATGGTCTCTGACATTACCAGATAATTCACAATGGTTCTCAAAACTCTACTTTACTTGCTCCCGTTAAGGGCTAAAAAAATAGAGACAGGAAGCTCATCTTTACTTCTCCCTCCCACCCAAGTTGTTATGGCACTACGGGGTGTGGAGGGTCAAGGTAGAAGTTAATGTCATTCCCCCACCCTTAGATAGCAGAGCTTGTGATCTGCCCATTTCAAACAAAGACAGCTGAGTCATATTTGAGGAAATTGTGACTGATAGGACAGACAAGGACATACGTAGACGAGGGAACATTACAGTTAAACACTTACTGAAACCCCAAACAATGACTTAATCAAAGGAAGGAAGTGGAGGACTGTTGCTCTGTGACATTACATCAATGTCAAATACTCAAATTCAATTTAAAATTATTTTTAAAGCATCCTATATACAATTCCAGTCAACCGTCAGTTGTTTAACCCAAAAAAGGAAGTTAAGTAATTTCCCACTTAAATTATCAAGATCAGCAAAACCCTACTGACCTCTACTATGACAAGATCCTTTGACTCAGCTTTCAATACTGAATAGTCACCACACATTGCTAAACATAATTTCTGCATAAAAAGAACCGGTGGGCCAGTTACACTAGCCACATACAGTATTTGGAACAATTAAGATTGCACATTTTAGTAAAATTATTGTATTTAGGTTGACCATGACCTTTTAAACAATCAAACAACTAAATAAGCCCAGAAATGCCAAATACATCACAGCGCTTGTGTTTCAGGGTGTTTTATCATAAAGGTCTTGAAAGTAAAACCCTACTTTGGCTCAGACTGTAGCAAGTGTAGTTGGGTCAAAGTCTTTTCACAAGCGTCTGGGCTGGCGTCCAAGGCAAAAGCACCCGCCCCCCTCATTTACAATTTTTGCACAGCATTTTTTAACAAAGCTCTTGGAATATGTTTTTTTTACACAAGGTTGTGATCTTTAATTACCTTTCCTGGATGGGTGCTCCATGCTTTTTGGTTTCCAAACAGTAACAGGCGTGTTCATTAATACATTTATAAATACTCAGGATGAGTTTATTGCATCAGCCTCTCCCACGCTCCCTCAAACTTTTATAGAGAGCTTTATGTTAGAGGAATCATAGATCTTAACAAGAACTGCTAAAGTTTGCCAATATTAAGCTGCAGTATACTGTATCCGAGTGATGGGAATCTTGTACCATTACAAATAAAGGAAGTAGTGGCATCTGTAGAGGAAGTAGCATGCATTTCTGATCCAATGTTTGGTTTTCTAAGTCAAAAGGTTACAATTTACTTCAGGATGTAATTGATTAATTGACACCCCCATGTGCTATGCAGGAGAGCTTCTTCTTGATAAATTGATCCTATATAACATGTCTTCCAAATAGAACCTGCTCTCTTCTATAGGTATTTTGAATATCTTCCCTGTTTAGAAAGCTAATCGGTTAGTGGGTGATGCTTCCCCCTCACCGGCCCGTACCAGCTCTACAACTCTCAACCCTGTTCTCATTAACCTGGGCTTGTATGTTCATCATGAAGTCAACATCTGTCCAGATTTCCACCTTAACTGCCAAAGAACAAAGGCTTTTCCATTACGCACTGGGAAAGTCAACAATTATTTGGGCACCAGCAGTACACTTAGATGTGTAATGTGTAATACATAAAGCTTTGAGAACTTTTTCAATTAAATGTATATGTCATGTGTCATTTTACATATATTAATATAATGCTTTGTTACATTCTTGGGCTCTCTCCTTCATAAACCTATTCTGTAGCCTTACCCTCTATCCATTGTGTTTATCCTCTGTCCTCATCCTACGACAGGGAGTTGGATAAGAAGCCAACAAGCTTAAGATGACTAGGGATTTCCATCCTTGGTAAGGAGAATACACCGACGCCCTTGTGAAATCCCCTTGTGTGATAATTGACATCATTGGTTATGTTATGATGTCAGTCTGGCGGATGTAGTTATATAGGATCGCACTCATCAAGGGTTCACTGTCTAATTATAGCAGTATATTACAATGACTGTCATCTGGACACGATGGGTGATTCCTACATGCTATCCTACCATTAGCAGCATCAAATTAGCCTGCTAGCTCTTAGTCAAACATAAATCCTCACGTGAGCGCCCCAAGTTGAGAATGAGAAGGCAAACCATTCTTCAATATGTCTGTACAGCACCCCAGTGTCCATGTCTGGGGATTTATTACAGGCCCCATTTGCTTTTCAACCTCTCCAGGACCCCTAGTAAATCGCCAGGCAAAGGTTTGACTGAACAACTAATGATCCACCATGAAAAGAGAGAGAGGAATTATGTCATTTGAACCTGGCTCAAAGTTGTCGACTGGGAAACCTCAATGGCCCACTAAAGCTTAGGAGGGCAAGAGAAATACAGCAGCCAAAAGACAGATGGGCAGGCCTGCAGTGCGTCAGCTTCTGTACTTCCTGAATAATGGGAAACCCCTTCACACAGTGAAACACTATGAGGATTCCCTGCTAGCATTTACCTGCCCAGCACTTAGCTGCGTCAGGGAGCTGGTTTTATTGTGAGAACCCATGTTACGCCGGTTTCTATTTTTGGGGGGCCCATACTGGAATGGGTATTGCGATGTTGCAACGAAAATAACTCAATAAACTTTTAGTGGGAAAGTTTAATACCTATGTGGCTCTTGTGTGGTCTCCTTTTCATGATAAAAGCCTCATTTTCCACTCAAGTTTTGGAAACTCAAACTCTAAAACAAGCACTACAGTAACTTCAATGGAGTTTTGGTTCTCCATAGAGGCCTGGGGCCAAGTTTCAGGAGAGAGCCTGCTACTGGACAATCCCTCTGCTGGCATATGTCCTAAATAGGCTGGGAAAAGGTTCTCCCTTGACTCCCAATGCCTCAATATGGTATTGTCATACTGTGGTATTACAATTTAAGTCATAAACACTAATTTACCTTTGCATGGTCTTTTGCAAATAAATTCTTCTTGTTACCACTTTCTTTTTTCAGTTGAACTGCATCAGGATTTTTTTGTGAAATGTAAAATAGGAGAACAAAGGTGATACTGTTAAGTAAGTAAGTGGATTTAATGTTCCACATCACACGAAAGCCATTAAAAGGCACCGGAGGAGATCTGTGCAATACACAGTGTACTCTCATTTTGATTACAGAGACAATGATTTATGGAGCAAAGACATAGTGAGATGCAGCGATAAGGGCTTGTAACACTGTTTATTTTGATGAACATTAACATGAAACCGTCAGACATGTCTTTACATGTTTATTATAAAAGCAGATTAGAGAGAGAGGTTGGAAAAATGCAACTGAGGTCTCTTACCATCAGATAAATAGACCACTTATAATCAACCAAATCTTGGCACCACCCACACAGAGGATAAACGTGCTCTTTTCTCCGACAGGTATAATTACATTACAGTGCATTTACCATAAACTAAATGGGAAATACAGAGTTTAATGCAAGTTACTTGTTATTTCTTGCGCATGAAAAGGTGGCCAATAAATTGCCTTAGGATATAAATGACCTTGACAGTAAGTTTGTATTGTGGAAGAACTTTACTTGGCATGATAATTCAAGGTAAGTTTATCTGTATACCATCTTTTAAACACAAAGATAATTCCAACTGCTTTACATAAGATGTGAACAACTTTAAATCAACATTAAAAAGACACACAATTGGGGCAGCACACCCAACAGATCTTTCTTAGAGATGAGCATGCCACTGCAGCACTACAACCACAAAGATGGCAGAGCAGATGACAACAGCCTTGAGTTGGTGGTGCTGGGGTCATTGCCCCCAATATCAATCTTCTCCAATGCTGCCTAATACTCCACCCTGACCTGACCCCACCATGGCCTGACAAACGCTGATCCAGCATAATACTTCTGGATGATGGCTTGGCTCCCCCGACTTGGCTCTTAATGTAAACTCGAAGTATGGGAAAGCACTATTCTACTCCATTCTACCCCTCTGTGTCACATCTATGCAGAAGATAATAAGGCAGGAAACGAGTCCCTGTTAAAGAGTGCTGTATCCATATTGGGTTTCCTGGAGGTAGCGTTGGTGCGTCATTGTCCACAATGTCTTACTCACACAGAACTCTAATAATTACGAGGGCTGCCCCCTAATCGTCGAGTAAGGGGCAGGTCACCGTCTCCTGCACTAGCCCCCCTATTGTCTTCCACTGTCATTACCACTTTCACTTTCATTTCTCTATTCACACAGGTCATTAAGATCCTGGATCATTGATTCCCATAATCATAAACTTCGCAGACGCTTACAGACGCAGCATGGTCCGCTGGACCTTTCGTCCGCTGGGTCGTGCTTCTTCAACGCTTAATGTTACTCTTCGTATGGCTCTGATTAATGCCAGATGGGTAGCAAATAAGACCTTCTTGCTCAATAACTAATTTGTGAAGCATTCTTCATCCCCTCCTTGGCACAGCCAAACGCTACCTGGAGGTGCATCTGGTGCACCATCCGATTCCTGGACCAAATCAAGGAGGATGTCCACTAGAAGCGGGGGCTCTTTAACCATCAGCATGTAAGGAAATTCACCAGTTGACTGATGCAGCTAGATATTGTTGACTTGCCTGCTGAGATCACTGAAGTTGGTCGTGTAGGGGCTACTGCAGCCACTGTTGACACTCAAACTGGACAGATAAGCCCCATTTGGAAAGAAATTCAGGCTCTAGACCTAGAGATACTCAGATGGCCAGTGGTATATTCTAATGAGCCTGCATATGACATAGGAAGGAGAGCCAAAGGTGAATGTCTCGTTTAATCCTATGCTCTGACCGAGGCAGCCCACAAAAAAAGGGTTGTCATATTTCACAGTTTGTGGGTTTGTAGGCACTCCAGATACCCAAATGTATGTGCACAAGCACTAAAAAAGTGACTTTTTCATAATATGTCTCTTTAAGCTGCGTCATTGTACACAGAGTAATGCAGGATAACAGCATTGGCAGACTGTAAACATTTGGAAACTGAGTCTTGTCTCAAAATGACCTCACTACCAAACTAACTGTTATGGAAACAAAGATGGGTGATGGAATTTTACTACTGATTTGGGATTAAATGGTTTTGAATAATATTCAGCTACACTGCACTGAACTGTAATGCAATGCCACTTGCACTCAGTTGTCCCACACTGTATCCATAGCAGGAGATATTTGAGTCAAAGCAATAGTCAAATGCTAGAGCAGACCTGTACCTCATACATTCCGCCCATCAGCATGCATTTGTTTTGATAGACTTCAAAAAAATAAAATAAAATACAGTCCACATTCTATTTTAGATCTGGTTCCTTTTCCATTTGTGAAGCTGAATTTTGCCGCAACCTTGATTCGCAAAACAGCCCCGTAAACTTCAACCTTTATAGACCACAAGTAATTGTGCATGAGTGTGCATCGATGGAACATTTGTTAAAGTTTTCTTAACTACAGCATCAACAGCATCAACAGTAGTTTTTCCTGTATTATTTAATGTCAGGATCTTCCCAGTGATTCTGTCAGAGGCTCTCCACACCTAGGAGTAAGTTTGTAGTTACCCAATGGAGTGAGACGGCTGCCCACAACTTCTCTACTCTGCGGTAGTGGTGGGCGTTGTCAAGGATGGATGACAGTTTATCAAGGGTCCTTCTCTCTGCTACTGTCACCAGGGAGTCCAGCTCTGTGCCCACTACGGAGCCAGCCCTCCTCACCAGTCTGTCCAGCCGCCCAGCGTCCCTCTTCTTGCTGCTTCCTCCCCAGGACCCCAGCCTTCTCAGGAAGTACAGACGACTCTGCCCTTTCTTGTGAAGAGTGTCCATGTTTGCAGTCCAGTCCAGCTTGTCGTCCAGCTGCAGGCCCAGATATTTGTAGGACCTGACCACCTCCACGTCGACCCCCTCGATGGACACAGGTTGCAGGTGTGGCCTGATCCTTCGGAAATCCACCTCCATCTCCTTGGTCTTGGAGGTGTTCAGCTGCAGATGGTTCGACTTGGACCACCTCACAAAGTCCTCCACCAGGCTCCTGTACTCCCCCTCTTGTCCATTCCTGACACAGCCAACGATCACAGTGTCATCTGAGTATTTCTGTATTTCTGTGGCAGAGCTCAGAGTTGTGCTGGAAGTCAGAGGTACAGATGGTGAACAAAACAGGGGAGAGTACCGTCCCCTGTGGCGCTCCAGTGCTGCTGTCGGACGTGCAGCCTTTCAGCCTGACGTACTGTGGTCTCTCTGTGAGGTAGTCCGTGATCCATCTCACCAGATGTGAGTCCACCCTCATCCCTGTTAGCTTATCTCTCAGGAGTAGGGGCTGGATGGTGTTAAAGGTGCTGGAGAAATCAAAGAACATCATTCTCACCACGCCACTCCCCTTGTCCAGATGAGAGTAAGCCCTGTGTAACAGATAGAGGATGGAGTCATCCACGCCCACCTTCGCCTGGTATGCGAACTGCAGAGGATCTTGTGCATGGCGGACCTGGGGTCTGAGGTGATGGAGCAACAGCCGCTCCATGGTCTTCATCATGTGTGATGTCAGGTCAACTGGCCGGAAGTCATCTGGTTGCCTAGGGTGTTTCTTTTTGGGGACAGAGATGAGACATGAAGTCTCAGGTTGAACATATACTGAAGGGGATGACGATTTCTGAAACGTTAGCTCCAAAACACTCAGAGGTGTAAAATCTTGGCTTTGCACTGCACCTGTGCTTAGGTTGAAATAATTACTATACATATATTTATAAAGTGATTTGTATTGGGGAGGCCGGCTTTATGCTTTGAGTCACAGACTTAATGGATGGGGAACAGCGCTGCTGCCTGGGGGTTCAGGTTGCCAAGGAAATTAGCATTCCTCTCTGTAGAGCCTTTTGGTGTTAAATATGCACCCAAAGCAACCTAGATTTCCTCATCTGAAGAGGGGGTACACACACACACACACACACATACACACACACACACACACACACACACACACACACACACACACACACACACACACACACACACACACACACACGCACACACACACACACATAAACACTGCATGTAAAAGTGAACTATACAAAATAATGTGAATATCTCCACATGACATCCCACTCCCACTCTAAAACCCTCGAACTCAGTCTATTGTGACATTACTGGTGCCTGCTGATACATTGACTGCAACACAGTATTCCAATTGCATCATGTCCCTTTATCGTCACAGGAAGAGGAAGGTGTGGGGATTACACACATTGTTTACACATCAGAACAATGGAGCCTATGATTAAGTTTGATTTACTTGAATTCATTAATTTAAGGAAGGCTTTTTGAAGTGATGCCATCCCCAGGATCTCAAAGGGTAGCCAGTAAAGTAGGTGAATCACCCAACATGAGAAAAGTAACACACATCCTGTTACATTAAGCAATGCACATTTAATAGAGATTCAAGTTATCTTTAAAAGTCTCTTTGCCATGTGTGAAGCAAACTGTGAGAAGAGGACAGGTTTATACAGGTGGATTGGATCTGGTCTCTGTGTGTGAGAGATCATTCACGTTCATGTTATTGCCTCAAAAATATGGCCAAGAATTTTACTTAATAATTGACTTAAACTGTTTTCACAGTGTCACTCAAAAACAATAGGGTGGGTTATTTTTAGGTATCTTAAATTAAACAAAATATAATTATTTGAATCATACATTTTATAAAATATAGTATTGCCAACATTAAAATTGCTGCTTGACCTCATTTAGTGTACAGAGCAGTAAACAGAGTTCTCTTTACTTGTAGTACAAATAAAACAAATGTTAGAAGTTCAGAAATCTAAAATCTGTTTGATAACATTTTAAATAGATCAGATCCTTACATGAATGGATAATTTAATAAATAAATAGCTAAAATGTTGTATTTGTATACCTGTGTTTAAAGTGTCAACATGGACATTGTTATTAATGATAATAATGGGATTGATACCTGCAGGGAAAGTCTCTCTCTTGCTCTCACCACAGAGAGGTCAGGCTAAGCAACAATAGTGAGCTCAGTGCTGTTAGGGCTTCCGTGTATTGCTTCAAGAAACTTCAGTAGGGTTGACTTGCCAACACAAAGGCATGTTGTGTGATGGATGTGATGATACATACACTCTAGACTAGGGACATCTACAGTATGTGCACATCAGGTTATTTGGAAGGTCTGATTGATGACAGTCCTTCCACAATTGCATCATCTCTGTCAGGTGTTGCAATGCTGAGCATTTCTGAAACCTGCCAGTCTGTGGGCTGAGACAGTAAAGACTTATCTCCAAAAAAAGATTTACTCCTGGAAGTTTGTTTAACCAACAAGCCACTGCACTCATCTGTCTGGCCCCTCAAAGTTATGTTTAGTTGTCGATAATTGGAGGTGGAACCTTTTCTTGCACCTTTTTCACATGCCCAATGAGAGCGAACATTTGCACATGAAAACTAGGTTGTCCTCCTTGATTAGATTAGTCGTTGCATGATCGAGTCACAATGTTCCACATCACTCAGACCAAACACAAAGAAATATGTCAAAACCACACTGTCGAAAGGCAGGGTTTACACGACCTCTGATATGAGTAGCCAAAGATATTCCCAGCACGCACCTCTTCACAAAAGGAAAATGGGGGAAAGAATCCCAGCTTCTTTTACTTGGAGACCACTTGGCCCTGTGTACAAAACAAGACGACCAATGCCAAATAGGAAGGAAAAAGGGGGAAAACGTGGAGAATGGGAAAAAACATCGCCATTGACATGTTGCGCCAGACTGAGAGAAAGTAGCATTGTTTGGATGTTTTTGTTTGCAACAGCAGGGGTAGGTTTCCAGCGAGGACCGAGGCACATCACGTGCATCGCTTCAACCACTGAAAGAGCAAAGAGAGAGCCAAATCTCGACCAGAACGGCTCTACAAGTCTTTGAAGTCAAATAAAGCCACCTCATCGATCACTGATTCAAAGGCATTTTATTCTTCTCTTTTATCCCTCTCTCTCTCTTTTCACTTTTGGGAAGCTTTTGTTTATTGTACAAATGAACCTGTTATATGGCTCCTTCGCTTCCCTTGAAAAAAACAGTCAAAACACAAATTCTCAGATGGACTGGATTACATAAATCGGGCATTTCAATGTCAAGCCCAGTCAACACGTAATAATTTGCACAAAACATAAAATGAATGCACTGGCCCAGCTAAAGTATGCCTACTTCAATAGTGAACTACAGTCTATAAAACCACGGTCATCTTGGACAGGTCTGACTTCCCCATCCGTGACACCTCCAGCTACCAGGATAGGTTTACATAGTATTGAGGACAGTAGTATGCCTTTGAAAAAGTATGTGTTCTCTTTTCACACAGGTGTATTAAAGGTGTGTTTGTATGCTGCCGGAGGTTTGTTTACGTCTGTAGTATGTGTATGCATGGAGTAAAACTGAGTTGCTTTGTTATTAAACTTCTTTCCAATCTACATATGAGACTCTCTTAAACCTGAAGTTTAGAGTGCATTTTTAAAGATCTGTTACTCAAATTATAAAAATCTCATTGTGATTGAGGCGTATCATTTACGACTAAGTATTTAACACACCTTAGTTTTACGATGGCTTAACCTACTGTACGAGTCAGCCAAGCCTATTTGTGTATTTTTAGAAACAAGGAAATAATTAAGTGTTCTGACGACATTAAAAGTAAGTTTAACGTGGAAAGATGTAAGTTGTGAAAGAGGGCGGTAGGTGGGAATGTCGGAGGACTTTAATGATGTGTTAAATTATTTATTAAACCATCTTATGAAGTCGGACCTCTGCACTACTGCAAGAGCGTGACAACCTGTTGGTAAACAGTCAAAGAAGGAGAGTTATATATAGCTGCAGTTCTACTAATGTCTCATTACATACACATCCAGGTTTAGTATCTCTATCCTCTGTGCCCTCTATAAAAGTCGTGTCCACCACCAGATCTTTTCTTTGAGATATTTTTTGTGAAGATAATGAATTATCACCGTGTCAACATCTCTTTGAGGGTGATGGTTAGATGACTGCTGCAGGATCTCATGATGTCCCATTAATTGCATAGAACTATGCTATATAGAGTACATGCTGAGGACCATGTTGCTGCTCCTACACACTGAGGAACCCCTTTGAAACAGATGAAGCAAACAAGAGACACTTGGAGCAGTATTGTCTGGTGAGCATGAAGCATAGTTCCAACACGCTATTTTAAACACACTGAACAAAGAACCACCTCTTATATTATTGTGACATACAAATAATGCATTAACCAACCACTTTCAAATCACTTTGCCCCAGAGGCTTGAATGGAGGCTGGCAGTAGCTGTCCGGTACTTAAGATAAGTTCCAAGAGGGGACATATTTCAGCTGTTGTTGGCGAAGTGCACCTATAAGAAAACAGCTAACAAAACTATTGCTGACCCAGTAATACAAGTGTGGAACGTGGCATGGGTCGCCCAGGTCACACACATCTCCAGGAGCACCTCTGGTGATCAGAAGGATAGAGGTAAGAAGTACACTACTTTTTAAAGTAAAGATGTCATTTAAAAACACTGAAAAACAATCAGTGACACACTTAAAGACAGACAATCATTGGGAAATACAATTAGACACATTCTGTCCTGGTGCAAATGATGTAAACATTGTCCTTTCAAGAGCGTTCTGGATGGAAGCAACACATGTTGACATCTCAGAAGGGTGGAGGATTTTCTTGAATCTTTTATAGTAAAATAGCAGCCATATGCATCATATGCTAATTGATATTGATGTATAACTCATTTAAAAACAATGAAAGTGTTTCTTGTATTGTGCTCTTATTGAATACATTCTAAAACATTTCCGTAGATTTAATATGCCTTAATTTGTTTTTTAAAAATGAAGGCAGGGGTTGTATTGTTTACCTAACTTATGACTTTTACTGACTTTCTGAAGACCTGAGGAAGAAAAGGTGACTATCATAAAAAGTGAATGAATGAAACAACTGTGAAGCGATTAAAAGCTAGGCATTGAATCAAACCCACTTAGAGCTTTAAGATTATCGCTGCAGGTCTGGACTAACAGTTTGTTGGGACTGAAGGAAAATTCATTCATTCTGCCATCGAGAGGAAAGACATTGGGCAATGATCTAATACTTTCCATACTTCCTCTTTCAGAATACTCACAGGGCTGCCGCCAAAGATTTGACCAATTTTAGAAAGGCAAAAGTGGCACCTGAAATACAAAATAGGCCATTCGGATGCAGTGGCTTAAATTAATTTGCAGTGGTTTTGCCTTCGGGAACCGCTCCTTAGCCCTTTGTCGATGACCTTGACTGGGCTGTTCACAGTTAATTGCTTAAGTCATGTTTTGGTAAACCTGAACCTCTAATCGCTCTTCCTCACTCTGTCTCGTTCTCTCTCTGTTTCCACCCCTCCCCTCTGTTTCGATTTCCCCCTGCCTGTGGCTTCTCGCTCTCTCACTCTCTTCCCCTCTTCAATGTTACTGCAGTTTTTGTGAGCGCTCCCCCACCCTCCCCCGTTTCCGCTGGTGCAAGTTGTTGGTCGGAGAGCTCAGCCAAGGGTCACTGGTGTACTCTTGCTAGCTCCGTCCCCGACCACCTCTTTTACTCTCTCTTCATCTTTTGCCGTAATCATCATCAAAGATCTGAGCGATTTCATCCTCAATCACCAGCAGCTGAGCTACTAAGGACACACACCATTATCCTGCTTGTGCAACACATCACACAGGTGACAAAACCCCTGATCGTTTTTTTTTTGTTTTTACCAGAATGACACCAAGTCTTCTCAAGTGTTCCCAGGGAACCACATCAAACCTCTAATGTCAAAGACCAATAAAGGAATAGTTGTTAAACTCAAAGACCGGATTAGACTTTCATCCAAAACCACTTAAGGTTATAGCCCTTAAGAACTGTTGTGTCAATTCATCCTTGGAGAGGCCAGGTGCTGACACAATGGTTTGGACAGAAATATATATAAAGTCTTTACATGACAAATATTTTATCGGATACATATTTGGCTTTGTGTCCTTGCATTGTTTAAAGATAGCAGACCTGTGTGCCAATATAAAATATGCACTTCAGTTTTCTATACAAGGAAAGGAAACTCATTGTTTGAGTAAAGTTGTAATATTTATAGACTTTTTTACCGTATGTACTCATAGAAACTCATCTAATGATGAATGTTAAGTATGACAGAAGTAGGCTTCAATCATGGAAAATGTTGCAGTTCATGAGTTGTTAACAATAAAAGCTTTCCAAAAAGATGCCACTGTGACACTTGGTGTAAACAATGTTTGGCGCTGCAGATTATGATCCAGTATGTTTCCAGATGGATGGGGATCACCATATGGGTGAATACAACAAAATCTGGAAAGTTTAGACAACCACGTTTTAAAGGTTGATTTCATATACTTTTCCGAGAATTATAATTTACCTGAGGCTATCGGAGTTGTCCTTATGCTGTAAATATCAGACATCTGGTAAATTAAACAAAATGCTTGCGGAGAAGGAGAAGAAAATAAAGTTTCCTTTCATTTGTGAAATTGACAGCGTTCATTTCCATAACTAATGTTGAATGCTTAAAAGTCAAAGCTAACAGGCCCCATGTAAACAGATTATTCTAGCATAAGCATTTGGATGTGCTTGTTTGTTACATCTTTGTAGACCCTTTAATGGATCTTTGTTTTGTGTATGTGGGTTGTCAAAAGAACAATGTTTTAATTTATCAGAAATATTTTTGTCATCATGATCAGATATTTCCCCTTTTAAGCTATACAATGGATAATATTATATTTAGGAAGAGGAAAAGTGTTTTAATTGTCTGTTGTCATTTCCATTTAGTGCATTGTGTAGAAAAGGTTGTGAGACATTTACATAATTTCCATTTCATTTTTAAATAATTGTCTTGTTTCTATAAATAATTAAATGAAAGGAATTATTTTATTTTTGACCTCCAACATTTTCAGTAAGTTAACTTGTCACCGTTCATAAGACATCAACGTGGTAGTACGTACGGTCTGTCGGTGGTCCAAGCTGGCACATTTAGCTGTGCACAAATTAGTGTGTGCTGTGGCGTAATCAGTGTTCCAGTTGTGCCCTAATGGCTTACATCTGTTTGAAGCAGACTTGAAAACATGAACCCTCAAAAATCATCCAGTAATGTGAGTAACTAAAAGTTTTATCTGTGAAAGTATGTGTTCTTGTGATAAATATTATTATTGCATGGTTATGCAGACGTTTGTATCAAGTCAAGTGTGTGTGTGTGTGTGTGTGTGTGTGTGTGTGTGTGTGTGTGTGTGTGTGTGTGTGTGTGTGTGGCCACTGGACCTTACTGCTATCTCCATCTTCTATGTTTCTGTGTGTGGGGATACACTTGCTTGAGCCATGATTTCATACAAACTGGCAGGAAATCAAACAGTTTGGATAACGTCTGTAACTGTTGCTTTAACACTGCAGGAGAGATTAGGGTATTTTGGTGTTGTTTTTGATAAGATTGCAGTACGTGCGTTATCCTGCATCTCTTTTGGCTGAGCAATGACAATTCTGAAAACAGGTTTGATGAGAGGCGCTTAAAGTTCATTAAGAAAAAGAAATCTGGTATGGATTACTCAAAACCAAGTCAGACGCAGACACACACACACACACACACACACACACACACACACACACACACACACACACACACACACACACAGAAAGCCAAGTAATAAAAACACCCATGCATGCACACACTCACACATGATCATGTACACATTTTCAGCGCCATTAAAGATGGCAAAAAGAAGGCTTTTCATTGTTTCATTTTGAATGTTCTTTCATGAAACACAAAAAACGAAGTTTCCAAGTTAATTTGTGATGACGTGTTTGTATGTATGCATCCCCAGTATATTCGATTAAAACACAAGTAAATCATCATACTGTACTAAATGTTCATGGCGTTTATGACCCAAACATCAAGATATTATTGCTCGTCTCCGTCAGCTTTGAGCATCACCATCATCCGATGGAAGCAAATGGATGTTTCAATCATTAATTCACACCTCTGCGCCTTCCAAAAACGCAGTCACACTATCCAAAAGTCATTAACCAAACCAGGAACTTGGCAGCAGCAGCACAACTGTTAAACATTACACTTGCTCCAGGAAAACTGTTCATGCCATTACAGGGTAAAATACGGTCCATCATGACATCTGACGACACGCTCCAGGTTTCAGTCAACACACCGTAAAACTTTGTGTAGCTACAAACATGTGTCGGCACGGATGTTTCATGTGCTTCTTTGTAAAGGTGTGGGGGAAAGTCGCCGTTATATTGAGGATTCTTTAGTATGGGTCATTTGCAATTCGTCATAGTTATAAATAAACATTAGGGTGTTTTGCAGCCAGTCTGCCCACAAATAGAAACAATAGTTTGACTAGAGGGATGCCAACACATGCAAAAACCAATCACCAAGAATAATTAGAGTTATTGTTCTTTCCTTCACACCTCCTCACCCATGTGATTGGCCTGCAGTAATCATTTCTGGTTGCTCTGTTAAGGAAAATATAGTCTGGCGCTATAAACACATAAATACATGCATGAACTCGTAAATTTGCATCACATATTCCTGCATAAGGTGAAATCACATCTATTTTAGACTGCCAACTTAAAAAGTAAAAAATGGTAGAAAAATACAAATGTAACCGGCATTTCCACCTCTTACATTTATTTCTATTTCATACACACACTCACACACACAACCAAGACTCATCACCTTTGTTCTTTACAATTTTCACCATACTACTGATATATATTTTTTGAAGATGGGTTTAAAGTAGTTGCCAAAAGATCTAATGTTTGCTTCGTCAAGAAGGTGCATTTTAGTCCAGTTTTCAGGCAATAAAGAACTTGTTGAAGGAACCACTAAGAACTCAGATTCCAGTCAAGAGAAAAAAAGCAAGAACAGGTCGATGTGGTATGAAAAAACAACCAGCTCTTTGCACAAAACATTATGTTTAATAGAATGATATTAATATCTCAACAAAGACATACATTCATTGATAACGACGTAATTTAAATGAACAAAATAAGGAAACCTAGCCGTATCCCACCCTCCCATTGTATCCTCAGGCATCGTCATCACACATTCACATGCATCCTCCTTTGTCCATCGGTAATTATGCAGGTGGGTGGCAGCAGCTGATGTGGTGGTTGGGAGGTTAATGCCTGGACAACAATGACCCGAAATGCACACGTCCCTTATCATACACAAACACACACACACACACACTCTGCTCTCACACCAGCAGCCCTCTCAGACGTCACCGTGACGGTATCCCTCTGCCCCATTTGTCAGTGCAAGGCATTGTGGGAGTGATGTATGTTCTCTGGGAGCAACATCTTTCTGGATCTTCTTCCAATTTCTCTTACAAATTGGTGCAAAAAGAAGGAAGTTCATCTGACACTTTTTAATATGAAGTTTTATAAAAATGTGTGTGAGTTAGCAATCTCTCCTACCTGATTCGCCAAGCACCTCAATGGTGCCCTTGCAGCCATTTACCTCAGCAGTCTCCGGTGGGGGGGAGGGGGTCTCTGGATGGCAACGCCTTGGATTTATACTGTGGACTTGACTATTATTCATCCTCGCTCATTCCAGATAGGCAGCCTTTTAAAGGTTAATTGCAGCGGCTAATTGCTCTCCCTCCCTCTTGCTAACGAGGGCACACTCCTCGATGATGTCATTGAGTGGCCGAACCAAAATACCTCTCCAACTACTTTGATGATGGCCCCTCACTATGGAAGGGCACAGCAGTGTCTAATCTGTTTCGCTGCAGAGAAGCAGGCTTTGGCAATGTGAGCAAAGGCCGCGCAAGCAAAAACCTATTACTAGTTTATGGACTGTCTTAAGAAAGGTCTCAATGACATTTAAAACAGCTGGTGCCATAACTCACAATGACAAATAAAAATATCATGTGCACATCATCCTCTGCAACTCTGAGAGCAAAAACACTCAGCTACTGCCACTGGGAAATGGGAAGTTTTAGAAGTATCATGGTGCAGCTTCACTCAGCGAGATTATCGGCATTTGAGCTCGTCAGGATTAACCCATAACCCATCCTACTGTTAAAGGGCTAACCTAAAAGAGGCAGAAGGGGTATGTATCCAATACATTTAATAGACTGTCTTAGAGTGAATCATCATCAATCATCATTTCTTAATCAGACATTTCTTGACCAATAATTAAATACCTGTTTACACCCACCATCCATTGTATAAAAACACACAAGCTGATAATATAAAATGTATCCATACAACAGATTGTTTTATGACATACACGCTTATTATCATCATCACATTTTTCTTAATTTCTTAGTGAGCCTTTCACAAGAGTTGGATATAAATGCATCTTGTTTTAAATTTCTTCTGAGTCACATCGCTAGCACCCATTCACATACTGTGTCAACTTTAAATCCCCATTTCCTAGTGCCATAGCCAAGCACTATACTGTATGTATAACAGTATTTCATATCTATGTAACCTTCTTTCTTTGTCAGGCAACATAACCTGATAATCAACCATCAGTGAGGTCCTCTGTTTGATTATGCTTGATGTGTCGAAACTCAGATCAAGTATGGTATGAAATGTAGATGAGCCCCCCACCCCTGTCTATCTTCACTTTACATCCTAGAGGTAATTTTTGTTGGGTTCTTTTTTAAGTTAAAAAGTTAAAAAGATAAATGTTGGAGAGAATGCTCTCTTGCCTGTTTGACCTAACTTTGTCCTAGTTGCGTCTTCTGCTACAGCCTTGTCATTATAAAAGCAGTGATACACAGCATTATCCTATTGTGAGCAGGCAAAGGTAGTGAAACTGGGCCTGTGGCCAATTTATATCCGCGTTTGGGCTTGGACAATCCAGCTGAGTAAAGTGGCACAAGGGGAAAATTAATGATAACAGTTTTGTTCAACTTACCTGGGAAGATCCCAATAACTAAGTACTTAAACACCTCTGCAAAGTGATGCATTCATGAGATGAGAAAATTAATGTGCTCAGCAAAAAACCATCCAGTTGCAAAAATAAGTGAAAAGATGCCATCTGATATTAAACTTTCTCAGCTCTACGAGGCCCGTTATGCAGGTGATTAATGGGAAATGAGTATGCAGTATCCATTTATGATGATCATAAAGAGGAGTGAACCCTGATGGGCTGCTCCGGTTGAGGATGATGTTATCTCCCATTACTACTCACGGCATTTATTGCTCAGAGAACTGCACCTTCCCCTGCGTTATGCAGCGGGGCGGTGCAGTACGTAGGAGTTCACGCTTGCTCTCAACTAATGTCAACGAGTCCATCAACAGCCACGTGTCCACTTGAAGTGTCCAAGCAACCTATTCATTTGGAGACTTATTGGAATAGAGCATCAGCTAAATGCCCAAGATGTGAATGTATGGAGGCAGGTTAGAAGAATTTGGACATCAAATCTGTCCTGACAGCCACCGGTCAGCTGACAATGCTCTGCGGGTCAACCGAACAGTACATTTAGAGTAAAAGGTACATTTTTTAAAAGTAGTTCCGGACTAACTCTAGCCAATGCATTACAACTGGACTTGATTGCCTCTCATCACTAAAGACTTACCGAATACAGGGTTTGAAGTGTACTGAACTACGGCTGCAGCTTTTTTGAAAAGTTACAATGATATGCATTGAGATGATACACAGCTACAGTGAAATTAGACCAGCATGGGAGAACATGATACTATTCAGTCTTACGCCGGGTACAGTTTGTTCTCAACTTAAAGTACATGATCTAGAAAGGTGTTCTAACTTAGTGAGCTCCGAGTATATTGGAAATAAACTGTTCTGAATGTGGTGAGGTGTTCAGTGGCGTTTTGTGGAGGGTTAACATGTCATTGAAATTTGACAGAGTAGTGCATTGTTGATGTATGAATGAGAAAGTTTAAACAGCATTATGAGTTACAAAGACACTGTTCACTGTCTGCAGGAACACAATTTGAGTTTGACGTCTTAAACTAGTGGGAATATACAACATGGATGACTAATCCCCCAGCAGACCGTCGTTGGTTGAGATCGATCGTGCGTCACAACAATAAAAGGTTCATCAATTCCAGGAGTCTGGTTTCTGTAACTGATGAATTTACTGAACAGCCTCTCTTGGTTTTATGTACTTTCACATCACTTGAAAATAAATTCAGTCTCAAGGTCATGACAATGCGTTTATGTAGTATACTAAGTTCAGAAATGGATTATTTACAACTTTCAACTTGTGGCCGACCTTTTTTCTGTCTTAGGTACTTTAGTTAATTACATTAAGAGTGTGGGCTGCTTTTGCAAATCTGCACTTCTCAGAAACTGTGAGGGTTTGACTCTGAAACAATACACACATGGATTATGTGTCAGCAGATCATGATGATGATGACCAAGTACAACGACATTGATGTTGTATTTAAACAATGCTAAGGCTGAAGTGTCATTTAATGGCAGTTGGCGAGATAGATGTTCAAATATAATAATAATCAACTCGGAGCATGCAGTTGTCACGTATCAGCCTGGTTTCATATCAAAATAAACAGCAAAAACTTCCTAGTTCTTCAAAAAATCCTTCTCACACCTCAGGCAGGGAATCTAATGATAATAATAATAATATATTCATTAATCTCCCACGTTACACCTAGCAAAAAGTACCTCCGTTATAAAACAACAACGAACTTCACAGCAGCGAATGACACACACAATCAAGACATGTATTAAACGTGACAGTGGCGATATTATTGTACAAGCAGTCTCCGTGTTTTACCAGCAGACCCTCCCAGTAAACCAACACGATCAAACAGCAGAAAGGGGTCATGTGGACAGGTTCCAAAACATTGTTAGCACCGGCCTGCAACTGTTTCAAAGCTCTCTGAGATTAGATTGGGCAGGTAACTCCATGGAAACACATGATTAGGTTTAGGGGCCATGAGGTTAGGAAAAGGTAACGTTGCAACTGGAAACCTGATGTGACCAAAAGTTAAGACCTGTGAGGTTTTTTCCCAGGGAGGGAACAGGATGGGAATGGCAGAGATGGCCTATTATTGCTATAAATCCCCCAAAACACAGCGTAGGAAATGATTTATGTGCATAAATCTGCCTAGTGGGGAAAAATGGCGGATCACATTACTGTTTCTGTGTTTGTGCATCTGGGGTTCACGGGTGGTGCGTAACAGATCCCAGTGTACACACCTATGGTTTTGCGTGGGTTGGCAGAGACATCTCTCACATCATCAGATCATTTGTCCTGCATACACAGTGATTAGTGAAAGCACCCTAAGTTTGGAGAAAAAGATAAAAAACATTTGATGCAACATTTCATGTCTGTTCAGACATAATGTAATACAGTTGACAGGTGTTTTTAAAGAAAGGAATAGACATTAAAGGGGCTCCGCGTTGTTATGAAATGTCAGATTTGGATACAGGGTTGCTTAAGGCTATAAAGATTAAATGGAAAACTAAAACTAAGTTGTAGGTCTTACAATAATTACACTAATATAACAAGTAGTGTAAAAATGTATGTTAAATAAAGCTTTTCATTGGCTTATTTTACATGCTCCTTTTCACCAGCGCCCAGTTTCCATTCACTTCTCTTTGCAAAGAGAAAGTCCCCTTAAGTATGTGACCGTAACATTACCCTCAGGTTTATGCCATTAAATCTCAAATCTGAAGTGATGCTAATTTACATGGATGGTGGGTTTACGAAGAAAAGCAACTTGAAGCGCACCTGTGTGTCACATGACTTTGTCGCTACGCTTTTGATGGTGAGTATAAAAAGAGTTCCCTTTGATGCAGTTTACAGTTATCTTTAATTCCCATCTCCTTCATATCCAGCACTGATCTTTTGTTCTTACACATCTTTCTCTTTGATTGTGCTATTGCTTTACTCCAGCACTTCAGCATACATAACTGTGAGATGCAGAAGCAGTGACTCTCAGATCTTGCACCAATAGCCACATAAGCGATTCCTATTTTGTCCCGCTTTCCTCCTTTCCCGCCAAACTACAAAGGCTTTTTTTGGAAGCAGAGTGATATCTGGGCCACCTAGGTAAAAGGCAAACATCCTCCATGAAAAATATACAGCCTATGCTAAAAGGCAATAAGTCTCTCAGCAGGTCAGAAGACGTATGAATTAGGTCAAAACTAAATCAATTGAAGTTAAGCTAAATAAATAGAACGCAACAACATTTATGAACTCGAAAGACAACCACTGCAACAAACTAGGAGGATTTCTTCAACCATGAGAGGAAATTCCGCTAATCTTCATCCAATATGGTCTCCCTTTCAGTAAAAGGGATGTTGATGATTAATTTGAAGTTAATGGCCCTAATTTAGTGATGAAAAGAACCATCTGAGGTCATTATTCAGCTTCTATGGTGGAAGACAGCATATCCGTGGGTCCCCATGGCTATGTGACACCATCCTTCCATTCTTTTCTCTTTTCATTTCTTATTACCCTCCTTTTCTTCGCTCCCACTGAGGACTTCCCTGCTGCTCTGCGTATGTACGTGCCACTTTTCTTTGGTGAGACACAGTAGGGAAAAATAGAGTCGTCAATGGATGGTGATCAGATGTAAATCCCCCAGGAGGGGATAAATCATTCACAGTAGGCAAATAAAATGTGGAAACAAACTTAAGGAAAACCATAAAAGGGAGACACTGGAATATAGAAAAAAGCAATTTGTGCATAATGGGAGGAAGGAAGAAATGATTAGATACTGACATTAAAAATGTTTCTTTGTAATCTGGTGCATGTGTTGATGAAACAACTCTGTCACTGTAGAGCTCAAAAGCTGTGGAAACACAATGTATTGATTATTATTTGTCCTTATATTGCAATATTTAAAACCTAATTTTCTGCAATTTGATTTTCATTTCAGCTACCCATTTGGATTTTAAAGACACTGAGCGTAGGCGGGCCGCTACACTGTGAAATAAATCATGTCATTCTGTAATCCAAAGGCTTAGATCATCCTCAGTATAATCTTTTAAACAAATGCTGTGCTTTCATTTACCATCAGTCACTATATTGTAAGATTAAATGTGGAGCAAAACATAGTATTCAATCTTGCAGTGATAATTACTCACAGTTTCCTTGTTTGAGATCATCACAGCGCAAATATACAAACAGTACACAAAAACCCAACCAAGACAACCCTTTCTCACTGTTGCTAACCAGCATCCACAAAAGAAAAAAAAGTTTTCTGTTGTGCGACCGAAAGCATCTCCTTTGTTTGTGTCACCAAGCCAACCCGTGATTGAATGTCCTCTCATTGCATTGTCGTTTCAACATATCTCACATAGGAAATATTCATAGGCTACTTACAAAGAAGAACATTTCTAATTAAGCTAACCTAAAATGAGCTCACGGAGAACTGATGGAAGGAGTAAAAGCAAACTTTGTAGCGTCTTTGTAGAAAATAGTGTCCCGCTCCTGCAGTATGGTAACACAACATAAAGATGATCCATCCACACAAACAAACAGAACGAGCTAACCTATTTACGGGGGAAATGCAGTCAAGGAGAAACATGACATGGCAAATCTGTAACAATGTCTGGATTACGTTTACTACACCAAATCAAATAATCTAATTGCTCTGTAATAATATTAGGAGGAGAGAGAGTGTATGTAGTCAACTCTTGCCTGCAATATTCTGGTAAATGCTTTGTTATTCACTGACTCCAGACAAATATTTGTATAAATATTTGTCGAGAAGAAAAATGCATGATAATTAAACCCTATTAAACAAAAACAAGATTTCTAGGTTGCATATTGTGCTGCATGAAAAAAAAGGTTTATTTCCTCCTGTAAGTCAAATATTTTTGATTAATAATAACACATAACACTTTTTTACACAGTCCTGCTCTTATTAAGCTCCTTGTCGCCGTCACATGAGCATTAATTAATGACTACACATGCTGTGCTTGATAGCTGCTGCCAAAGGTTATTATTTCCGTGCTCTAGGTGAACGTCTGTATGTGTCACTTTGACATAAATAATTCTGACAGTATTAAACTTGAATTATTATTTATCTGAAGGCACCTGTGACTGTACTAGAAACTGGGCCTCCTCCCAAACATTTGGTGGTCGAGCCTCACAGAGACAATAACAAATGCTGCATTCAGGTACTCAAAAGCGAAAGTCAAATGATGCTCTTAGCACAATTCTTTCAATGGTCTAACTCAGGGGTGTCAAATTTTAGTTCAGGGGCCACATGCAGCACAATTTGATCTCAAGTGGGCCGGACCAGTAAAATCACAGCATAATAACATATAAATAACGACAACTCCAAATGTTTTCCTTCGTTTTAGTGCAAAAAAGTACATTCTGAAAATGTTCAAATTTGATCTTTTTACAAAACATTAGGAACAACCTGAAATTTCTCAAGAAAAAAATACTATCAGTTTATCATTTACACATGTGTGTGTTACAACTTACAGATCACAGTGTATCTACAAAGGCACAAAACATTTCATCACAGGTATCTGGAACAGTATTTTACTTTATGATCAAAACAACTCATTTTTTCACTTTGTAAAGTCACCCCTTGTCTAACTGTTATGAAACTGACCCTTGTGACAGCAGTACTGATATTAAATAGTGGTGTAAATCAAAAGCTTCCTGACGATACGATATTAAATCGATCTTTCGGAAAACAATACGATATTTGTGTTTTCTGATATGAGACGATATCATATGCCACGATCAGTTACATGTTATATCAACTCACAAAATGCAACGAAAATAGGATTTGACCATTTTTCTTTTGAGTGCAATTGTTGTTTATGTGGGCTTGGACGGAAATTATGGCACAGACGTGTCATGGGGATATTTTAAAAAGGCGTATCTTAAAGGTGATATGTATCGATGTTTTTGCTTTGCCTCGATCATATTGGATCATTGATCATTGAATCGTTAGATCAATGGAACATTATACCCCTGATATTAAATTAATGCTTTGGGACACTACATTTTTCAGATAATCCGGTGGGTTTCTAAATTATTTTTTTTATTAATTATTTTTCTTTAGTTTATAAAAATGTCTTAACCCATAAAGGAATGCTTAGACCTTCAAATTATCAAAAATAAAATACAAAATGTTCACTGCATAACAAAATTGACAGTTCATCACAGTGCTAAATGCAACATTTCACTATCCACTGATATTATGACAAATATATTCTCATTTTAGCTAACACTGTATGTAGCCCTTTTTTGCATATCCATTTTACATCCAATCTGTTCTCTGCGGATCTAAAAATATAAACTAATTTGCCATTTCTCAACAGCATAAATCAGATATTGGTGTTTTCTTATTTAAGTAAAAAATATGGGATGGAATAAGAAAAGAATAACAACCTCAGTCTCAGACATTGAACTTTACATATGATCTGAGAAACAATGAAAACCCTCCCTTTCCTGGCTGGAAAGGACGTTGTGTCAGCAAGATGGACTTCAAAGTTTCCCAAGTATGAGAGGAAGAGAAGAGGAAATGAATAGATTTTTCGGGGTTGCTCTTTCATCTCACATTACATTAGAGCAGGGGTGTCAAACATGCGGCCCGGGGGCCAAAACCGGCCCGCCAGAGGGTCCAATCCGGCTCGCGGGACGACTTTGCAAAGTGTAAAAATTAGTTGTTTTGATCATAAAGTAAAATACTGTTCCAGATACCTGTGACAAAATGTTTTGTGCCTTTGTAGATACACTGTGATCTGTAAGTTGTAACACACATGTGTAAATAATAAACTAATACTATTGTTGAAATTGCACCTTTTTTTCTTAAGAAATTTCAGGTTGTTCATAATGTTTAGTAAAAAACATATTTCATTAAATTTGAACATTTTCAGAATGTAGAAATGTGGAGTTGTCGTTATTTATAGGTTATTATGCTGTGATTTCACTGGTCCGGCCCACTTGACATCAAATTGTGCTGCATGTGGCCCCTGAACTAAAATGAGTTTGACACCCCTGCATTAGAGAGTACCAGCTGTCTGTAAATGCAGTTTCTGCTACATGTAATGATAACCGGTTCAATTTGTTGTATGTTCACATTTATAGTGTTCAGGCCTTATGATGCTCTAATCTAGTACCATTGTCACGCTTAAGGCTACTTCCACAATGCAAATGGTATGAAAATGTAATCTGTAAAATGTTTCTGTGCATTTGCTCCTAATTTCATGTTAGGTTGGGAACCTGCGGACTCCATGCAACATACTCAACTGTAATCGAAGCATAAAACTAATCTCAAACTATTCCAATCTGTGAATTACATCACAGCAGAAGACTGTGTTGAAATGAAACCACGAGGACTTTTCTCATATTATCATACCCACTAACGCAACGCAGCATGTTTCACCCAACAATGGCACACACCAGCAGCTCCAAGTCCAATGATTTCACCAAATCACAGCTCTGGCTCGTTGCTCTTTGATGTCTCATTAAGGCAACCGCGAGGGAAAACAAGTTGAATAGTGAGGGAGAGAAAGGAGAGAAAAATAACATTTAGCCTTTACACTGGGGGAAAAAAGTTCAACACTGTACAGACCCTGAGAGCCCTCCGGTGCCTGACTTTCCGCAGGACCACCTAAAAAGCAGCTCTACAAACCCAGAAAGCTCTGAGAAAACTCAGGGGTTTTCTTTAATGGACAACGCCCTTGCCATGTGCTCATCAGGTTCAGCTTCTCTCTGAGCAGGGAACGTTCACACTGTTTTGATGTGGCCGAGCCCAGGCTGTACGTAGGTATGCACACATGATTTAATTATAGTCAATCAAAGTATGCAGGGGATTGACTCTGCCTGGGTCAATTGCCTCTCTCATTTACACGGCTCAGCTTGAAGTGTGAATATAAAGCTTAAGTAATGCCACCGATCTTACATGTGACTTTAACAAGATAGCGCTAACATCTTCTCATCCCCACACTTCTTTTCTTAGCAGAAAAAGGTCTGTGTTTACTCTGTGCAGATGGCTAATCTAACGCGGCTCCGCACTCTCACCAAGCCTGGTCCAAGACTAACATTATGAAATGAGAAGCACAAATTACTATAAAAATAGAGGGCTGCTTTAAAATAAACCCAGCTGATTTTACATTTACTGAAATATTAGTTCATCTGAGCCTCCTTTGACATTTCTTTCAACCACAATCTCTCGCTCTCTTTTCTTCACCTTTTCAGTGAAAAGTCTTAATGTAAACAACTGACCAGAGTCTGTATTTTTTCTGGTGAACGGCTGAGGTAATGTTTCCTTTTCTCAGAAGATCAAACGGCATCGCAAGTGCACAGCCTGTTGGATAATGTGCACAACCTACAAACATCCTGACATATACTGGATGTGCTGTAATAACGGAGGCCATTAGAGGCACACACAAAAAAAAACAATCACAACCTTTAGCTTATCATGTTGCTTGGAAGAATAACTTGATTTGCTTACACATTCTCTTTTTGCTTTGTTTAATCTTATTTTGATTCTGTTTGCCTTTGGATTGCTATGATGACTGGTAGTTTGATAGGCTTTTTACTGGCTGTCTTTGCCATCGTCTGATACGTAAGACATAATGCATTCTCTTGTTCTCTTTCTTCATCATGGCCCAATACACACAAAAGAACACCAACTAACCACCAACACAAACTCAAAGAAAGAAATCCGAGGAAGAGGGTGTCGTGGTATTGCTGATAATGTTTGATTGACAGCTTAATATAGTTCAGAACAGGGAAATTAGCAATGAGTATAAAAAAAGGGAAAACACTTTTAGTTATTCACACATGCATATGCAAGATTCTCAAATCTCGTAGCACATTCATTTAGACCAGTGAATAATTTTCTCAGCAAATCACATTTAGGAATGACGTCAGGCTAAAATATACTGACACAATTCTATAGCATATCCAAATGCATTACATTTAAGTTTAAAAAAAGGAGGATATTTTAAGTGACTGCTTTTTCAGATGCTAAAAATATAGTGGCACAAAGTCTGGAAAGATATTTTGGGAAGAAAAATACAATAAATTGAATTCATACTTTCCATTTTTGCCCTGCTGCCATGGATAAGAAAACCAGGAACCCAGACTATGACTAAAGTGGAAGGGTATCATATAACGTCTGCTTTACAAATGAAGCTTTGTGTGTTTGCATGTTGCTCAGCTACAGAACAGCAGGGCCAGCGAGTCCTGTGCAAGACAGTTCGGAATATGGTAACATTTTTGCGCAAAGAAAAAGAAACATTTTTCAAAGTGCAGACCCTCTTTGCTTGGTGGAAAATGTGTAGCAAGTGCCATAATAATGTTCTAAAAATAAATTTATGTCGAATTATTGCTGTTGGACATTTCTGGGTTTTTTGATAAATGAAAGTGGTGGCGCCGAAGGAAATGGTGGAAGGAAGTGGGCTGTACTTCAATATATGTCACTATTTGTGTGAAGTAACCTCGCTGTAACACTAACACAAATACATTTTTGGTGGTGATCTCTTGGTGCCCGGTCATTATGTTGGAATTTTTAATTACGTAAAAGATCAGAGTAGCTTCATGGGAAACTGAGCAGTCGGGTATTTAGGTAACGGTCGATGTTTGTCTCATTGAGAAGATGTGAAAATCACAGCAGATGTTTATGCTGCAATATCTGTGTGAAATTTGGTCATTGAATAAAAATATCAGTTACTTTTCTTTTCTTTAATCAATGTCTATTACTTTTGTCAGTGTGTTTTTTGTAGGTTTAGGATATGATGAACACTAATCTGCATCCTTTACAGAGATACAAATGAATAGTTTTGCCAATATCACAATAATATATATATATTTTAAAGACAAAAAGAAAATATAGGGTGTGTAGTTTCACTTTAATTAGAGACATATCCATCAGTTTCAAATTAATTAGAAAGAAATCATATAATGATGCTCTCTTAGGTTGAACTTTAACTCTGTAGCTTTTAAACGACATAGACAAAAATGTCCTTTAAAATGAGTTTCCACAAACTTCTTCCTGAGTAGAGAACGATTGGTCGGACTCCCTGTATGTATGTCCCACTCTCTCCTTTGTCCTTCACTCTCTATCCAACTATCTGACTCTCTTTCTGCCTGTCTCACTCTATCTATTCTGGTCTGTCTCTGTCTCTAAGTAATTGCCAGCTGTATGGATCCAGACTCTGCTATGGTAACAGCCGGAATAAAGCCCAGTGTTAAAATCATTATGGCGCCATGCTGATGAGGCCCTCCGTGTTACTTCCACTCGGGAGGCATTCCAGGTGTACCGCCACTCCCTTGGAAATGTTTAATTATAGCTGCATCTCAATCTTTAATTGCATTTCCTTCTATGTTGTATTTCCCAGAAGCTCCTTGATTCCATCATTGTTGACTAGGCATTATATGTCGCTGGTGAGTGGAGTTGTTCTTCTCTGATGGCAGAATTGGTTTATAATAAAGTATTTCCAAGGCTTACTTGTGTGCTTTTACTTTAGACTGGAAGATACATTTTGAATTGATGCTTTCGTCTTGAGTGATTAGCCAGGTTTCCATACAAATGTAGCGCATAGAGACGTGTTTTGTCCACTGCTGCTTTGCAAATATTAGAAGTTGGTTCATTGAAATGAACTGTTCAGTGACAGAACCATGTCAGAAGAATAGGGTCCAACGAGACTTCATTAAAAGAGCGTCAGTCAAATCTCAAACGATGGAAAACTGTGTTGAACACGTGATGGAAATATGGCATTTACGTATTGATTTGAGGAACGTTGCAGTCTCGCCATCGTTTCACGGAGATCAGATGTTTTGGCACGTCGCTTATTTTAGTGTCTTCAGTGTAGAAGGAACATCGGTGGGAGTTAAAGTCACATGAATAAGTCTGCTTATCAATGCACCAACATTTCCACCTCAGCCATGGGTACCAACTGTTTCGCGATATTTTAAATTATTATTATTTTTAAATAAAATGCAAATAAAAATGTTGACGGAAACACATTGATTGTTGAGCATGGTGAGATCATTGACGTTGTGACTATAACATTATGCAAGTCTTTGTAACTTTGGGAACACCCTGCCACCTCAAAAGAGATGAGTGTTTGTATGTAGATTGTATAATTAACCATATGTCATTACTTAATCTAAGCATAAGCTGTTCAGGATGACAGGAGCTGACGATAGTCCTAACACAGACAGAGGCAGGGTACCGCCCGGAGAGGTCACCATGTGTGTGTTATTCATTTCAGTATTTCTGAAAGAATATGGTATGCAAAGGAAGGAAACCTCACTGTGTTGCGATCTAGCATTTGGAATTTCATTATGGGCCCTATAATTATTTTTTAGAGATATCATGATTCTGGAGTCGAATGTCAGGCCAACAAGCTTTTCACAAAATGTGTGTGGTAGTTGAAAACAGAGTGGATTGACGCACTTCCTGTGTTAGATGAAAATCATCCAACAGCGGCTACAACAAAATCAAGAATAGCACAGAATTGCCATTAAGATGAATTTTGAAGGCTGTTAAGATGTAATTCCCTTTAAATTAGCTTTTTTTTTTCATTTAAATATCAGAAATCTTCCAACATCACACTGCTTAAAAAAAGCATCAGCGTTGGTTGTACTCAAGTGTTTATATTTGTCATGATGTTGTAAATGTTTCTTTTTATTTCTCTTTACACATTTACAGGGAATTTATACGGACAACATAACTAAGTTAATGAATAATAATTTTAATAAATGTGTAAAAACATTTTCATAGCTTTAACAAATTCTTCTGAGGCTGCTGATTATCACGAGTAAACAATACCGACTGACTGAATGAACTAAACATCTCCAAACCTTAATGATCTGTTGTGTGACACAGCAATAATCAGATGAAGTAACCTTTACTGACGTGGCCCTTTAAGTAAGCTTGTCAGTGGCAAAAGATACATCAGAAACAACAATGATTAAAGTAATTAAAAGCAGCACATAAAGAAACACATGTGTCCAGAAGGAAGCTCTAAAAGATTGTTTCACCTGAAAGCATGCTTAGACTTTAAGCTGGACAGCTTCTGGTGGCGCCCGTCTACACTTATCTAGTTCAGTTGCACCTTGTGACCCTTTCCGACCCCCATGGCGAAACGCAACCCACATAAGGGTGGGGGGCATTACATCAGCCTAGTTTAAGGCCACGGTAAGTGTAGAAGTGTACGCTGAGTCAGGCTGACATCATGCCGGACTTTCATCCATCCGCCTGGTAGCAATGGCGCTGCCCTCCTCCCATCGACCCCCCACATTCCTGTCCTCCTCTCCCACCTGATTGCTTTCTTCTTGGACTCTGAGGCTTCCATCTGTCAGCAATCATCTGCCCTTCAAACCCTGGACTGTGCCATTGTTCACCAATTGGCCCCACCTGCCAGTAATCTTCCCCATAAGGCAGCGGCGCTGGTTCCGAATCGGGTCCTCTATTTGTTTCCCCTCCGATGCTAATCACCTGTTTGTTGTGAAAATCTTACGGTACATGTTGGGAGACACTGTGCCGCTGTGTTTGGGGGGGAAAGATTAAACAGCGTAATGATCTGAGCCATGATGGAGACTACTTGAGCTGAACGACTCCAACTTGACCAACTGATCACAAAGATAGCTTCTAAATGGCTTTTTCTTTTTTATGCGAACACAATGTAACCTGATGTAGTTTTTACTCATTTTACATAACATAACATTTTGATATATTCATAACATTCACATGAACATTCTTTGATGCACAGGATGTAATGTGGTTATGTTTTGCATTGGATTGAAATAAACCATAGAATGACATAGGCTTTGTGACAAAGACAGTTTTTCAGAAAGTGAAAGGACAGACGTCATAGTAACGTTTGTACTGTTTGACTTCCAGATGCTTTCTGGGATATGCAGCACCGTAACACAAAACATATCACAGGACCTGGCATATTATCATATTTAATATAAAAGCTTTAAACTCAGATATCTTTTCTTTAATCATCATTACAAGCAGTACTAAGTCGTACTATGTCTGCAGGTTGACACTGAGAAGAGAAAAGAACAGTAAATGTGATGTAAAATAAGTGAACACCTTAAATCCTCACGTTTCATCCTGAAACTGTAAAAAAACGCATCCCACTATTTGCAATTTAAAAAAAGACACATGTATGCCTGCCAGACATGCAACTATGAAATATATACTGACAGAAAGAAAATTAGTTTTATCAACACCTAAAATAAAAAGAATTAAACAGCTGCTTAACTACAAATATGCTTACGTAAGGCAAAATTAGAC
This sequence comes from Cottoperca gobio, assembly GCF_900634415.1. Taxonomy (NCBI): domain Eukaryota; kingdom Metazoa; phylum Chordata; class Actinopteri; order Perciformes; family Bovichtidae; genus Cottoperca; species Cottoperca gobio. The sequence goes on from NC_041358.1 coordinate 17,521,556, forward strand.
ACAAGATCCAGTCACTTTAACACACTGATTAATATCCATTCTCTATCATTCTCTGACTTGATCATAATCTTACAGCAAAACTGGAAATCAGAATCTATATCTTCACCATCAAATTGACTCCCTACTGCTGAATGTATTTAATGTAATTTCATTCACTTTAGGAAAGCGAGAACAAAAAAAAGGAAATATGGGGGAAAAACATAAAGCTATTGAATTTATAACCAAACACATTTCCATTTCCCACAGTTATTCCACACTGGGAATCTATGTTAAGCAGTCAAATTACTGCAGTATGTTTCATACAGTGCAAATTAATGCTGCATGCAAAGAAACACTTTTACCCCAAAACCCACAGGTATTAGGCTTGGATATCCCACTTGGCTGAGGAGGAACCAGCAGAACCTTGCTCCACAAGAGTTACGTCATTAAATGAGCACCAAGGTGCAGGTTCCGTCGATATCACAGAATAAACGGTGTTAAGTGTACAGTTGTGGATTTTAGCTGTGTCGTTTAAAGAGGGGGTGGGGGGGGGGGGAGCTTTAAAGGAAATTAGCGTTTTCTCATCTTTTGCCTTTAAATGTATTAAACTGCATTTCATTATATTCCTGGGAAATTAAGGTGTTGAGGGGTATATTAGCCAAAATGTTGTGTAAGCATGGATAAGACCTTACATTTCCATAACATTAATTGCTCTAATTTACATTTCTATGATATAGAAATGATTTCACTGTCATCTTGTCCAAAGCCAAATATACTTTTGTACATTAACTTATTTTACAACTGCAAGAGGGAACAGTGAGAAGAAATTATGTAATTATTATTAACACATAGTTCTCCTGACGTGCATCTGTTTTTCTTTTCCTTCACTGGCATCACTCATTTCGCATACGCTCTACCATGACATTGTTCTGCTCACAAACTTTGAAGTAGAGCCCATATCTGAAGGTTTTGACTTTCCCACATTTTATTATAAAAAAAAAACCTACTCATTTCTGTGCTTCAGTGAACATGGCCAGCATGATTCCAAACAAGTAAAGCCCCAAATAATGAGGAAAGTGTATTCGTAAAACTCGCTAAGCATCTGGGAGTGGTTGTGTAGGACGAGGCATCATCAAGGCGTCTTTGGCATGGTTCATCTATGTTGGAAACACATTCCTTCCAAAAATCTAGAACAAACACCAAACAAAACAAGTGCTGCGGCAGTACTACAGGCTCGCTGGGAAACACCACCGTAAACAGTCGTCTCATGTGCATTAGAACAACAAGCAGCTCACTGTTAAAAGCGAAAACCAGAAATGTCTCAGGGTTTTACAGGTACAATGGTTTTGATTTGGAAAGTGACAAACTGCACAGCGCGGGGGGGGGGGGGGGGGGGGGGACCGTTTCTTGAGAGGAAATTAACCTTGATCACATTTCAATGTTTTGGTAGATTAATCTTAACTGCTCAATGTGTGCTTGCCTCCTTCACTGCTGGAAAAACTAAGTAGGCTTAAAATGTCCCTAATGAAATGGTGTCTGACTTTTATCAGTTTAATAAAGATCTGTTCAAATCCTCCCCATGAGGATTGAAATGGTTTGGATACCATGAAACTAGATTATTCCAGAGATTTAGTGGTTATTTCTGGGATCAGGGGATGTATTTTAAGTCCTCTTTGGAAATCCCGTCATGATTTTGGAGCAATAATATCAGTGGTAGCCCACTATCTAGATAACACAATACATGTGCACTAAAGCCTCATTTATCCTGGCAAGTCCATTCCAGCAGTCTGTGAAAGAGGCTGCGATGGTGTGGAATCAAGAAGCATGCACATGTGGATGTGGGCTGCCTAGTGTATCGTCAGCCACTGAGCAAATCTACTGAAGCAGTTAACAATGCCTTGCTCAAGGGCAACTCAGTAATGCATGCTGACAGAGTGGAAAACACATCCTGTTCCTATCCCCCTCCTCTGAAGTTCCTAGTTGCTCCATGAATCTGACACACGACCTTTAAAGTTACAAACGGTCTTTTCTCTCTATCATAACAATATAATGAATTATCACTGAGCAGAAAAATCAAGTATTTTTCTGCTTGTATTTTCCTGTGAGTGTCCATAGTGCACGGTCTGTTTATGTTTATGTGAAAAATCAGATTGCTTGGCTGTAACTAGATGTTGTATAATCCACAGTTTATCACTGGAACTCTTTTTCTTAGACGGTAATAAGTTCCATTCAGTAACTCAGTTAGCAGATGCCTGATGCTATCATATCCTGATAATGTGCATATGTGTTGTTGTTTTTTTCAGGCACTGGATCAAATCATTAACGAAAGATATCGCAGAGATTAATTCCAAAATGCTTTTCATATCCATTTCACGGAAAATATCTTTTTCGAAACGTTCAAGTCTGGTTTCCCTAAAACATAGTGAATCTGCAAAATGTAAAAATAAAGCACTGTATGTTGCAATCATTATTTTGTCTGCAACTTTTTTTCCAAACAGTGAATATTTCCTTTAAAGAAAATCTTGTTTCCATTTACAAAGTCCAGTGCATCAGGGATGAGAACCACTGCTGATTTATTAGAACAAGAAACAAATTGTCTTCAACAAATCAAACAAAATGGCACCAGTGTGCGTCATTACGAGACATGTGCTGATCCTCAGTCAACACATCCCTTTAAGTAAGATATTGGCGTAGAAAGCTACAAAAGGCTCCATGAGTCTCAAGGAAGTGGAGCAAGCAGATAACAACCACATGGCACTGAAAGCTTTGTCCTCCGCTCCAGTCTGCTCACGCCCAGGACCTTCTGACTTTGTGCTACGAACGGTCGGATAATGACAGTGAGGGTGGATCAACTTATTAATTGCCTTTATCGTGACCTGCCATGTTGCAATCTTAAAGATACACTTGTCAAAGAGCTGTAGAAAGCAAAGCCTTGTTACACTGTGTCTGTTAATCACTCGTGTGGGAAAAAAAAGGCCCAAAAATAGTCAGAAGCATTACAAGTGGTTGCCAAGAAAAAACTACAAGTTATGAAGGTATGCATCACTTATTAGGCACTATAGATATTACACTTTATGTGTTAAAAATATACAATGTTTCATATTGTGTAGTCTTTTAAACAAGAATATGAGCCTACTCCTAATGAAAAATATGATTGAAAATGTATTTTATTATTTTATTTTGGCTCGTGAATACACTTTTGATATTGTCTTCCTTTTTTCTGGAGTTCAGACTCACACTATTTATAGAAACCTTATTTGTTTTAAGAGCTTCTTTGCCACACAGCCTCCTCCAGTCTCACAACAATCAGCTTTTTCCATGTGTTTTGCTCAAATTTCCGACACACTTTATGGTTACCCTTAATGACCTGATTATTTGTCTTCCCATATCAAAAACAGATTTCGACCCAACAAATTCTTTCCCTTGGATTTCGACCCAACGGGTGATTCCATTAAGGCTGCTTTTAATCTCAGATAGGTTATTAAGAAAGAAAGTGCTGGTATTAATTAAAAAGCACTACAGACTTCACACCAAGGGGAATGTGCTTTGATGCTGCTATTTATCACGGGGAACTTGTAACTAAAACCCAATCTTTATTTGGTTAAAATATCTCACGCTTATATTAAGCTACCCAACCCTGAAAGTGGCTGTATCCTCTGTATTTCTACTAAATGTATCGTACGCAGAGAGACAATTCAGGTCACACACACACTGACACATTTCACCACACAGGGAGCAACAGGATACAACTATTTCCGTGTGCTGCAACCAGTAAACCAATAAAGAGGCATGCATTCTGAAGTCCCCCATAAAAGACATTAATTAAAAGCATGAATCATTATTTCCTCAATGCCACTGTTGCCCAGTAAAGACAGGGATGGAGACAAAGAGGCCTCCACAGCTGGCAGGAAGCAAACTGATAAAAACCAACATGGCAACCTAGAATCTGAAAGCCACCAGGCACATAGCACTTCCAGTCGACTGCTGCTGAAAGATCTGTCAAAGCCTGCCAAGTTCGATAATCATTACACTTGTATTATTCACTGCTAACAAGGAAATATAGGAAATCGTACTGACTCCACCATAAGGCTTTCAGACTTATGTTACAAAGCTGAATGGGGGGTAAGGTGATTGGCAAGGTATTGTAAGTGTTACTCACCAGGCTGTTTGATCGTGCTACACAGTGCGATGACAGAAAATCTTTATGTGGACCTGGAGATCTTCACACAAAGGTCAGTGAGTTTGCTCAAACAATGTATATTGAGCATTTTCTAGGTAACTATGAGAGGAGAACAGTTAGTGGCCTCAGTTCTGGGCAATTTGATTTCCATGCAATTGGAATTCAAATTCTAGCAAATCATAGGCAACCCTTAATGGACTGAATTACAACAACTGTCCAAAGAGCAAACACAGTTACACACAAACCATTTGCAGGGGAAAAAACGGAATCCCCTGCTGACTCCATAATAAACAAATGGCAGGTAAGGGCCAAGCATTGCACGAAGGTGCTTAGAAAGAATGCTAACATTTAACAACCTGCAGTGTGGGTGTTTGAGTGTGTCTCTTATTTTTGTTTTTCACCCCAGCCCTCCCGTATCTGAAATAAGTGCACCAGGAACATGTAAACACAGAGCAGTGGAAGCCTCTCAAATGCCACCAGATTTGGAGCGACACTCTCCCATTTAAAGTATTGAAGGAGTTTCAAGGAGGGTTTGTTTTCAGGCACCAGAAGTGGAAAATCCAACCAGGAGGCACCCCTTGTCGGTGCACATAATGAGCATAGAGCAGTTGTTGTATATTTTGGGGGGCTGCTGGAAATAAGTAGTAAGGCGAGGGAATTCCCCGGTGCTTTCAGAATGAGAATACTTCCTAAGATGCTATTTCAGCATTGGCATAACTAGAGACAGATATGGTATCCAGGCCTACTATTAGTGATCACATCTTTTCAAAAATTCACAAAAGTACACAATATACCAAAACCTACCAAAGACATGAACAAGAATCTTGAATAGTTTCATATTGAGTAGAAGACTGCCGTGCAGAGCCTAAATAAAGGACCTATTCATGACCAGAGACAGCAAATATATAACATTGCTAACATTGGGATTTAATGCTACATCTTGGCACAGCAGGAACCTAATATCTAGCCATCACCTAGACATGTCATCACCTGTTAGTATCCATATCTAAAGTAAATATTTGGTATAATTTAGTTTCCTTTTTCATTGTGTCTGCCGCATGACTTGGGTAATATGTTCTCAAGATAAAGAGCTGAAAGTCAGAGAGGGAAGGTAATGCAAGGAAAGCCTGGGTGTGATTATGACTGAGCCTTAAAATAGACCTGTTTCCTGAGAATGAATGAAATACATATATAGAAATATGTTAATTCCAAAATGTGAAGGAAATAGATTTCACATATGTGCCATATTAGATTAATATATTTCACTGTAAATCTACTTCAGGGTTCAATGAAATATACAGTATGGAGTCACACCGCTCGAACAGTAGCGGCATACTATAGCCTACAAACAAAATGTAACTTGTGTAAGCTGACAGGTTTCATTTTACAATGATGGCTGATGAAGTTGTGAATAAAGAATCCACTGTTGAACTGCCACTTTCGTGCAAAATTGTATTTCTTATAAACTGTGACTTTTATAACAGAATATTTTTGTCATCAAGAAAATGTGCTTACAATTTTCATTTAATTGGTCCTATCGGTATGAAGACCTCCTGGAATAATAGTTGCATCACAGCAAACACACAAAGTAGGAAATTTCCAACAATGTCCTGGAGCTCTGTAGCCTTAAAGTGACAATGAGAGTAAGTGTTCCATGTGTAGGTTTGCAAGCATGCAGGTGGTGCTATCAGTATAGAGTTGCAGGGGTATGGTAGGGGGTTGTTTCTGGTGTTCAGGGATTCAGAAGTAAACTGAATTAGCTACAGCTAATTTGCACTTCTGACTGGTTTTCATTGCAATGTCGACGGCAGCTGAGACTCATGGGTAACAGAGAGCTATCCACCACCAAACCGACATGAAGAAATGTAACCTCATAAATAAAGTTAAAACCATTCAAACTGAAGGCAATAACATAAACATAGTATTGTTACATTACCTGCAAGACTTCTGTGTGTCTATGCTTTGGAACATTGAGAATAGTATTGAAGTAAAACTTTGAAACTGCAATTTACAGTAGTAAAAATACTTCCAAAAACCACTGATTACTCCATTACTCATTTAAATACAATTTAAAAAATGTGTACAAAATATTAAGTAGATGCATATTATTTTGCCTACACACACATCTATCTATAAATTAATTTAATATAAATTTGTGTGTCTTGATTTGGATGATTTATCAAACTAAGATACAAATACAAAAACAGACACACACACACATCTATCAGTCCTGCTTAAAGCCTGTTTGCATTCAAGTGGATAGCAGCCACAGGGAGCATTACCTGAGAATTAAGTGAAGGCAGATTGGAAGCCTGACGAGAAATTTCCTACTTCGAAGGTTGTATGGAACAAATTACTGCGTCCTGTAATGCCTGCAGATCCCGAAGATATTCTAAGACTCTTTGGCCTGATGAGGTTCTTGGATCACACACATGACGCAGACAAGCATGACGGACTGAGCGGTCTGCATGTTCCCTTTGTACTTCTAGTAACTAAACACACAAGTGTAACACACACCACGCAGCCACACAAACACACATACAGCTCACACAAACAGAGGCAGTCACTTTCGAATGAGTCATCATTGCACGGGTTCATAAGGAAATCTCAGTGAATCAGCACTAATTTTCCTATCAGCACTAATAATGTGCACACCACTAACAGTCCGGTCTTACTGAAGTTCCCTAGTGGTAAGTGGCTCAACATGCCGCCAATGTTTTGGTGTCTGAGGTCACATCCTTAAAGGAATTAAAGGCAGGCCCATACCCCCATTGATGTCACTTAGCCAAAGGCAAGCTAACAAGCTCATGACAGAAAATGGCACACAGTTTCACAGGTTATTTGTAACAAAAAGTGATCAGAAAAGTGTTTTGGGCCACAGCTGCTAAAAAAAAAAGAAAGAAAGATGAAAGCACCCGTGAGATTTGGCAGTGGTGACAAGAGTTTGAATCTAAGATTTCAGACTTTTCAGTAATATGTGTTTCCAGACAGTTCACAGGGTTCACCCCCAATTTAACTGTCATGGAGAGAATTATCACAATCTGAATTTTTTTTTTGGTAAGGGTAAGCAGTAAAATAGTAGACAGAGAAGTATGTGAGCCAAAGATATCCAAATCTAAGTGTGAAAAACAAGTAAATCACGCCCTCCCCCGCCTCATCAACCACTAAATTATGGCCAGCTCTCAGAAGGGATTGCCTGTATCTCTAACTGAGTGATCATAAAGCAACCTGTAACTAAGTGTTTGTGATGCATGGCATTGCCCCAGGTAAAGTAAGGTTAGAAGAAACCTTTTGATGTCCCCATTTATCTGCTGTAAGGATTTCTCTTGAGCATTTACGTGGTTGGATTCTCACACGTCATCCCCTGCTTCCCCAGATTTCATCTCCTCTCATGGCTGCATGTACATTAGAGAGACACTAATTTGTGTGAATTACACAGTAATTAGGCCTATCTCTTATACTGCTACGGTCGCCGACAGCTACGGTCGCCGACAGCTGCGTCTCGTTCTAAAGCTAGAGACTGGCATGTCCCTTTGAGACAATCGTTTTTCAAATCAGGTAATTAGAGCAATTAGCCGCATTGTAATTACCTGCTGTCGTTTAGCCTAATGATATTACTTACAAACACTCTTTAAAGGAAGATAGAGCTACTTATTGAGCTTCCGACTTCAGTGTTTAGGCCAACAAATGAGAGCATGCCAGCTGTTAAGCAGACTTTGGCGTTAAAATACCTTTTCAAGGCTTCTTGACTTATGATGGCAATAAAGTTGGCATTATGCACCAGAAAAGTGAGATAGACCTGCAACCTACTGACAAAACAACATCGCTGTTTAAAAGCGTTTATTGCACTGCTATTCCATATTGCTGAGCAGGTGACGTCCAACATATTTTTTCGTTTGACCATTTTTCAGAAAGAGAAACATGTTATCTGAATATTGTTTGATCAAAAAAATTTAAGTTTTGTTTGGACAATAAAGATATACATTTCTTTTGTAAAACTCTCATTGGATGTCCTTAATGTAAATGATTCAACGAGACATAATGACCGTTTTGGTCTACTAAGTGACTCAATCTTGGTTGCTTTCCAACTATAAGGCTGAGGATTCGAGTCGAATCGAGTCCCTATGGACTGACCTAACTGCCACTCATGGAAGGTCTTGTATGCTTTCAGCCTTTGATGAGTGAAGGTCCTATGTGTCATGTCAAAACTCACTCAGCCCATTGACTAGAATAGAATAGATCATTCATATCATTTTCCACCGCCTTTTCTTTTTCAATATATTTGTTTATTTTCCTCTTGGTGTTGCAGTTGTAGTTTTGTTAAACCACACCGAATCAGTGAAAGGTATGACAACCAATGGAAATATCTGAAAAGAAACGAGAGGCAAAAGTTGTAACGGTATACACACAGTGGGGTTACCCAGTGCCGGTAAACATGCCGCACCAGAATTTCAAACAGGGCGAGGCTACAGGCTCTCAGTGTAAAGGTGATGGGAACATTTTCTTTCTTTAATGATTATGATGAATATCATAATGTCAAGGCTTATAACCTGAAGTTTTTTCACTGCTTTAAAGTTTAACAGTTGTCACACAGGATATTCTCGGAGTAGCACGTGTGCAGGTTTTAAGCGACTTCACTCATGGTGGTCCCTTTCCCCGTGGAGCAGCCCTACGCAGTGCATGTTGTTCAGTGATAGTTCCCTGCAGTCCTCACTTCTGATGAACACTAATTGCCTTAGAAGTGCCTAGTCTGTGGCAAAACAAAAATAAAGTCCGTCTTTTGAACAAGCCTGAAGAAGGCTCTCACACTTCATCAAAGCGCACCACACAGTGAAAACAATACTCGGCCTGTTGCCAACTCAGGACGGGTCTTTTAACTGATCATTATGAGAGTGCAGTTTTGCTCGTAATCATCCTTCAATCTAAAGGGCCTTGCTAGTACAGAGCCAGGAGGTCTTGTTACCATAATCTAGTGAGAAAATACCCCTGCCAGACTTTCCCTCTTTATTTATCAGACCTGTAATTTACTGTGAACTATTGGTACATGAGAGCAGTGGTCACTACACTCTAAAAAATTGACATCAATTTCAGTGGGAACTGGAATAAGTGTTCTTGAGATTCATATTCAGGGCAATGTTTGGTGAGCATCTTCGAAAGGAGATAAACTGTCTTCAAAGCATTCTATACAATATAGAATTCTGAGGTAGTTTTCAGTTTCCTTTGAAGAAACCCTGTTGAATCATTGTTTTTTAGAGTGACAACCCTGAGAAAAAAAGGAGGATATGGAAGTAATTATAGAGTGATTTTATTTTCAAAGTACCCTATCACACTATTACAAAACTTTGAAAGGCTTTGTCATTAAGAGGTCAGAGGGTTGAAGATTGTTATTGCACTTGTTTTTTCTATTCAATGTTCTATTAAGCCTGGATCATAAAGGACATGGAAGCGCCGTGATTTTTGTAGAAGCGCTTCTTGCGTTCTTTGCAAGCCCACGTAAACCAATTGGGCTGTGGAGCTACTCCATTATCCGCATCTTGTCGATCACAACAAGCAGACACACAAATAAATACACACTCACACACACACAAACAGACAGACAGACTAGAGAGAGATAGCGATAGAGAGAGAGAGAGATAGAGAGAGAGAGAGAGAGAGAGAGAGAGAGAGAGAGAGAGAGGGAGAGAGAGAGGAGAGAGAGAGAGAGAGAGAGAGAGAGAGAGAGAGAGGGAGAGAGAGAGAGAGAAGAGAGAGAGAGAAGGAAGAGAGAGAGCGCTCGATCGAGAGAGGAGAGAGCGCTCTCTGCGCGCCTTCTCGCCGCGAGCTTTCGCGCGCTCTCTCTCGCCCGCGCTCGCTCTTGTCTCTGCTCTCGTCCCTCTCTTCTCCGTCTCTCCTCTCTCTCTCGTCGCAGAGAGAGAGAGAGAGAGAGAGAGAGAGATGGGCTCTTGTGTGTTTTTAGGATGTATTACAATTTTTGCAATTTAAGTTGCGCTGTGAGCTTGACATTTTAACCTAAATTAAAGCTCACAGAAGTTTATTTTCCAGGCTGTAACAATCAGCTCCGACCTTTAGACTGCAGTTCTGTTTGTTTCAGTTAGTTTCGACATGATTTGTTGTTCTTGTAATGAATTTGGGGGGTTTCCTTTTGGTATTGCCAATCAAGATGCATCCTTGATAGTGTGAAATCAGTGCTCTATTATTTTGGAATCATACATTAAGATATGACGTCAAATGTATCCCACAAGGACGATATGGGAATGGAAACAAAAAATACAGACTGAAAAAAAGTTTTTACCCAAAAGTTTTTATGAATCATATTCAGGAGTTCCTCAAAATGTCTCTTTCCACTGCCTGACCATTTACCAAGTTGAGGTCAGCACCTCTGCCCTGCTGAGAACTGCCTGGGCAAGACCATACCACCCTTTTGTTGGTAGACTGACAATTTGCCAGAACGTCTTTGAGGCCAACTGCAAGTCGTTCTCGTTGGTATCCACAAACACCTACCACACTCACATTTTTGCTTCGACAACCACAATCTGGGCTGTCGATACCTCCCTGCTAATTCAGGAGGTCCATGGGCTAGCCAAGAACCAAAAGGCATAATTTCTGGGTTCACCAGTTCTGCATCTGATCAAACTTCCTACCAGGTGGTAAATACAGTATATCTCAAAAGTGAGTACACCCTTTAGATTTTTGCAAATATTCTGTTATATCCTTTCAGGGGATAACATTATCCTACTGAAACTTTGATATAACTTAAAGTAGTCAGTGTGCTGCTTGAATAACAGTATAGATTTATTGTCCTTTGAAAATTACTCAGTACACAGCTGTTAATGTCTAAACAGCTGGCAACAAAAGTGAGTACACCCCATAGTGAACATGTCCTAATTGTGCCCAAGGATGTTGTTTTCCCGCCCTGGTGTCATGTGACTCGTTAGTGTTACAAGGATTCAGGTGTAAATGATAAGCAGGGCTGTTAAATTTGGTGTTTTGGGCACAATTCTCTCTGAATGCTGGACAACATGGCACCTCATGGCAAGGAACTCTCTGAGCGGCTGAAAAAAAGGATTATTGCGCTTCACAAAGATGGCCTTGGCTATAAGAAGATTGCCAACACCATGAAAATGAGTTGCAGCACAGTGGCTAAGATCATACAGCGGTTTTCCAGGACAGGTTCCACTCGGAACAGGCCTCGCCAGGGTCGACCAAAGAAGTTGAGTCCACGTGCTCAGCGTCATATCCAGAGGTTGGTTTCCAAAAATAGACGTGCGAGTGCTTCCAGCATTGCTCCAGAGGTTGCAGAAGTGGGATGTCAGCCTGTCAGTGCCCAGACCATACGCCGCACACTGCATCAAATCGGTTTGTATGGCCGTCGCCCCAGACAGAAGCCCCTTCTGAAACCGATGCATAAGAAAGCCCGCAAACAGTTTGCTGAAGACAATGAATCCAAGAACATGAGTTACTGGAACCATGTCCTGTGGTCTGATGAGACCAAAATAAACCTGTTTGGGTCAGATGGTGTCCGGCGTGTGTGGCGGCACCCTGGTGAGGAGTACCAAGACAAATGTGTTTTGCCTACAGTCAAGCATGGTGGTGGCAGCATCATGGTCTGGGGCTGCATGAGTGCTGCCGGCACTGGGGAGCTGCATTTCATTGAGGGACACATGAATTCCAATATATACTGTGACATCCTGCAGCAGAGCATGATCCCCTCTCTTCGGAAACTGGGCCGTAGGGCAGTTTTCCAACATGATAATGACCCTAAACACACCTCCAAGATGACAACGGCCTTGCTGAAGAAGCTGAAGGTTAAGGTGATGGACTGGCCAAGTATGTCTCCAGACCTAAACCCAATTGAGCACATGTGGGGCATCCTCAAGAGGAAGGTGGAGGAGTGCAAGGTGTCCAACATCCGTGCGCTCCGTGATGTCGTCGTGGAGGAGTGGAAGAAGATTCCAGAAGCAACCTGTGCAGCTCTGGTGAATTCCATGCCCAGGAGGGTTAAAGCAGTGCTAGATAACAATGGTGGTCACACAAAATATTGACACTTTGGGCACAATTTAGACATATTCACTATGGGGTGTACTCACTTTTGTTGCCAGCTGTTTAGACATTAACAGCTGTGTACTGAGTAATTTTCAAAGGACAATAAATCTATACTGTTATTCAAGCAGCACACTGACTACTTTAAGTTATATCAAAGTTTCAGTAGGATAATGTTATCCCCTGAAAGGATATAACAGAAGGGTGTACTCACTTTTGAGATATACTGTAGTTGGCATATCTCTGATCCCCTCTCCATATGGTGGTGATAGCCTAGTTGCCTGGTGGTACGCCTTCAATAATTGTGAGTTCAATTACCACCATTGTACCCCTGAGCAATGTACTTGTGCTCCAGGGAGACTGTCCCTATAGTTAGTTCACTGTAAGTTGCTCTGGACAAGGGCATCTGCTAAATGATCTGCAATGTAATATGAGTGTTCAAGATATGCAACTGCAGATAAACGGTACATCTACAGAGTTGGACATTGATCTTTGGCCAATGGTGTTGCAAGTACCAATAACACTTGTTTGCTTGATTTCCTTCCAATCACCCACCACCAGAACTCTGGAGTTCTCAGGTGGCATCCTATCTAGACATGACTGCATAATCCAGTATATATTGTAAACCCACAAAAACCTAAAGCCTTTAGCAATGCCATTTAGCAGGAGCACAGTTCCATTGCATGTTTTGTGCACACAGAAAACACTGTCAATATATGGAAAATGTTCTTATCAATTGCTTTGAGTAATGTCTGAGTTAAACTTCTTTTGTTTCACTTGGCTACTTGACTTGAACTTATTTTTCTTCCATTTTGACTAAATGACTGCAAGAGCTGGGCCATGAAAAGAGGCATGATATGCATTAATATTTCTCAATTTCCATGGCAAAGGGATCGGGAATAGTGACAATGCTTGCAAATGATGTAGTATTTTTAAAGGGACAAATGATCCTGAAATAAACGTGACATTACACGTCATTCCATCTGATGTCACCTTCTCACATCTTTCTTGTTTAGATTGATGGGGAAAGTTTAGTTTGTGGTAAATTAGTTGCCTAGTGAAACAACAGGCTTACCTATATTTCAAAATAATTAGTTCAGACACTGTATATATCAGCTCTCACAGCTGTTTACAGCATGCAGTTTCCTCAGTAGGCCAATGAAATTGTGTATTTTAACAACAACACATTACTTCCTAGACCAAACTACTCAATACGTAAATGTTTCCAGTTTAGTTTGAGTGTGATTTCAGTTGTGTTTGCACATATGTATGTCTACATATAATCTTGAGCATAGTAGAGCATAGTAGAGCACCACTTTCAACATCCTGTCATAGTTGGCAGATAACATGTTCATTGACATTTCCATAGATCAGCACAAGTTTACTCTCTTATGTTTAGTCTTTCTTGAGACATTATCTCTCATGCCTGCATTCAATTTTGGTAATAAATGGTGTGAAGTATAGATATATAGAGGCAAACCTTGACAGAAAATACCTTTTTATTGAATGAGAAATCAATTTTATTACTTGCTTTCAAACCAATCAATCTGAATACATTTCTTTGAGTGCACCTTTTAAAGTCTTCCCGGTCAGAGTGACCCCAAAACACACTCTTGTCTCCACCAAGGGGGATTTTATTAGGTCCAAATGATCAGATTTATATTCACTTGTCTAAATGTAGACATACAAACAGTGAGTTGTTGAGTTAGCTTACCAAAAAAGATTGTTTTGTAACTTGAAGTTCTTCTGAGCTGTTAAGTATGTTATAGTCACATATTTCACCTGTCACCACAGCTTTTAGACATTGGACGTTATTACAACACTGAGCTGTGCCTGGCTCCATTTGTTCATTAGAGCATAAAGACGCCACAGGACCTGTCTGTTTCTTAATGCTCATTGTAATGACTGATAATGTTTCTCCAACTTTTACGTTTCATGAAGCCAAGTTCAAATGTAGCTTTCCTGTAGTCAAATACTTCAAGCAAAGTGATCTCACGCTCTAATTTGACAGCTTTTTAAATAAATGCCTTGCTAATAATATAGCAGGTGCTTATACTGTAACGCAGCCAACAGGATGGCTGGTTACACCGTAAGACTGTGGCCATTACTCTTGCTTACTTTTAGAGACATCTGAGGTCACTATGTCATCAAATGTTGAATGCCATCACAGTTTGAGGGCTTGGTTTACTGGTCATCATGCATACCACTGAATAAACTGTGATAAAGTGTTCCTCAACCACACACACACTTCCTTTTTAATGACTGTGGGTCATTGAAAGATGTGGCCTTTTTACTGCAAAGTTTCACTCAGGCTTGAAGTAAAAATAGCACTTCAACCTTTCTTCCAGTTTTGTGGGGAAAGGAAACGGGCAGAACCTAATGGCAAGCACAGAGACTGTCGTCATGGGAGTATCAGCAGGGAATTTGTGTCACCATTCCCTTCCTGTTGGCCGGGCCGACAGCGGACCTTAAACCTCAAGATAAGAACTCTAAGCAACCCCAGCTCGACTTTATTGCTGCGGCCTAATGCAAAAACCAAAGCACTTCATAAGATGGAACTTATGCTTGCTTGTGGTACCCAGGCAGCTGGCCAATTCTCCTCTACCCATCGCATCAACAACAAGTGACAGGAGCGGAAGCTTCGAAGGGAATTCCTGTAAGGGTCGCCAAGGGGAGAGCCTTGGTCTGTTTTACATTACAGACATCAGCCATGTTTTGGCAGTTGACAACAGCCAGGGAAAGATGAGACAAATAACAATTTGGGATTCCAAAACAAAGTAGGTCTGCTTAAACCCACACCTCCATTGGTTCCATGGTGAGCTGAAGGTTTGATTATCTCATAGGTTTACGTTTGCTGTTGAAGTACGCCACATCTTGAGCCATTAGTGAGTCATTAGTTGCTCAGTAGACGGCAGGAATGGTAACCATAAACACAGGCATGCTGTTTGGGTAGGGATGGCGCATTGTGTTCCTTCATCAATGCTCCTAAATAATCGTACTCAATGCTTTTTTGAAAGATCAGTTTAGACGTGTTTGTCATACTAGTACACATTGAACAGTGGCAATGACAACAAAGGGAAAATATTTCTTAACATATTGTACACTAGAAGGAAGCTATTTGAATCGTCAGCATGGAAAATAGCCCTACAGTAAAGCACATGAGCCATCCATGTATGGAAAACAAGTATAAGTATTTTTTAAACTGTAGTTTTGATACCTTTACAAATGTTTTGCACATTTAGAGTGAGGTAGCCAATATTATAAAAGCTTATGTTATGGGACAAGATACATTTAATTTAATGTTCAAATTTGGTTCATTGACTAAAGATACTAAAGATGTACTCAATGATTTTGTGGGATATACACGAATATCTTTCTTTGTCAGACCACCACTTTTGGCTCATTCGTGCTGGATCACATTACATCAACAGGAAGGGCAACACTTGATTTTGAGTGGCCAGGGTTAATGCTAATTACCTTCCCCTATGTAAAATTTAAAGATGGATTTGAAATAATAAGGGGAGTGCTAATTGGCAACACTAGTTTTGTGTCTAAGTCTCCGACTCTAGACGACAAACGTCTCACACCAAAGCACGTGCTTTCCAAAAGGTCAAATCTGACCTTATTTTTGATTGGTTGCATATAGGCATTAAAACATACATGGAGCTTTTATTTACATATTAAATTGCTGAAGCCTTATGATACCATACTTACATACCTACTTACATTACATATTTTAGGTTTAGTTTATGCTATTTTCCACAAAAGCTTAAATTAAAGATAAGTCTTAGCCACATACAGAATTTGAAAAACTGAAGCATGCATTGGTGCCTGCAGTTCAGTGTTAACAACAACACCAGTTGACTGATGTGAGATATTTCCTGTGAACACAATCAGAGCGAAAAAGCAAAAGGTCTGAGTAAAGTTTTAAGTGGCTGGTGACTGTTGCCCAGTGCGGTCTGCCGCATGTGTTTTAATACGCAGCTCTGAGGTCGAGAACAGTACACCTGGGACACAGCACACACACTGCTAAAGGAAGTGATCCTCCGCCAAAGAAAGCAATAGAAATTTCCAGCTAATTCACCAGTCGGCTGAGACCCCCCTCCAATCCCCCTTCAAACTCACTCCTTTATAAAGGATGAAACACAATGTCCCTAATTGGACCTTTTCATAGTGTGGAACAATGTATACAGTTGATGCCTCTATTGCAGTTACGTGTTAATGACAGAACATAGGCCTAGTGCTAAACAACACTTGTGTGGCCAAATTGAGATAGACAGGTTGTTTTGTGTTCTCAAAAATGACATGTTGTGTTTCAATAGCTCTAGAATGTGTGACCTTTCAGTAACAGATATATTTAATTGTCGCTTCAATTTCTTTTTGCAATTAACAAACAGTTAAATAAATTTGTAATTGTAATTGTAAAATTAAGTATGAAGTGGGATGTGACCTGGAATAAACATTTTGGTTTTCACACTGCATTGCAATTGTCTAATGAAGCCTTTTGTACCATATTTTAAAGCAACTTTGATGTCTAAAAACACCAGCGTATTATATAACTTGTGATAGGACATAGGATGTCATGACACACAGTATATTTTATAAGTAGTAAAAACATTATTTGGAGTGATTAGGTTCATTAAATAGTTTGCGTAATATGTTATACATACAGTATGAGATTAACACTGTGTAATGTATAGTTTTAAGGCAAAGAACTATGCAGCATCTGCAACTTAGATCAAATAATGGCCATTATGATGTGATGTGCAAACCCTCCATTTCATTGCTTTTCCAATATTCAGTGTCAAGCCGCAGAAGTAGAATGGCCTCCAAGTTAATATTGGCTATATATGCTGCATTCATAGGGAGGGGAGGAAAACATTATGTCTCCTTGGCTTATCTCATGGAGTCAAAAATCACCACAGGCAGGTTAGTTAGAGCTGCACCTCTCTCTCTTATTCCATTAAAATATCTCATCTCCGAGACAGATTCTATCTTGAATAGTCCAGTTTGTTATTCCAATGCCTGCACCCATTTCCACATGAAGCAACTAGACGAGTAATAGCATTCATCTATTACGACACTAACCCACAGGTTGTATTCCGACTGAGTGTTCAATAAAATTAGTATTCAGATTTTTATAGACTATATCTGTGCAGCCCATTAGTTTTAATGACAAGCGCTTTGGTTTTATGGTTTTGTGGCATTTTGAAGCCTAAAGAACTTTTGTTATGTCGTGTCATACTGTTTCATACTGCGGGTGTGTACTTTCTTTCCCCCATGGTTTAGCCAATTTCACAGCGTTGAGCTTAATTTCTTCGTACAAAATTCTGTAATGGAGAAAGTGGTGATATGAATTATATTTTTTCCTCGAATGTGGTTTATTTACATGACAATTTGTATAACTTTTTTAGTGGTTTGACATGTAAACATGCAGACAAACCCAAAATTGAAACAATGTGTATACTGCACATGGGTGGTGGTTGGTTTGAGGAAATTAAACCCTCATCTGGAATGACTGGAACATACCTACAGTACAACGCTGCAGGTGCTGTAGAAGTCAGAGTACTTAAAGTTAAATCTTAATTCCTCTTAATTAAAGTGTTTACTTTGTACATTAGATACTGAAAAGGGGTGCATTGTTGGTGTACCTGTGATACAAAGAAAGAGTTTTTCTTTTTAGTGATGTAAAAAATGAAATGTCACCACACAATCTGACAGACATCATTAGTGCTGGTCGAGAGAAGAGTATCTAAGGAGGCAAACATGAAGTAAAACAAGGTGGGGCAGGATGAGGAAAAGGGCTTCTGTTTTGGTTTGCAGTTATCAGAGAGGCCTATGTTTCTCTACCTCCTAAACATTGTTGAGGTTCCTGATGTGTAACGATATTGTGGAGTTTTTCCTGTCCTTTATCTTTCAAGGAGGGAAACCTAAATGACTTGCTGTGACTCACTCAACAGGCTGTGATCAACTGTGATCCCAGAAGACATTGCAATTCCCAGAAATATCCGAAGGCCTTGGTATTTTGGATTATTTCCTATACAATAGATAAGATGGGCATTCATAAAGTCTGAAATTAAGTGGAAATCATGTTTAACTTAAAATATATGACCTTAAGAGATAAGAGTCAGCCATTCAAACACAGCTGTTTCCTCTGAAAGAAAACAATGAAATCCTTGAACTGAATGAGTATGATAGAATATTTAGCAATAGGATTTACTGTACAGGAAGCTAGTCATGCTGACATTTCCCTCCACTCATGCTTTATTTAAGATCTAACAGGAACACAGCTCACGTCCTTTGTTTGTGGAATCAAATATTCCCTCCCAGTGAAAAAACACCCACTTATCTTTGATTAAAATGTTTACCTTGTCACTTTCCCTGAGGACTGTATTTCTCCACAGCCTTTTTAAAATGTGATTAACTGTGAGGCATCAAAATGCTTTTCATCAGTTATTATTTCCTCAAACTTTTCAATTCCTAGCAACTATTAATTATTTCAGAATTGAGGGCGGGAGAGTGACTTGCTGCAGGCGCCACAGCTTGGATAAAGGGAGAAGTGCTACTTCCCTAGTTCACCAACTTTCTATACATTTCTGATATTTGCATTTCAAAATTACAATTGCATATCTCACAGTTGCATTTGGTTGTGGGAATTTTTGCTTTTCTAAATTTTAGAATGGCCTGGGTTGTAATAAAACAGAGGCAAATGTATTTACATGTTTTAATATATGGTTATTACACAATGTCCTGTTCACTGATTGACAAGAAATACCATTGCCCCCTCAAATATGTGATGAATATAAATGGGGCAAAGGTAACATTAAATCAGTTCTCATTAACTGACGGATGACTAATCAAGGTCAACAAAATGCTCCTAAATACTGTCACTTTATCCAAAGTTAGAAACCCAGTGACCAGTGAATTCCTGAAAGACAGTTTGTCTCGGCATACGCTTTCTCAACACACTCAAACACATACACCCTCCATGACGCCCACAATCGCTACTGCCACTGTGTGTGTGTGTATGTGTCGCTGTGTGTTTGTGTGGGGGGTGGAACACGAGCATAATTGGAGTTGATCACAGTTCTCTGAAGCACATTAGCACAGAGCCCACAGTGTACCAGGTTCCACAGAGAGCAATACAGACGCGCAAAAACAGGTATATGGAAAACTAAGCTGATACAAAACAGAAACGTCTGAACTGAACAACAAGGAGGGGCGATTGGTGGGTAGAGGGGCCTCCAACCATCATTGGGACCACCTCGAAATGGTCCCAAAGAATCCAGCGGGAAGAAAAGTTGATCTTCAGCCAGTATGCTACAGGATTTTTATGTTGCCCTACACTGAACAACTGTTACAACATGCTAGTAGAAAAACAAAAAAGATCCATCTTGACACCTACTTTTGAAATTGTGAGAGACTGATCTTTTAGTTTTCTTTGCCTGAAGGGCGTGCGGAGCGTCGGCATGTAAATCAACTTGGTTTGACTTTTATATTTGGTGTTAGTTGTTAGAAGGAAGATGGATTTGCTTTGACAGCGATAATAGTTTCCTGAAAGCAAACTGTATGCACATTCATCATTTAGGCATCATCTTTCAGACGGGTGGCATTTGTCAGCAATTAGAGCTACCTGGTTACAGATCAGTAATAATGACTCCAACAAAGAACTCCAAGCTTCAAGTAATGTTTTGACAGTTTAGAGTCAGCTTTCAGACATCTGAATTTCTATTTGTATTTATACTTCTGTGAGACATACTTCTTTGATCGTGAGGAGCCATATGGCCACTAAAACCTCTGTGTTTTTTGAAAATAACATAGGTGGATAGATACATTGGTACTTACAGGTTAGAGTAAAATAACCCATGCTGACAAAAAATGGCTAACACAATTTCAGACTGAACGTTGAAATTAAACAAAATGATAAATCCTTTTTATTATCGGATTCCCCTCAGTCAGCCTTTGTTGCATTTGGTTCTGAACATTGAATAGCTCTGTAATAGTATAGGATCTTTTTTAACGTTGTGGCCTAACTTGTAACACTTTATTCCAAAAAATATTTCCTATTTGGTTACTCTATGTTGCCAGTTGATATGGCAATGTAGTGATTCCGCCAAGATCATTAAAACATTTTAGTACATCCTTAGTGGGAAAAATACTTGTGATGAAGTGAAGGAAGAGATGCTGTTTGGGCCTTCAGCAGAAGTATTTTTTTCCTTTAAATAAACAGAAGAATACATAAAATAAAAGACCTGCAGTTCACAGACACATAGCCACCTACATTGACAACGAAAGAAAATCCAAAGAACAGACATCACTGCAGAAGCTGTATTGATTGACAAGTGAACCCTGGGGAGTACAGTACAGGAACTCCACAGCAATGAACGCTTCACACCAAAGATGCTGCCAGAATGACAAAATAAGGATCTTGTGGAACACCACTTGAACTTTTAACCAGATGAGCACAAACAGACACAAAAACCAAATGAAGTGCATTTCTTTCAGCATGTTATATCATCATAGCTGCTATAACCATATGCTCATGAAACCAGAGTACAGTAACACGTTTTGTGATTACACACACATATGGTAGCAATTAAGCTCATGCCAGTCGGGCTAGCCTCCTGTGGCTAGACCTTGTGGTAGTCACACCAGTTTCACTGAAGTCATAGTGCCAAGTATGGTTAGTGTCACAGCAGATGATTTGAACCTGACGCAGACATGTCTTCACAGAACGAGTGTTGAAGCTGTCTGGTAAGCTTCATGGTTATGTGCTGGATGACTGCGAAGTCGGATTAGTCTAATATCATTGTCTGAGTAACAGTTTCCAAAGATGTTAAGAGCAGTTTGATGAGTTTTTTCCTGCTGTCCGTTTTCCTGCCTAAAGGTTGTGGTTCACCAAGGAGGGTGGGACCAAAGAGTTCGATTTCTTTGCGACAGGCACTGAGTCAATTGAAGTGATGCCGGCTGGCATATTCATCCAAGAGTGCGGTGGCTCAATACGTGCTGATTTGCAGAGGCACACTAACATTTCCTCTCCTAAAATAGCCTCTTTCTTGAATAAGGCATTTATAGTTATTCTTTCCTGATCAGTTTTAGTATGGGCTGGCAAATATTTTAATATTGAATAACTCTGCCAATGTAGACAATCCATGTGAATACCAAATCAAAAAGTAAGTACATCTAAGTTTGGGAAACATCTGTAGTTCACCATAGCTGCTGCCTGTTACTTTTGTTGACATACTAAACAGTTTTGCCTCTTCAGGCCTCTGAGGCACTCCAATAAGGGAACATCACCATTTGGTTAAGCTGTTTGTAATATGCCACCTGTGACAAGGGGTCGCATTGCTTTGCTTTCATGAGGGTTAGCAAACGCTGCCATAAATTGTAGAAAAAACAATGATATCATATATGTGACACCACACATAGGTAAAAGGACTTTTGGATGACTGGAGTTGGGTTTACAGTTTGCACCATCATCTTAATTGAAGACAGAAAATCCAATATTGTGGAATAAGTACGGAGCCTAGAGGAGTGCAGCTGTGTGTTCGGAATAGCAACATGTATTAACTAACTGATAACTAATATACCTTTTACTTTTGTTGTTCTACATATCTTCTAATGCAGCGGTCCCCAACCTTTTTGCACCAGAGACCGGTTTCTTGCAAGACAATTTTTCTGTGCAGAACATATCATTTTAATAATTATTACATATATAATGTTAATGTAAGTATTCTATTTTATATTCTATTATATTTTATTATTATTACATTGTAATATATATATTATAATACCAAAAAAAACGTTTTATTCTTTCTGTGCGGTGGTTGGGGAGCCCTGTTCCAATGTGTCTTTTTCTATTTACTAAAATAATAATTATTAATTGGATAAGGGCCAGTATCTGTTGAGTTATTAAGGTTAAAATTAATTGATTTAAATTCCGTTCTTCACTAACTCGAATGTTATACGGATACTGTCTGTTGTTTGGTAAACTGTGACTACAATCTATGTGCAATATAACGTATTTGATAATAGCCCCTGTTTAAGCAGTGGCAGCTTAAACAAATGTACTTGCCTCCTTGCTTAAAATTGTTGCTGTTTCTCGTCACTCAAACCAGTGTGGAAAATTACCAAATTACCAGAATCTGGAGACAGAAAACTGTATCCTACAAACAGGAAAAGGTGTCACCCTCGTTAAAGACAACCACATTTTCAGTGACTCATTTAAAAGAGAAAAAGGAGCCACCAAAGTGCCTAACGTTCAACATCTCAGGTAGACTACATTGCCTGACTCCTGAAAATTTTCAGCAAAAAAAAAAACCCTCACACATTCTCTTCTTGAAGTAAAATATAATGGCTCAAAAGAATTAAGGGTAATTAAACCTAGAAACTGACTACAGAACAAACCACGGAAAGGGAAGTTGCTTGGTAATTACTTGGAGAGGTGGCATGTTTCCTGTATCCAAACCTATCTTTCAGCTCCCTGCCACAAACGTCCAAACAGTGTCAGCTGGTTTGTTTTGATGCTATGTAGTCTTAATTGGTCTTGTTGACTCATGCTCCGACTCCTCAGCTACAAAAAATGCCACCATGCCCTCAGACTCCCTCTCCATAACTTATTTGTTTAATTTTGTTTTTGTGGAAAGTGACGGTGATCACATTTCCACTTTCGCATTCAAAGAACAAATGAAAGAATCTGAGCTCTTTTATTGACTTCTTGTTTTCTTTTTCACTTATTTTAAAATTAAAAAAAGTAGCAGGATAGGCTTTACAGGATAGTTGCTCATATCTTTCTGACGTTTCCCTTCAAAGACCTTTAGATATTTTCCCCCTTGTGACATTTAATACTTTTTACTCTCGCTCATTCTGGGGTTACATGGCCTTTCTGGTTTCGTAGTTTGATTTGTTTCGGATCGCACGTTAACTGATCCTTTCAGTTCTTGATAAAAGGCCTGGAATTATGGTTTCTGATCTGTACGTCTTTCAACATTGTAACGTGTAAGTGAAACTTCTGTGGCATGTTGATGCATCATACAATACATCTATTAATCTGTCAACAGACAACTTAACAGAGACTAACTGTGCAGCAAACTCCTTCACCCACTATGTACTGACATCAATCCAAACTCTGGCAGTGATAATTTCCTCTTTAACAATGTTCTTCAGATTAATGTTTGTGCAGAGCAGTCCAGAAATACATGATCTAAACTAATAGTCTTGCTTTTAATGACAGCAAGTCTTTTATTCAGTGCCAAATTGCACTAGTCAGACGCCTTTGGGGTGTTTCTTTCTACTCGAGGCACCACTATTGGGTTTCCAGCCCTTAATTTAGTTCAAATCAACATCCCCACCCAGAACAAATGGTCTACCTCAGATGACTCTCAAAACAGATCACACAGGATGAGCCCAGGTCTCCAACCGTGCTTCCTATAACCTTTGAAAGCCCTCTGAGGAGCCTCTCCTCGTCAAGTGTTTCAGAGGATCAAAGGCGGATCAAAAGTTTTGATGTTTTTCTTTGCTGTGTTTCCTGTCCAGTTGGTTGACCAACTGACTTTGATTCAAAATGAGTGGAAATGGTGAATGAAATTCCCAACAATATTATTACTATAGTAGTATCAGAATATTGGAAGCCGATTAGTGAGTGCACAGCACAATGACCCCTAAATTAATATTTAATATCAAGAGTGGTAGTATTAGTGTTAATAAAAATAGAAGTAGTAGGAGCTGTTTATTGGAACTAAATATCATTTAAATCTGTTAAGTCTGTAAGAGATTTTCGTTGAAGAAGGATGGGCTTTAATTACACAAACATTTCTCTGAAGCATAACTGGAGCCTGAGATAATCGCACTTGTTGAGTTAAACCTCAAAACCACAGCAGGCGGAGACAAAGAACCACAGTCTTTTAGTGATTTGAATATGTGAATGACAGGGACTTGTTTCAGGCCAACTAGCTAACCTAGTATAGATTGTATTTTTATTTATTTTTTGTATCTCCTCCTGCATGGATCTTTCTCTGGACGCCAGTCTGACATTACACATTTAAGGTTTCTTTGTCTTGCCGACTGAGGTTTAACTCCACAAATGAGATCATTTAAAAAAATGTTTGTATTGTATAACTACAACTTGTATCTGAACAATGGTGATTGTGCAGGAAAGTGCAGCCCGGCGGGTCTGTCAGTCAGAGGCAGTGATAGAGGAGAGGAGGACTCATGAGGAGGAGGAGAATCTCCCTCAGGGAGGATACAGGAGGGCAGGAGACAACATGGCAAAGGCAGCAGGAACACTTGAAGAGCATGGCCGACTGCCAAGAGTAGTTTGGCGGACCTCGGCTCTCACAGCACTTCACTCCAGCAGCCAAACAAGCTCTCTTTGGTTGAGGCTTACAGGGCTTTGCTCTGAAACAATCCCCCATATGCCTCATGCACGTAAACAATGCACACACATCAAGATCGGATGCAGTCAGACGTGACAATACTTTTACAAAACCAATACTTGCACACTTGAGAGGACTATATTAAGCTTGCAAAAGCACCATGCATGACAAGGCACGCTGACATATAAACAACATCCATGCCAAAACAGACAGTATTAGACAGACCACACAAAAACACACAGAGCACACCCAAACTTTTGATCATGTCGGGGCTTTCATGCACTGCATTCATTTCCCAAACTCTAAACCTTTCCCTCTCTCTAATACTGTATGCCTAACCATGATCCATACCTTAACCCTCGTACTAAAAAAGGGAAACTAATACATACATATTATCACACACACATTAGCTAAAAACATATTTTGGAAAACCATAACGCACTTAAACAAAACAAACATCGGTGAAACACACACACACATGCACATTTCCTTTTGCTTGAGAAATTATTCAAAAATAAAAGTCTTAGATGATTGTATGCTGTTGTTTGAAGGAGGAACAAGATTTTTCCATCCAGCCAGTCATAAGTCATGTCCTCCAGCACCTCCTGGGGGATCAATACATAACCCTGTCTGTTTAGGATGCTCCACCTAGTTGTACCTTGAACAGTATCTGGGATGCATCCTGATTGAGATGCTCAAACCCCTCTCAGCTGGCTGCTTTCACTGAAGAGCCGCAGTTTTGCTTCAAGCGTGCAGATACCCCATCAATGGCAGATTGTGCTGGTAGTTCATTTGTAGCCACTTTGAGATTTCCTGGTCCTAATGGCTGAATAACAGTTATACAAGAAACAAAGAATGTCTAGATTATACCATTATATCTAATGTGGAAAAAAACAGTGTCAGCTGTATGACTCAATCATTTGCAAAAATATTGTCTTATATTCATAAAATAAAACAAACCACTCTCTGTGTTATGAATGACCTGGGCTCACCTCACCCAGCAGTGCACAGCAAGGATGAGTTCTCAAATTATCAAAATATTTATTTTTAAAATCATTAAACACACTTGACTGAATTTGAAGGAAAACTCTACATAATTTATCACTGAGGTGACAATGCTGACATTGGTTTTAATTAAGTGAGCCGTAAGTCAGCTTAAGTTTCCCTCGGTCTTTGGGAGATAATATTTTTATTAACTGTTTTTTCACACCATAATTGTAACATGTAAAGCTGCAGGGCAGAAGCTATGGTTTCACTGCAGCAGAGTTTTTAGAGGTTTACTCTATGATGGCCAAGCTGTCCGATCACTGCTCAGATATATTATATGTTTTAGTTTTTGATGGACATTGTCCACAGTAGTGAATGAGGGACTTTGTCTCCTACTAATAGGATAACTTTACAGGAAACACAGTCAATGGTGGTCACAGACTATCTTTATGCTAATGTAAACTCAGTACAATGTGACATTTGCCAGTGAGGTAAGGTAAGCTAATATTAGCTCAGAGTGACAAAGGAGCAATGCGGTCACCAAACTGCTTCATGGTTAATTACATGCCA
This sequence comes from Cottoperca gobio, assembly GCF_900634415.1. Classification (NCBI taxonomy): domain Eukaryota; kingdom Metazoa; phylum Chordata; class Actinopteri; order Perciformes; family Bovichtidae; genus Cottoperca; species Cottoperca gobio. The sequence goes on from NC_041358.1 coordinate 17,547,686, forward strand.
AAGAAACCTGACCGCTCCGGTGCTTGACACCACCATCCGGTTCTGCACTGTTTTAGGAAAAAAACGTCCACTTCCAATGCTCACCGCCAGCTGCTATTGCAGCGACAAATTATGGCAATAATTTAGGAAAAAGCTCCTCCCAGATGTGAGGGCAGCTTCAGGTCTTATAAAGTGAAGAAGTCTTGCTTTTACCACCACCCACTCAACGTCCACTGAAAGGTTTCCCTTCCGTTCCCCAAGTATATTACTTATTTGGAGAACCTAATAACGATTATTCAGGGTGGTAGGGTGGCCTAGTGGTTACAGTGACCGTCCCATCATGTAAAGGACAAGGGTTCAATTGCTGAAACAGCCGTACATCCTGGCCAAAAGCCCTTCAGCAAAATGCTGAAACCACTCAGTCACTGAAAGCCACTCTGGATATGACTGCTCGCCACATGTTAACATGCTCTGAATTAAGTGAAGTGTTTTTAAACTCTCATATTAAATCAAGAACGTCAGGCCTTAAAAAAGCATTGTGACTCATAGAGCAGATAAACATGCAAAAAGAATTTATCACAACGCGTGCGGTCACTGAACATTAATACCACATCCCGTTGATGAGAAAGACACACTTGGTGGAATTAGAGTTCAGCTGTGAACTAGGTGAAGGAGTAAGAAAAACAATGTAGGCTTGTGTGTGTGGATGGAAGAAGATAATGTCTTTATAATATGTCACATAGCTCGGAACAAAAATAATGAAATCAGACATGGTCTTGGCTTGCACTTGTGTAAATGGTCATAATATATGTGGGAAAGTGAAACTTTCACAGAGAAGTATACAATATTGACACTTTTGTTGTCAATACACCCAAATTGTAATCAGTCATGACTACTCATTGTACTGTTATTCATAATTTACATTGTATCCTTGCTATGAATCAACAATGTAACCATAAAGCCACTTTCTGATCACATGTGTGCCTTTAATTTAAATATTTAATTTAGAAGACTTTATCAATGTGCAATGTGCCTCTCAAGTACATGAATTGAACTAATATCTTAAAATGCATGAAGTAATTTCAACCCTAAACAATGACACTAAAGGTACTCATCTCCATTGAATTTGAATTTCTTATTAAGAGATAAGTCTTTTGTCCTAGAAGGATCTGGAAGAATAAATGTTTGATTACAGCATAAGTGTTGACACATTGCTGCTGCTGTAATGCCTTTAGGAAGGCAGGTAAACTGGGCAATCAGAGAATAGATAGAGTCAGATATAGCTAAATAAACAGAGATGATATCTGCTTTCATTTTCCAAAGACATTCTGCAAGTCAGAATGTGTGAGGACCTAGACTAGATTGACAGGTGTTGAGCAACAAGGTTATCATTACTGTGCTGATATTACACATCAAAAGGCAAGCAAACAAGTGTGGAATACATTTTTAGAAATGCAAGATTGATATCTAGGCCTACCTGTTATCACTGCGCCAGCAAAATGCCACAATATAATTTCAAAGCCTAAGGGTCCTGCAGGGAAGGAAAAAAAAAAGTAATGATAACAAGAATGCTTCCAATATTTCACAAGTAGGAGTCTGGAAACATTTCAAAATTGGTTGCGGGCTCTTTTTAATAATTCTTATTTAAAGCAAACATGTAATCAGGGTTCACATGCCCACAGGACAGGGTAAATGAGGATCAAACCAACCAATCAAAAGCCACAGTCTACACCAGGGGCACTTGGTCGCCCACAAAGACTACGTGAGTCGCCCGCAGAGCATGTTCTAAAAATAGCACTAGTCACCAAGAAGCTCCGTCTAAAATTTGTATTTAATTGTTTTGCTGTTTTTATTTGTTTTTTTAATCAATAACACTTGAAGTATTCTTTATTTTAAAATGACAATATTGAATATAGAATATAAAAAGCAAATGTTTTATGTATATATGAACTCTGACCCTGCAAGCTAAATCTCCATTTCCCTTTTCGCTGAGACAAGCTAGCGGGAGCAGCTACGGTGGGGCGCGAGCTGCGTTGTTTACGCTAAACATGGCAGAAAAGCGAAAGAAAACAAACTATTTTCACAATGATGGGGAGGAAGAATTATGTTTTACAACAGTGAAAGAAAAGTGTGTATGCCTCATTTGCGGGGCGACGGCACATTGTGGAGACACTTCGGTACGTGTCACAAAGCTACCATGCTAACTAACTAACTAACTAACTAACTAACTACCTGCAGCACTGCGGGCAGAACAAGCCGAGAGTTAAAGCAGCTTTGGGCAGCAGCATCTCTTCTCACGAGGCCGGTGAACAAGTCACAGAAAGCATCGGAAGCTTCATTTAGAGCTGCACATTATTTTAAATAAAGTACGAGAAAGCCTTTTCGGACGGAGAGGTCTTGAAAGGTGCAATGATGGTTATTGAAAACACTGTTCAAAGACGAGAAGAAAGGTTCAGATGTCATCTCCACTCTGCGATGTTACAGTGTTAGTGTTTGTACAAACAGGATATGATCTGAAGATGTGACAGCTAATGATTTCCTTAATTACTTTTACAGAAGTGATGCTTTGTACTAAAATATAACCGGTGTGATTTTGAACAAAATGCTACAAATGTTCTCATTCATTCATACAAAACTGTCAATAAAGATATTTACAAAAATATCAGAGATGTGATAACTCTGACTTTCAAATGTTGAAATATAAATAACATACATAAACAATGTTGCATGTTTAAATATATCTGTGTTTCCTACCATGGTAAATCATTGTTAATAATTATTGTGAGGAATAATAAACATTAACATGTGATCAGACATTCTCTTCACATATATGAATATTTATTATGATTATTATTATTAATGATAATATCATTAAAGGTGAACCGTACAACTATGTTATTCAGGAAGTTTGTATCAAACAAGTAGCCCTTCAGTATTATTCAGTACCCTTGAAGTAGCTCTCGGTATCAAAAAGGTTGGTGACCCCTGGTCTACGCTCATTAATTAGTTATTGTGTGATAGCTACTGTTTACATATTTAAGTAGTTTAAACTGCTCTCACATTGTGATACAGATCATCTGTGAAGTGCGCACAGTTATTATAGTGAAACATGTTCATGCAGAGACTTTTGGTATGTTCGTTACTAATGCTTTGAAGAGGGTAAACGGCATGGGGAGCAGGACATGCACCTTGAATCACTGTTATGTAGGACATTATCGTATTTTATAAACAACTGCAAAGCATGAGGCCCGATCATGGAAGAACAAGCATGATGTATGAGTTGGCCAATTATGAACATACAGTTGTTTTGTGGAACATCACTCTCTCCCATTGATTTGTGCTTTTTTATCTGTTTGTTGTTTTAGTTACAAATCCTCCAGATTAGCTGGTAATGAAAAAAAGCTGACAATCCCGCTCAGAAACGGGGACGAAAGGAAATGCGGATGGGAAATGTGAGGTGGGCCCACGCCCTTGAGTATAATGCCTCAGACATGGACTTTATGGCCATTACCAGTCCCTAATTTGATTCCGTCGTATGATCCGGAACAATCAGAACCAGGCTTGTCTTTAAGGATGACTGGTAAAACCCAGCCAATGGAAAAGTCAGTCTGCATAGCAACATGGAGACGATGCAAAAACAAGCTTGCTTAGACCCCTCATAGGTCAGCTAAACGTCAGGAGAAGAAATAGACCTGACAATGCACACACCTGTAGCCACTAGAAATGAAAAAGGCAGGAAGAAAATGGAGACAAAACTTGCAACTCCCCACTAAAATCCACTACATCATAATTACTAGAACCATCCTACAGTAAAGAAGTCTATAGGGCAGTGAAATACGTGAATCCCTTTTAGCTAGTTAGAACATGATGGAAACTTGTTCCTCATCCTCACTACCGTGGCCAGTTTAACAGCTTTTCCATGGCAACGCTCCCCAGTATACCCCAGCTGCCGGAAGGGAGCCAAGAGATGCAGGGTTTGAATGTGGGATAGGGCGAGCCTCCATTAAACTGGTGATCCCAGCATGGCGGTAAACCTTGGTGTGCTTCACTCCTTCCTACTGTAAAAGCCTGGGTAAGGCGTCAGGCCTGAATAGGCAGAGACTCTGCCCCTCCTTGGCCAAATACTGTACCTCAAAACCGGATGGTTAAGATGGAGCAAATGCTTTGCTAAATTCTGATAAGAAATGTTTTCAGTTAGTTTCGGTTTTCCACCTCCGATGAAGAGCAGTAGGCTACCCAGACGCTTCCCTAAACTTTGTTTCATCCAGAGAGTCCCAAACACGGTAATGTGTCTGTCAGATGGTCTGAATGAGATACTACCTATACTACTACAGCGCAATAACGTAGTGTCGTCAAATTGGTGTTGGTCCAGTGATCATTTCCAAATCTCCTCCTTAATTCTCTGCCACTGTATTGCATGTGTGACGAACTGGGAGTAAAGCGATAGATTCATTCAGTCGCATACTAGAAAATGTATTATAATCGCAAGCTCCTTACCACACATGACTAAAAATGTACATTTTATTGAGTCCAAATTTCCTTTTTGTAGATTTATGTTTCTTTTTTTTTATAAAGCAGTAGCGAGCTACTTGCGTTAGCCAATTCAACAGTTAGCTTTTTGGGGCAGCCCAGAAGCTAACGGCGAGAATGGATTTGGACTCGGGGGCGTGGCAGAACACCAGCGGTGGGCGAGTGTGCGGCAGACCGACATGCTCCGCTCACCTGGGACTGGATCCTGCTGTGGGCGACGGACTGCTGCATGGGCTAGACAGGCTTCTACTGACACATTAAGCACACACAAGGTTTGTTCCCATCCTGAGCCTGTAGTGATTGTTTTTTTAAGAAATCTTGTCAGCCATTGTTTTACTGCTTAATTTTACGTTGAACGTTGAAATAATTAGCCAACAAGTGTAAAATAACATGACGTTGGTTGGTTTTCCTCATGTCCTCTCTAATATTTTGATTCACCAGCCACCTCTGGTGTACAGCATATGAAATAAGTTTGTACTTTTTATTGACTAGCACATGACTTCCCCATGTAACCTGGTGCTGGCTAAAAATGAACGAACAGCTTCATTTTTACTGATACTTTGGTGAGATTGAGTTGTAGCCAGTCTGTACTAATACATACTGCCTCCACACAATAACTATATGCCATATTTATATACACCTTCTAAAGTCCAACAACGACAAAAGCTCTCCACTTTTCCTGCCTACTCAGCTTTTATGCAACCAAACTAAATGCCAGCCATATGGAAACATATACAACCTTAAATAGTGTTACAAACTCACTGAGTATTGGGTTGGTTTAGCTTTCTTTACGCACTGTAGGTGATGACTGAATGATACATGTTTTTCCCTCTGGGCTTACCGTAGTATGTGCTTGCTGCTCAGACCAATCAGTACTGCATACCCATAAAATCATTTGAACTGACTGGACTGCTGCTAATACCTCATACATACGTGCTGCCCTCAACACTTCCTGAACATGCCAAACTGCAGCCCATATGCGATACTTGTGTGGTCTCCAAGTCACTTCCTATTTTTGCTACCATTCATGATATAACATACATATAAGCTAGTAGATGTTTGTTTATTTAATGTTCAAAAATATGCACGCATCTCTCGCATCGTGAAAACTTCATATGTTATCAGCTTTATGTATGTAGAGTACATTTATTTTAGTTTTGACACATTATATTGCGTTACTCTTACTTGATACCCTGCACTCCTCTAGTGGCCTGCAAAACGTGCAACATACTGTATATGCTCAAAGTACATTTAGACGTACGCACCCGGGTACGACGAGGAAGCACAATTACTCAAACCACCCGGCACTGACGACCAGCTTAATGCCAACAGCAATGAAGGCCTAAATTAGATAGCAGCTTGAATCACAGGGACAAGAAGTTTCCAGTTTGTAGCTAGATAAAATGCTGACTATGTTAACCAGTGTTTTGTGCATTGTAAATGGCAAAGAACAAACACTTTGACTCAACAGCGGGACCATAATGTCTAGCCACCTAAAAAGCTGACTGTGTTATTCAGACATCCCCATTAAGGTAACTGCAAATGTCACAAATCCATTTAGTTGCTGGTGTGGTCTTTACTCTTATCAGTGCTAATACACTATCTGCCAACAGCTTGTAAGCTACAGAACATGTTTGGTTTCTGTGTCTGTCAGTCCCCTACTGGGGCTTTTTTAAAATCTGTTTGTTGTTTCAGTTACAAATCCTTTAGTTTGGCTGTTAAATTATACCCATCTCTTTACTATGGATTGTCACACAGATGTGAGCATGACCTAATGTAGAGTTATTAATATGTACTGCCTGGATGTTCATTGAGTCAAAACTCCACCCCGGTTTGCCACACTGGCCATGGTCCTTAACTTTAATCCTAGATTACCTCACTTGCTTTTTGATGGCATGTATGTGGGTATTAGTCTATATAATTGTTACAATTAATTTGGGTGGGGAAAGTGTTTGATTCAGTACGTGCCAGTCAGATACAAAAGAAGTAACATAATGTCTGTGGCAGAACTCTGACCACTGTGTCTGAAACTGTCTTTGACCTCTGAATTATGATACAGAGGAAGAGGTCACCTTTAGGTTAAGGTGCAGTTCATTCACAACCAGTCTATATTGTGTGACAGGAGTTTATGAGAGCGGTACTTAACGCTGCTTGACAGCGACCTTAGTTTTCCTTATATGTGGTAAGTCAGACGCCCTTCAATAGCACTTGGGTTACTGTCTTCTTTCCTCTCTCATTTTTGACTCAACTGTAGAGGCGGACTGGGTGAAAAAAGATCTTTATTGAATTAGCTCCTGACTGTAAAGTTAACTGCCATCAAGCTCAATACTTTTTCTCAGGTCTTAGGCCAACAGGTTTCTTTTTAAGCGTGAGGATCCCAGACCTCTGCCTGGTCATTGTGCAGTGCCTTTGTGTGTCATACAAAGGTAAATGAGGCATTCATTCGGGTAAATCAGAAGATTAAACAAAATGTAACCACATTACATCTGCATGCAAGTTTGTGCACGATTGAATCCATGCATATTGAATGAAATCTGAGGCAAAATAAGTCAAGTTCAGTTTATGAGTCAAATCCAGACTCCAAAAACAATTTGAATCTGTTGTATTCACCAACACTCGCTCTACCAAAGAACACAAAAATTACAGAATATGCAAATCACACACATACTGTAAATATAAAGAGTCTGTATTTTGCTCTGCGCTAACTTGCTTATTATAGACCTGTGTGGCCTTTACGCAGGTCTACGTAACTTGACGTCATAAATCACCCACTAAGTAGGAGGCACACAGTTAGGAGTAACGGTTATTTTGAAAACCCCATCACCAGACTGGCTTGGTTTGTCTGATTTTGAGTTGGACCTCATATCGTCACCACGCCACTTGCTGTCAAATGCTTCATCTGGTTTGAAATTGCTCTGGTGTGCAAGTGGATATCAAAGCCCCGAGTTGCTCCTAAATGCAGGTTTCAATGAAAGGCAAAGCTATAATGGCAGCTCATTTCCAGTCAGCCAGAAAGTTCTCATACTTTTCCAGCAGAGAGAATCTGGCAATGTAGGTTATGGTGACATGCAGAAAAACCAATGGTTTTATCATCAAGATCCACAATTTTCACTAATCGTTGTCATTACTGAACAGTGAACGTACTATCACAAATTGAGGGCACAATGGGGACAATGCCCGTTCTGATGAATTTAACAAGAAATGTTTGATCATTCTTATTTTTAGCAGAGGCAATGCATTGCCTAAAAGTCAACATCTACATTTGGTAACTTAGGAATTACAGCTGCTTTTGGGGGTAAAGCTAAAAAAAATATATACTTTTTTCATTAGCACTTTGAGGAAAGTCCAATTTTTCAATCAATTTTCTTGTCATTGATTCAATTGTATCCGTCCTTGGTATAAATCAGCCAAAGTGCAGGTACAAAGCTTGGTGTCTTGCTAGGGATTGGCCCCTGTTAGGTTATTAAATATGCAGCTTCTTGGTTACTAGACAGTTGTTAGTTATCACTTTGCTCAGATAAAGGGTTGTTCAGTGGTTAAATACCAGCATACTGCATGCGTTCATGCCTAGTTAATATTGTGCTTGCAACTTGAGATGAAACGTTGGGGTTGATTTACTGTGAAAAATCTAAGCCCCCTCATTCATTTAATAGGAACATTGCGTTGGCACAATAATCAAATACATGCAAGCTCACATATTTGATAGATAGCTTCAGATATTACGAATAGAGTGAAGCTACTTTTTTTTAATATCCGTTTATGACATAAAACTTATAATACATGGATTTTCATTATTCTATAAAAACAGTGGTAAATTCTCCTGTCTGAGAGTGTACGCTTATTTACTCCTGGATACAAAAACATCAGCTCCATTCTCTAAAAGCCTTTGAATTTCCTTTGCGGTCGTCCTGACACACATTCCTTGTTGTTTTTCAAGTGGAGTAAAGTAGTGACCTCACGTGAAGCGTCTGCAGCTCTGAACTTGTTGTTCAGCTGATGCTGGGTTACATCACTGCCTGAGAGCAGTTTGTCCTCAGCCATTATGACAAGAGGGAATTAAAATATTTCGTCTTACAGAGGAAAAAGTAGTTTTTACTAGTAGGTCAAGTAATTGTATCACACCTCTTGGCTAGCTCAATTTATTTTCATTCAACGATATTATGTTATGTTCTATGGATATATATACATATATATCAATGGATGCTTGTTGAGTGAGTAAACTCATTTGTGTACCACATCATTTTGGGAGTGGCCTTCCTCAAACAACTACTGTCTTTATTTAAAACCGCTTCAAGTACTCAACAATGGTTCAAATTAACACCAATAAAATGATGCTGTGCACAAACTGTTTAATGGAATACTTTAACTTATAGTAGAATGAGTATATGTGTATGTCCCCTGCTCTGCACCACTGATTAAAGGGCTGTGTTTCAGTAGAGTGGTGTGCAGTTGTGCAGAGCAGCAGCAGGTCATTCTGTCGAGCGCAGATAATAGGGCTGTTAATACTTTCAAAACCATGAATGACATGTTTTAAATCTCTCAATATGATTTTTTTAAAAGCAATTACCCATGAATTGTAGATTGGGGAAATACTGTTCTCAAATTAAAATAAATAATAATTAGGGAAACAGTGTGTTGCAGTGTTTTTTGCGCAGCGACATATGACTAGCAATAGAACTCTTCATTTACAGTCAAGCAAATTATATGCAACCGTGATTGAAGACTATATATCTGCGATTAAATGTCCTGTTTCCATGTGGTTTTGTCACAGCTTGTGCCACCCAAACCCCAAAAATGCGTTTTTCCACATGGTTTAAGTGACACACCAGTGTTGGATTGGCTTGGAAAAAAGCTTTTCTGCCACCAAGTATGTGCAGCAATGCTGTGAACACTGAATAAATGCTCATAAAACACTTTGCGTATTATTCACTTTTACAATTTTAAAAGTAATGGTAACATTGGCAGCGATATCAATAATAATGGGAGGAATTGAAAGTTTGTTTTACATATCGAATAATAATAATGATGATTGTAGTTGTTTTTTGTAATGATGCCATGAGGAGAGAAATGCTGTAACGCTGATATCATTGGCCCAGAATTTGGCGATGTTGGCCATTTGTACATGTGTCCTTGTGTTGTGAGACATGTACCCAGTAAAATAAAAGCCAGACAGCATCCCTTGTGGTTCAGGAAACAAAATATCTGTGCAAGAATAGCTTTTGACCTAAGAGCTTCTTTCATATGTTCTTTCCTCCTGCCTCCAGATGTAATATTAGTGTTTTTGGCACAAGAATGAAACATATGAACAGTAGGTTAAATAGTCAGTACAGCATTTTCTATTCTAAAATATGCACAGGTAACATTATTGTTCACTTCACATCTTTATAGACATGTAAAAATGTTGCATGCTTGGAATTTTGCGGCGGTTTTAAAGTGCAATGTTTAACGATATCATGAGATGTAATTGTTTGTAGATGACTGAACTTTTTCCACCTTTTAGTCTTCTCAGTGTCTGCTCAAAAATCGTGAGTATATATTTAGTTATGGAATGACAATAAAGTAAAAAAAATAAAAATAACAAGTGCATGCTTTGGAACCGACAATAAAACTCTATTGTTCATATGACCATATTCCACTTGTGGCTTCGTCTTCCTTTGTATTTGGCTTCATGCATGACCAACGCTGAACAGTATTTTGGATGGATTCCACCTTTGTGAGGAAAAAATCTACAGGCAGATTGTTTGTACAGTATGTGCGGGGTCCCTGGCGATCACATGTGTGGTGTGACGGTGACTGTTATTACAGCGTCTTCCAGTTTATCATCCTGCTTGAGGAGAAATTGAGGGACTTTTGACCAAATTAGTCAATTAACAATTTGAAGCACCGGTTTAGCGAGAGATAATAGAACCACAGATAAAGACTTGATTTTGATGGAAAGATGGTCCGGTTTCAGACTTTAAGGCCTGCTTTCTACAAGTTAAACAGAAGGGTGGGTTGGGAATTGTGGTGTATTATAACTTAAATCAAACAGCGGATATTAAAACTGAAAGAGAAAACTGAAATAAATTGTTTTTTCGAAGGGGGAAATAGTGCATATAATATTATGTACTCGTGTAAATAATGTAAACTAGGTTACATGACATGAAAAAACAATGTAATTTAATTAATATTGGTTATGTGTCACTGCTCTCTGATTGGCTACAGGAACTGCAATGCATGTGTTTGATACAGGTGTGGATTTGTTTTTTCTTCCCACGGAAAAATATTGCATGCCTGTGTGTGGGTTTGAATGTACAGGGTGAAAGTGGCATGCACAAATCATGATCGTCAAGGGAAGATTTGCACTCACAACACCATTGCTCTTTTTTTTCACTTCACAAATCCTCATTTACTTTTGTAAATCTTATAAAACGTGAAAATAATATATGAAAATATGTTTCCTCCATACTAAAGAACATGTGAGATTTCTCAGCTCATTAAATCTGGCACCGAAAAATAATGCCACAAAACTTTAGATCAAGAGGGCAAAACCAACCTCCTGAGATAAAGTTCCTTCTTGTCCCTGGTATGTGTACAGGAGTCTTAAACTATACATCCCTTGCCATTGAAGGCAAGCCTGCTGTTGGCACATACGAAAGCCTTCACAGCACTTGTGTAAAAAGCATTAAAATTCCCCACGCAATAAAACCGTTATTTATAGGACCATAACAGCCTTGTAGTTTGTCTTACACAACCCCAGAGGAGGAACCAAGACACTTTATCCTCCCATAGACACTCACTGCTAAGGCTACTGCAACACATGGCCCATTTGCTGGTTTGTATAGCTTCCTGATGCAAACCAGTCAAACTGCTTCATATTTTTCCTGCCACATGAAAGCTTAAAGATTTATTGAAAATTAAGCGAATAAGAATGTACACCAAAGGCAGAGCAAGTAAGGGGGGGGGAACAAAGGGACGGAGCAAAGTAGGTGCTCTCAGTAACCTGTGATGTCATGTGGAAAAATGTGTAACATTGTAAAAAAAAAAAAGACAAACTTGTGACACAACACTTGCGGCATTAAGAAAGAATTTGTCACTTACTTGTTAAATTCAAAATAAAGGAATTAGCAATAAGAGAAAAATGTTGGGCAAGAACCAGAGTCATGGACACGAGGTCAGCAGAGTTCAACAGTTCCACAGCGTTGTTGTTGTGAAATCAAATCAAATCAAATCCAAATCAAAAAACTTTATTGTCATTCCGAGATTATACAATGTACAATTCAAATGAAATTTCGTTGTCCTGGCTTACTGTAAAAGTGACTGAGTAAGTGGTCATAAATATTTAAAAGTGTCGTGGTGCTGATGCAGAAATCTAAAATAAAATGTGTACTTAAAATATAAATGTAGTTTATATAAATAACATATATACACTCTATAAAATATATACATTTAAGAGTCCTTCACATTGCTCAGGAGAAAAAGTTATTTCGGGTTCAACAGTCTGACGGTTTGGGGAAAGAAACTGTTGCAGAGTCTGGTTGTTCTGCTCTTTATGCTGCGGAACCTCTTGCCAGAGGGCAGCAGGGAGAACAGGCCGTGGTGGGGGTGAGTGGGGTCTTTTATAATGTTCTGGGCTCTGGTGAGGCAGCGTTTATTAGCAGTGTCTCTGATGGAAGGAAGACATGTCCCGATGATCCTCTCCGCTGTCCTCACCACTCTCTGCAGAGACTTCCAGTCTGAGGTGTTGCAGCTTCCAGACCAGGTAGAGATGCAACTGGTCAGTATGCTCTCTATGGTGCCTCTGTAGAACGTGGTGAGGATGGGAGGGGGGAGAAAGTGCAGGCACTGCTGTGCCTTTTTCACCAGTGAGGAGGTGTGAAGGAACCAGGTCAGACTGTTTGTGAGTTGCAACCCCAAGAACTTTGTGCTGTCTGTAGTCTTCACTGCTGAGCCGTTGAGGAGGAGTAGTGTGTGACAGTGCTGTTTTTTCCTGAAGTCAACAATGATCTCTTTTGTGTTGTCAACATTCAGGATCAGGTTGTTGGTGTGACACCAGTCTGTCAGATGTTTCACCTCCTCCCTGTAGGCCAGTTCGTTGTTGTCCCTGATGAGTCCCACCACTGTTGTGTCATCCGTGTACTTCAGGATGTGGTTCGTACTGAACCTGGCACAACAGTCGTGGGTCATCAGGGTGAACAGCAGTGGACTCAGAAAGCAGCCCTGTGGGGAGCCGGTGCTCAGAGAAATGGTGCTGGAGGTGTTGTTTCCAACCCACACATGCTGGGGTCTGTTGGTGAGGAAATCCAGCAGCCAGTTACACAGGGGGGTGTTGAGGCCGAGGGGTCCCAGTTTGCTTACCAGATGCTGGGGGATGATTGTGTTGAATGCCGAGCTGAAATCCAGGAACAGCATTCGCACAAGGGTGTTCTTCTCCTCCAGGTGGGCCAGGCTCAGGTGGAGTGCAGAGGAGATGACGTCCTCTGTGGAGCGGTTTGGGCGGTAAGCAAACTGGAACTGGTCGAGATTGGCGGGAAGTATGGAGATGATATGGTCCTTGACCAGCCTCTCAAAGCACAGAAAGTGAAGCAGGCTGCAGATGAGTTGAGATATGAAGTGGCTCCTCCGTTAGACCCAGTATCCTCTACTCCCTCTGACTGCAGGTATCTCAGAGTGTGAGTGGAATTTTCCATTTGCAGATACTGAAAGGGGCAAACCCTCAATTAGTTCATAGAACGAACTCAATGAGACTTCCTCTCGTCTTAAGTATGGGAAACAAAAGCATCTCTCCTGATGATAGCTGGCATTGCGGCACCCCATTGCCACAAAAAGCTGCTAAAGAGCACGGAGACTGTCATCTTTGGACAAAATCTTGATGACACGGCAAGCCCAGGTCTGGAAACTGGCACTTGAACATTTCAAAATGTTTCATTGGGCTGTGTATCAAACTTTCCCCGCTCAGTAAGTACATTATATGTACAGGGATATAATGTGGTGATTGACAAACCGTCCATTTTCACTACATATTCTTCCACGAAAAGCGACACTTCCATATGCAGGTTCTGTGCATTGCAAAAGTTCAATTCCAACAACAGCTGTGTAATTGAAGAAGACACTTAACTTCTCTCTACTCATCCGTGTTCATTTAAACCAGGGGTGGGGAACCTCCGGCCTCTGGGCCGCGAGACCATTTGATCAGGCCCTCGAGGTAATTTGTAAAACGCACGCAAAAATAATCCACTTGAAAAAAACTAGACGGCAATATTTTAAACAGGCGACTGTCTGTTTGAGCCGGTCATTGACATCAGAGAACGCAGCATGGCGAGTGTAACAAAGAGAAATGTGGATGCGGAATGTCGCACTTTCCAGGAGAAATGGATGAACGATTATTTCTTTGTGGAGGTAAAAGGCCAGTGTGTCTAGTTTGGATAAAGTTAACGCTCTTCGGCGGTGTTTGGCCCAACAAGCAGCTCTCTGCAGAGCGGAACATGAAAACATGGAAAGATAGAGAGGTAGACCACCACACCAAGAACAGACTATTCCACCACTGCTGTGCAATTATCACTGCCATGTGCAATACTCACTTTATTTTCTATCAACCACTTGGTACTTATATTATTTTTTAATATATTTAATTATTGTGTTCTGCCTTCTTACTTCATATGTTCTTTTGCTGTGACAAGATACATTTCCCCGTTGTGGGACTAATAAAGGATTGTTGATTTCTGATAAAACAGAAAGATACATGGATAAAAAAGTTGTGTTTTTGCACAGCATAAAAGAAAGGTGAAATGAATGGGCTGCGTCTTAAATAAAATTGCAGCGGTTATGATTTCAATACTTAGTATGGTGTAAAAAAGTAAAATGGCCCTTGATAGGAAAAAGGTTCCCGAGCCCCGATTTAAACTAAAGAAAAACATCTCTGACAAAACAAACGAGTGAGTCAATGAAAGTAGTGCTATTGTGGAGTTACACCAAAGGATATACGACTCATGTCAGAAAGCTACATTTTGTTGGTGATTGAGGAAATAGTTGTCTTTTAATAACTTTTAAAGAAAAGTGGGTAGCACATGTTTAGTTTAGTTGATTTAGTTGACCATTAAGAAGTGATTATAACAACTGCCCACTCTCATTTAACTTTCCGTCAGCAACTTCACTTTGATTGCAGTCGGTTTTGGCAGAAAAAAATCATCCTTGTGGCATCTGCTGAATCAAAATAAGGATCACTTTGATCAATAAGTACATTAGCCTCAAGTAAAATCCCAGATCATTGGGAGGATCGAATGAATGAAATGTTCATTACCGACTGTCTAAGTGCCCTGGAGCAAGGCACGTTACCCCGCTGACGCTGCGTAAAGGTAGGAAACTGCTTCCATGGAGCAGGGTGATGTGTGAAATGATGCCTCTGCACTGTGTTAAAGAGCGTAAGAATAAAAGAGCATGCATGTTCAGTAAACATTGTCTATGTTAACAAATGCTCCTTTAATCTGACGTTAAGAACTGGGTAGTTGGTATGAGTAATAATAATAACCACCACGGCTGAGCAGAAGTATGAGGAAAGAGTGCCAGGCACTAAAACTCATACTTAATCAGAGAATTACAAGCAAGAGGCCACACTGTTTCATCACAGTTTTTATTTTTAACATCATCTCTAAAGAAGTGTATTGCAGAAACACTAACTGATAAAACCAACGATGGTGTGCGACTTAGAGAAGAAACATTTCATATGTGTGTGATGCTTTCCCGCCGATAATAGAGACTGAATAGAGCCCTTCTGTATATAACTGGGAACAGCTCTTATACAGGGGGCTAATGGACACACACGTGTGCGTGCGTGTGTGTGTGTGTGTGTGTGTGTGTGTGTGTGTGTGTGTGTGTGTGCGTGTGTGTGTGTGTGTGTGTGTGTGTCAGGATGAGAGCAATCCGCTTGCCTAGTAAGTGATTTTGGACAGTTTGCAAAAAAAGATTCTAATACAGAAACTAATTTTGGGTTTCAATACCAAGTCCTGTTTCAGACACTTTCAAACAGTCATCAGAATATAGTTTGTGTTATGATACACTGAACACCAAGCCCACAGCCATCAGTGAAGTGAAGTGAAGCCCTGGTGTGCAACCAGAATCAGAATCAGAATCAGAAATCCTTTATTAGTTCCACAACGGGGAAATGTACCTTGTTACAGCCAAAGAACAAGAACGTAAAGTGGCGAGTACAAAATAATGAAATAGAATAAAATAGAGTAAAAGTAGTATCAGTACAGAGTAACCAAAAAGAGAGAGAGCAATGTATATTGAGAAGACTGACATAAACACATTGGCTTAAGCAAGTTATGACGACACCCGTCCACATATCACCTTTGCTACGCAATTCAAAGACCAACACACTTTTTAAATGCAAGTTTTAAGGCTGGTAGAACTCTGATAGTAACATAAATGTGATACATCACACATAAAGCCAGAGATCTATTGATATTCTTTTATCACATTGCATATGCCTAATCTACTACACACAGTTTTATTAGGATGTTCATATATGCTGTGATTAATGAGTTATCTTTACAGGAAAGTATTGATCCAGTATAAAAAAAAGGGGTTATTCACTTTTTCAGCACAGCAAATACTGCCACTCTGTGTTCCAAAACAGACAGTGCTGCCTGAGATTGCAGCTCCACCGTGCACGACCCAGACTGCTCCAGAATCATTCCACACAGCAAAAAATATCTGTTTTCACTGACTTTTTATTTCACTTTTAAATGCGCATTTTTTCTTAAACGCTGTTAAATAACCTGTCTGTGGCCGTCTCTGGGCACAGATTAAGCAATGTGCCAATTTATTTTAACATGTGGCGTTTCTAGAACATTCCTGCATCTATGAGTCAAGCTTTAAACATTGCAAATAAATGGATTTATCATATTCTATCTCAAATTAAAAGATATGTCAATATACGATGCATCTCATAAGAGTAGACTACGCTACAATATTACATGCTGTTAGATGTCATCAACCAATTAAGCATTAATGTCTCAACACTGTATTAGAAGATGCTTCTTTAGGGTTGTATCTTCTTGGTTCTACTGGGGTAAAAAAAAAACATTTATACTCTAATGTTTCTTTACTACACCTATTTGGTGCTATTAAAAAATATATAAAAAGGTTCCTTACAAAATGACACTTGTACCAAAAACCCTTTCTGGTGCACTAAGAGGGTCTTAAGCCTTTTACAGTATATACTTAAATCATGCAGTACTAAAATAATTCAAGAAAGATTGTTATACCACCAGGCTTTAAAATGTTATTTTCTGAACCTTAAAGACAGTCAACAAATTGTGAATATATATTCTGGATTGAAATCATAGTAGTAATTCACATTAATATAGGGTTCAATTGTCTATGTTTCTGTACGCACCTA
The DNA here is from genome assembly GCF_900634415.1 of Cottoperca gobio. Lineage (NCBI taxonomy): Eukaryota > Metazoa > Chordata > Actinopteri > Perciformes > Bovichtidae > Cottoperca > Cottoperca gobio. Next base: position 17,564,577 of record NC_041358.1, read on the forward strand.
TACCATCACAACAAATACCTAATTAGTAACCAGATATAATTAGTTTAATAAACAAAGGAGTTTCAATCAACCTCCTTTTTGAGTGTGGACAAGTGGCTGTCTGGACAGAAGCACACACACGTCAGCCCTCAGTCTAAACACTCCATCATGGTGGGCTGTGCCTCATAGTATCCTCAGCATGGGTCTGTTTTGTTCTGTGGTTCCACTGTGAGTACCTGATGCGATGCGACAGGTCTGAATGAAACCCACACCATAAGATTTCCAAGATTTACAAAACAAATCCACAAATCACATGTAAATGGGATTTTGCGCAAAATGTCATTCCCATCGAGACACATTCATAATTCCTTTATAATGGTGCTCACTTCTTGACGTGAATACGTTCTGTCGTGTGAACCATCGGATCCATTTGACTGTTAATGTACCGTAGTGGCAGATGTCATTGTTCTACATGAAGTCTGAAATAACATCTTTGCGCACAGATGGTTACATCTAAACACCACGATCTGTTTATTTGTTGGTTATCACATCGCACAAACGGCAAAAAACGTTTCTTTATGGTAAACAAATATAACAATCGTATTTGTATAAGATGTGTTCAAGAAAGTATCTGCTTAGAAAAGTACATTTGACCATATAATTACCTAAGACTTCTCTGAAAATAAGATACATTATTCAACTCCAGTGGCACAATTTCAATTCGCATATCTTCTGTAAAGAAAAGTAAGCTATGTCATTAATACTGTCACAGTAGAATATATAACGTAAATGAGCGGCTGGCATCTTAGAAGTTATTTCTCTGCCAAAGTCGCTCTTCAGCTCTTGACGCGCAGCCTTTGAAACCACCTTCGATTTCAACCGCTGCATCTCAGCCAGAGGTCTGTAAAAAAAAAAAGTGGGCATTTTGATAACTCACAGCCTATCTAATTTCCCCCAAAGCACCGATGACCGGAGCTTTTATCATTTATTGAATCCCTGGCACCAAGTGTTAAGAGGCAGGTAGAGAAACAGGGAGTTGGCGCGGAAGGAGGACCATTACGCAGGTTATCATGACATCACCACGGGCTGGCTATAAAGCGGTGAGGACTAATACACAGAGTGAGAGGAGCACTTGAGCAGCTTTGGAGTAAAGACCGGACTGAAGCCTCTTATGTTTAACAGCTGATTGGCCGCTACCGTCACGCTTTCTGAACTTTAGCGCAGAGGAATTCCTTCAAGAATACAAGACTTGTCAAAATGAACTTGTCATATTTGGTAGCGTGTGGACTTATGGTCACCCTGCTTTCAGTAAGGATGGGGGCAAAACCTGTATCTCAGACGCAGCAGAAGGTAAGAATAAGTCATTTTTAATTTTATTACTGAGAACTAAAGCACATTATTTTTGCTTCGCACTATTAACCGTTGAGATGAATGCTGATTCAGGAGTGAACAGATGTTCTGTGGTCCAGGCGCTCAAGACTGTTGTTTTACGCATCATATTTCATAATTTCAGTCATGCTTAGCAATTCAGCATTTTTTCCACACCCTGAATCTAAAACATCCCAGCAAATGGGTTTGTATCGCTTTATTTTATAAAGAGACGACATGTTATATTTAATGAAGTCTAACCCCTTTAGACATCATAACCACCGTCTTTTGCTCCCCAACATTTCTCAGTTTTAGCATGTAAGTGCCAAATGAAGTCATTTGACAAGCGCTCCAAAGAAGAAAGAAACCAATGCCTTTTGTAGAAAAACCGTTCAAATTACAAATAGATTTATAAGCGATAAGAAGCTACTTTATACTATTTAGATAATCATTTTCAACTTGGAATGAATATTTTCTAATTGTTTGCCAAAATTAAACTACAACAACTAAACGTTTTTCTGCGTAAAATGACCATTACGCATAGCATTTGCCTGTAGAATAACATCGGGACTTCAGAAATGGTCTTTAAATTAGTTATTTGTTTAGATGGACAGCATTTAGGATGGCTGCAAGTTGTTGCCACAGCCTGCGATCAGACCAGAGGAGCGGACTGCAGGCACCTGTCTTATGAGTCTCCACTGAAGGCAACAGCGAGGTCAGAGCTGAACTGTCACATAGTAAAAGTGGAAGTACAGAACCCTCACGGAAAATCAACTAAATTACGGGTGTCCTTTGAGGTTTGAGTTGAATAACTGCTGCATCTTGTGTCTCTATTCGAAAGTTCTTTTTTAGTTAGAGGACCACTATCCATCTCGGTTAATCCTATAGCGCCGTGCGTAAAAATTGGCAAAACGTAGTACATGGTACCTCTTGGCCAATGCACATGGTGTTTGAAAGAGCTTATATACGCACCAAGTTCAAGTTCCCCCCAATTTAATATCAAGTAGGCTATTGCAAACGGCTGCTCCGCTCAAAGAGGCACTAAGTATGTATTTCAATTGTATCCGAAGTATCTCTTTTTGCACAATGTATTTTTACCTAAGGGAGACATCGTTTATTTATTTTTTCTCTATCTGTGTTCTAGTCACTTAGAAGTTTGCTGGGCGAGGAGCTGACGGAGTTTCTGGAGTCGGAGGAGAGGGAGAGGCGGCTAGACGCTGTGCGCTCTCGTATACGGTTACTGGGAGATTTACGCACGGACACCCGGGCCAGAGGGATGTGGGCTCGTCTCCTAAATGACCAACCCGCACCGAGGAGAAACAAATCGGGAAACAAGAAGGGGGGTTCCACGTCGCGAAGTGGCTGCTTCGGACACAAGATGGACAGGATAGGAACCATCAGCGGCATGGGCTGCTAGGGTTGGAGCAGCGCTGTGATGGTGAGTTTCTTTCGAAGTCACGGTCCCACGTCACACTTACAGTAGATTTACTATCACCTGACATATAAACAGAACCAGGAGGACAAAAAGGAATAAATAATGTGTAGAAAAGGAAGAATGAAGGCTGGAGGGAGAAAAAGATACAAAAAATAATCAAGACAGCAAAGGCAAAGCTCCTGTTTATGGAAGGATGATGCAAACTGATGGAAGGACAGTAGGAAGAAAGAATGGATAATATGAGGACAGAAAGAAGGAAAGCATTCTTTTTGATATATTTTCTCTTTTGTCAATGTTTATCTAAGGACTCCATTTAGGTGACAGATGGTAGGCTTTGTGTTTCTTCAAAGGCCCTTCGTGGGTTTTGTGTATAGCTTCAGAAAGGACAGAGGGAAGGAAGGAAGGAAGGAAGGAAGGAAGGAAGGAAGGAAGGAAGGAAGGAAGGAAGGAAGGAAGGGAGAGAGCGAGAGAGAAAGCAAGAAAGAAAGACAGAACAAACAAACAAAAGACGCTAGAGTCAGATTTCCTTGACGCTCGTCTCAGGACAGTGTGTGCTTTGCTTTGGCCAGTTTAGAATAAACATCAAGTCTGAGTGGCATGCAGACTGAAGGAGAGTGATGACTGTGTGGGGTGGTTGTATTCTTTCAGGTGATACATTCACAGTTCTGGTTCAAAGGTTATCTTGATGTAAGAAATCCCATTAAGCACAACACATTCTGCAACTGTACGTCATTAACCTCAGCTGCCTGATAGACGCTTCATCGTGAGAAAAGTTGTTACTTGGGATGATATTAAGAGAACATGATGTCTCACGCTTGTGATCTCTTCAAACCTCGACCTCTAGCAGTGTTCCCTCCTCAGACAGGAACCCGTTAAGACAGCAAGAATGCTCACTTAAACTGATGTAAAAGTATATATGGGAAACATTCCAGTTGGTATTTAGGAAGTCCACTCTTGTATTCACACACATCATTTAGAAAACAAGTAGCATATATCAAGTAGTATATCAAAGTTTAAGTAAAAAGGAGGACAGGGATAGGTGGAGGAGGGAAGAGGGGATGCAGACAGCACCCTGCGGTGGCCAGGATCTTTCTGGGAGACCCATTCTCTTTACACAAGTGATTTTAACAAAAACAACAAAGGGGCTGTGGGGGTGAATAAAGATATGAGGAAGCTAGGTGACGCACAATTAGTCCTGAGGCCTGAGGCCTTTTTTGTGGTTTTGTGACTAACTTGAGTTTGTGAGTTTTTCATCAATTGACATCCGTTTTTCCTCCCATGGCCTGCAGTGTATCGTAAATGTGGAAATCTGTTTTAGATGTGTGAAAGAGTCAGAGTAACACTTTAACTGAGCATAAAACCGAAAAGTACATTTTGGAGATTCAGGGTCGAATACACGGTCGATAAACATTATATATTATTGGATAAATTAACACGTGTGAATTCGGTTGTTTCACAATGCTCAGTCTAACCTTCATCCGTTTTGTTTCCTCTCTTTCTCTAGATCTCTGGACGATGGGTTGGATAACAAAGGTTCAGTTTGTTCTCACCTGAGGGAGAAAAAAAGAAAAACTAAAGTGACGGATTTTCGGTACGAAAGTCAACACGACCAGCATAAACAAAGACTGAGATAACAATGCTACAAAACCCTCATATATATATATATAATGGATATGCAGGTATATATACATATATACATATGTGTATACCATACAAATGTTCGACAGATGCATACTACAAGATGGCGGACAATGGTGTAAAAACTACAAACCGCAAAGCTGTATATTGTTGCTGCTGCTGCTGCTGCTGCTGTACATTCATGTACTTCATCTTCCCCTGCATAAATGTATTTATGTTTAAAAAAAAAACTATTTATATGTTTATAAAAAGAGATATTTATAAATATGAGTTTTATTTATGTAACATTTTGAAAATGGATGCAAACTGCAGGTCAATTCTGTTTGTAACTTTTTTCTTTTGTCTCAAATAGTTGTAAATGTTTTCAAATATGATAAAAAGAACATTCCATGTGCACTTACATGTATCCTCTCAGGGTTTTATGTTTCAACAAAGTCGGTAGATTTGAGTTACCGAAGAGTTCGGCATGGCTTGAAGGAGAGAAAGTGGAATCTTGGATATGTCGGGAGATAAGAAAAAATAGCTTTCTTGTCGTCAGCTTGACCACCAATCAGTTCTATTCAGATCAGATCTTGAAAAGGTTTCGCTGTAAGCGAGTGCAAACTTTCTGCACCAATATGGGACCTGCACCTCACAGAGCAGGAGATGAGTAAATGGCATCGTACTCTTATTATTATTATTATTGCAGTTGGTGCAGAGCAACTGTCTAACCGTCTTAAATCAACATAAGGTACCATAGAAATGAATTGCTTACTGAGGTAAATACAGACTTATGGAAATATGACATTGTGCCATTACCTTGTATATTCACACTGTGACCTATAGTGTTTGAGAGCAATGGTAAAATAAGACTTAAATCCCAAATCACCAACCATGTGAATCACTAATTGTGTGGAGGTCAGTGGGCCAATGCCTCAAAAGACAAGATGTCCCTGATGGTTGGATTTAGGGAGCAGAGGAGATGAAGATATTCTAATAGCAGTATGTTTTCACAATGTTTTGCAGTAACTCCTTAGAGCCTGGAAAACAGCCAAGTCTTTACTTCGACAGCTTTAAGTTTTATGATGATGGTAATCATAATATCTTTATTTATATGGCAAACATCTAAAAGTAAATTTTCCAAAGTGAAAGGCATAAAAAGAAAAAAGATTATAAAACGGTCATACATATGTGAGATATTCAAAGAAAACAAGCAAAACAAGAACATAAGATGGAAATATATAAAGGCAAGTCCATAAAAGTGTGTTTATGAGGAAAACGTGATAATGAATTAGCTAGCAGAAGTTCCTGAGACAGGTTGTTCCACAGTTTCATGATATAATCACCCAGAAGGGAGTTGAGAGCCAGAAAGGTCGTACGGGAAAGAAGTCAAAACCTTGGTGTTGAACGTGTTGGAGTTGTAAACCACCCTTCATGACAAGTGTAAGCTGCTGTGGTTACCTGTAGATTTAAAACATTTGAATTAATACAACTGAAGTCAGGTTTACAAGGCCTGTTCACTACTGTAAACAGGACGATGGTAAACGTAAATACGTAAGTCCAAATAGTTTTGAGAAAAGCTTTCCAAACTTACTTAAACATGATATTTACAGTTCTCAACCAAACAGTTTAACATTGATGACTTGAAATAATATACTCCCACACTAGAGGGCAGCATAGAGCCGAGGGGAACGAAGAAGAACTAGAAGACATCTGTTGCACACACACACACACACACACACACACACACACACACACACACACACACACACACACACACACACACACAATGAACTCCATCATTTACCAATCTATGAAAAATATTACATTTGTAAAGGTCGAGTGACTCAATTGAGAGAATTGTTGTCCGCTATATTGAATACCATTTTATATAGGCTTTATTCATGAATATAGCAATTTGAAAGACATGTTATTGACAGTTAGCAAACTCTTTTCCAATGAATGAATAAAATAAGCACACATAAAACACATAATGAAGAATCAATTGAAAAGGAGAAAAATAATACTGTACTTGTGTAGTACAGAGAACTGTGACACTAAAGGGCTGAAAACACAAAGGCAAGACACACACACACACACAAGCACACACACACATCACAGAACACTGCTCACAAAAACCTGAGAAAGAAAGCATGTGCAAAACATGATAACACCTGTCAATCATGGATAAAGGAAATACACTGAATGGTATATAACACCACAATGGAACCTCTCTGCTGAGATGTTCATGACAACAAGTGAGAGCTTTCTTGCAAACCTTGAGCATTTCTCCTATTTTAATATCTCAAATTGCTTTTATCATTATCTGTTATTGCTTTTTATCCCTGCTCTAGTCTAGATTATTCCAAAACATGTTTTTGAATCATTTGGGACTGAATTGCTATTTTTGAAGTCTGAACACTCATAGTGAGGTCACAGGTAAAGTGTGTGAATGTGTCCTTTATAACTCTAAGAACTACCAACTCCTTGAAAAAAATAACGATTGTAACGTCATGTGTGTTAATGTATTTATGTTTTGTTTCATGTTTAGTTTAAAGTCTATGTTTAGTCTTGTCTCATTGTTCTCTTGTTAAGTTACAGTCACTCATGTCTCGTCTCGTCATGCACTGTCTGTCATTGCACTTCCTGTTTTATTTTGTAATTACCTTTCCCTCTCGTTTCAGAGCACTTCCTGTCTGTGTTTCCCGCGTGTTTGATTGTTGCCACCTGTTTCCCATTACCTCGTGTGTGTGTGCGTGTGTGCGTGCGTGGTGTGTGTGTGTGTGTTTGAGTGTCTACGTTTTTTCCTCAGTGAGTGATTTTTTATTGAACTTTTAAAGATCTTGAGTAAAGATCTTTTTACTTTTGAAACCTCGTCTTGAGTTGTTGCTTTTGAGTTCAAGCCTATTGTGTCACGTTCACAACACCGATATCTATATACAAGTCCAGGAAAGAGAATGAAAGTGCTCTTAAGACAATGGGTAGCTCTACTCTTGTTGCTGACTTTGGGATAGTGGTGTATTACATGTTGGCTCTGTTGAGAATTCGAAGAACTACTGCAGTCGATAACTCATAACAGACAAGAGTTTTAAGTATTTAACTCCATTAGCAAACACTGACAAAAATGATTTACATGTTTAGAAGCATTACCAAAGATTTACCACTGCATGCTTTTACTAACACTTTAAATCTCACTCTGGCTCTGTTTTGGGTAGTTGCCCAAAAATAAATGCACATTTCCCTGTGATAAAGAAAATCCTTTCTGACCTAAAATCCCAGCATGCATCTATTTACCTCCATGATTAATTTGAAAGACAGCGAGAAGACATTAATACAACACGTGAAGGTAACAGGAAACCAGAACTTGAGTTCAATAGGAATACAATCCAAACATAAAATATGACATTGCATGTACTTGTAAAGAAATATTGTGTCCTACAGTAAATGTTGCATGGTAGAACATGTGTATGCAGAATCATTGACAGTAATATGAGTACTTGACCAAACCCTGTGAAAGAAATATTCACATTTGGATAATAAGTGTGACATTATGAGTGGGACTGTCGAGCATATAGCTGTGTGGATGTTATCGTGACTGTGTAGTTAGTGCTACAGTATGAGAGATGACAGAGACATGCAGCGAAGGTAGACGTTGTGTTTCATGGTCGGCACTAATGCCTCTATATTATACTCTATTTTATAGAGGAGCCCTATATTTTATTATTTATTTATTCATCATGTTTTAACATTTAATACGATGTAATTATGTGATCATTCTTACCTTAATACCCTTTGTTGGGCTTCAGCCCACCTAAAATGTTTTAAAGCCCACCCAAATTAAATTTTTTGAATAAATAAAAAGGGGTTAACGCTATACAGATATTTTAAAATATTGTTTCCAAATCGCCCCAAAACTCCCTTTCATACTTTACAATGTAATCTACCGGGTAAATCGCGTAAATCAAGGGCGCTAGGACCCTGGGGAAAAGGGTGCCGCCATAGACTGTACGGGTGTAGCACAGCTTTGATATCATGTTAGATATCTGTAACTTCTGACGAGTCATGCTGGAGACGAGAGGTTGACATTTTGGAAGATGCACTGTGTGAAATTGTACGAAGTTATTAATATGTGTTAGCTCCTTAACTTTTAATAACTCTAGGAAAGGGAAAAGTGTAGTAACATTAGGTCTTCTATGTTTGTTGGTGTACTGTCAGTAGTCAATAGTAACTGGCTAGCTACAGAACAGCTAACGTTTGTTCACTATGGAAAACAATTGTAAGCAGGAAAGGGTGAATCGCTATTCTAACTATCATAATCTGCCAATGTTCAATGATCAGATGGATATAAGAAGAGTCCTAAAGAAAGGTGCAGCTCTGCCACAGGGAAGCAGCAGCAAAGAACAAGTGATGTTGGAGCCAACAATGTGATGGAGGTTAGTTCAGGTCTAGGACTAAATAGGAGTGGATAGGCATTTTTTTTGTTTTAAAGCACACCAGATTTATGGTTGGTTTTCGCCAATTATTCAATGTTTTATGATGATAAATTAAAGAAGAAAATATGTCTGTCGCTTTGTAGTTATTGCCATCTCATCTTTTTTTTTTTATAATTCTTTATAATTATGTTCACAGTTGCAAGTACCATCAACAGTAAGGGCAAACATTCTTATATTTTCACCCCAACCACATGGGTTCACAGAGATTAGCAAGTATAAGATTAGTAAAAAACAATATGCACCAGATGCATACAATTCACTTTAAAATGTTAAAAAAGTTCTGCCCGGGGGAGCATACCCCCCTAGAGGATGCGAAGTCCACCCTACCCCCTAAGCAGTGGCGGCTCTAGACCAATATCACTAGGGGGGCCTGGCTGGGGCCAAGGGTTTTGTCAGAGGGGCACGTTCAACCCGGGACAAAAGAGACAAAGCAGTGTTCAAGCCTTCAATATTTTTAGTTAAGTATAAATAATCGCGCACAACAAAAATAATACCATGATTGGTATGTTCCTGACTGATTGCAGCATCTCTCCAGTGATCAATCATGGCAAGCGTGTTTTTATTTAGGTTCCCATGGTAACGAGTCAGACCGTTCATTGTAGTGATGAGAGGTCCGGATCTTTTCGAAGACTCTTCATTTAGTATCACTCGGAGCCTTCTATTTTAGCCTAATTTAGCAATTATAGATGGTTTGTGTGTTCGTAAGCAATTTTTCATTCAGCGTTTTCATAAAAGCCTTATTTTTATGCATTGCTTTCATACACAGTTACTATTGTTTAACATTTAATCAAACCTTTAAATGAACAACTTAACACATAACTACAGCAAACAAATCAAATAATTAAAGGCCAAAGTCTTAACATTATGACACTTTAGATAAAAGTCTTTAGTGCAGAGCTTCTTTTTCGGTTTTCACTAATTTCTTCACTTTCTCCCGACACGTATGCATTTAAATCCAGCTCCCAGTCTCTCTGTCACTTTGCGTGTACCTGGCCTGTACCACTACACTCGCTGTCTTTGGAGCGTCTGCCCCCCTTCCTTCTTTCACATAATTGTAGGATCCTACTCTGTCCTCGCATGTGATTGACCGCATGGTGTGCCTATCAAAATAAAGTCCCGCCCCTGCCTGGAAGGTTGCAAAAAATCAGTACTTTTTGTATATTGTGCAATATTTGTTTGGAGGGGGGGCCACAGGTGGGTCCAGACTCAGTGTTACAGGGGCACTGATAAAACACTGATAAAACATACAATCTACTATACAAAAGACAATGTTTCAGGTGATTTCCCCCAAAAGATGTATGCAAAAAAAGTAAAAAGAGTTGAAATGTCTTTTCAATAAAATAAAAAAAAGAAGAAAAGCAATGCATGGAGCTTTTAAAACAAAGGAAATAAGTTATATTACCCCTCACTAATAAACATATCCTTATTCCACAGTGAGACTCCAGTTATACACACAATGCAAGAGAGAAGGTTTTCTCTACCCACTGCGATAAGTGAGGGATGTAAAATGCAATGCTGCCTCTGTGTGGTGTTGAGGGTTAATTACTCAAATGTGCTGTTGGTGTCCCCTGGGATTCAACTGGGTCTTTGGATGAAATGATGTGCACCTTGTACACATACATATATATGAGTGCGTCAAAGAAAGCATGTGTAATACCGTCAAAAGTTCTAGAACAGCTACTAAATAGATGTTTTGTCAACTGCTTTTTCCACGGTCAAGAGTAAACTTTCAATCTCAACATTTAAACCAACATAATCTAGATCAGTGGTTCTCAACAAGGAGTCCGGGGACCCCCAGTGGTCCTTGAGGGAGTTGCAAGGGGTCCCCAGAAAATGGGGAATAGTTTATTTTCACTATTTAATTCACTATAAAAGTGAGCCCGATGTGAGTAAGACGGACTGATGATAGGATTACTTCCTCCATGGTTATCTTCTCAACTGATAACTAAAGAATTCTGGTCTTAATCATATCTGAATGAGTTCTACTGTCGCTTTGAAAGACAATGGGACAGACCTGACACCATCCCCCGCGACACTCTTCATCAGCTCCAGCCCAGGAGCCCCACCTTAGCCTCTCCACTACTGCCCACCTCAGTGACCCCCCCCCCCTACTTCCACATTGACACCTCTCTCCATTCTCGAGAGGGACGTCAACAGCCTATTCAAGAGGCAGAATCCCCGCAAAGCAGCCGGACCTGGCTCTGTCTCTCCTTCCACTTTGAAGCACTGTGCTGATCAGCTGTCTCCAGTGTTCACAGACATTTTTAACACCTCACTGGAGACATGCCACGTGCCAGCATGCATCAAGGACTCCACCATCATCCCTGTCCCCAAAAAAACAAGGATCACAGGACTAAATGACTACAGACCCATCGCCCTGACCTCTGTGGTAATGAAGTCCTTTGAGCGCCTTGTCCTGTCCTACCTCAAATCCATCACAGACCCACTCCTGGACCCCCTGCAGTTCGCCTACAGAGCCAACAGGTCTGTAGACGATACTGTCAATATGGCCCTCCACTACATTCTCCAGCACCTGGATTACGCAGGAACCTACGCCAGGATCCTGTTTGTGGACTTCAGCTCTGCCTTTAACACCATCATCCCATGATCTCATGATGGTGCACTTCTACACTGCCAGCATCGAGTCCATCCTCACCTCCTCCATCACCATCTGGTAAGCTGCTGCCACTGACCGGGACAAGGTCAGACTGCAGCGTGTCATTCGCTCTGCGGAGAAGGTGATTAGCTGCAATCTGCCATCCCTCCAGGACCTGCACGCCTCCAGGACCCGGAAGCGTACAGGTAAGATTGCAGCAGACCCCTCCCACCCTGGACAAAGACTTTTTGAGTCACTTCCATCAGGCTCCCCCCCCCCCCCCCCCGTCATTTGTGATCACACATATGTACCCTACAAACTGTACCTCATACTCTGTATGTGGAAACCTTTGCATATTCCTCTGAGTATTTTTCACATTTACATTACAACACTTTTAATTTTAATTTAATTAAGATATACTGTACATATTTTTCATAACATTCTGTACATTCTTTTTTCTATATTTATATTCTTCTGTATTTGCTCTTATTTTTAATTTCTCCTACTGTTTGCACCATTACACACCAAAGAAAATTCCTTGTATGTGAAAACCTGCTTGGCAATAAACCAAATTCTGATTCTGATTCTGATATCTAACAAGCCAAATGTTTTCAGGTGGAGGTCCCTAAATCCAAATATTATAAAATGGGGGTCCGTGACCTAATATGTATCAATTTAGGGGTCGTTGACATGAAAAAGGTTGAGAAACACAGCTCTCCATGACCCGTCCTTAAGTGCTCAGAAAAGTGTAAATTTTAACATTTTGAGTCCTTGACAACAACATGGTCAAACTCCATGTGCTAAAGAGGATTGAGTGGTAAAAAAAAGCTCCAGAACTGCAACTAATGGACTGGACTACTTGAATATGTTCCTGCCTTTCTGGTTTCAGTTTCTTTTTATAAATGACAGAAGAACACAGTAGGATCTTTTGCTGGAGTAAAAGCACCAATACCACACATTAAAAGTCCTACATTTAAATTTACCCTAGCCCATTCCATACAAACATAACACTTTTTTCTGATGCATTAATGTAAAAATATATTGTATCGTTGTTGACGCCAATCTAGGACTATTTTACCTACTTTATAATGTTACGGCATTTAGGCTTACCTTAGACAATGCATCATATGTTATGATAATATGTAAAAATCTTAATCTACAAAGAAACTGTTACTTTTATGGCAAATCAATGTAGTTCAATTTCTGTTTTCTGTTCTGATGTGGTCTACTTGAGGAGTAAACAGCAGCATAAAATGGAAGAAGTAACCAAAGTAAAGCAGGCCTAGAAGGCTACCTCAAATATCTTAAGTAACCAAATTGAGTAGTTTAAATGAAGATGCACTGCTCTGGTAGAGCGTTGTTACGCATGGCCGTCAACATGTGGTTGCTCTTTAATGGCAACTGGCCCAGGCCACGTGGTTCAAATTAACAGCTGCATGGGGCATACAGGCGCTCTGTACTGACTGTGATCATAGACAACAAATGTAAGTGTATCATTTATGAAAGTGTCAACAATCTGTCTCTTATTAAATGCAGCATGTCATAGCACTGTCTTCAGCAACGGCATCTTATTTCATGAAAATATATTGAATTTGTGTATGTACCGTTAACAAATTGTTCTTCTCTGTGGAGTAATACATGTAATGGTCTATGTAGGCGAGGCGCGTGCACGGTGTAAATATTCCACCATGTGATTGGTGGACATAATCATGTGGGCGGGTCGACGTGAACGCGCAGACTAAGAGAGTAACGAGCGCGGCTTCGACGTCTCTGTCTTTCCTGCCCAATGTCCCACAGAGTAGGCTGAGCCACCACGTGTATGCGTTAGATATTTCGTTACTCGTTTCCAAACGTCCAGTTCCTTGTGTTTCGTTGAAGCACACAGCAGCACCATGGTGAAATTAGCAAAGGTAAGAACAAATTGCTTAATTTTATATTGTTTAGTAAAATGTGATTGCGTTCGTGATCGAAAGCTTTGTTGTTACGTACATGAGGCCTTTACGAAGAAGTTGCTGCGTTTGTGTGAAAAAACGGAACTAACACCGGGGATAAATGTTTGCAAATATATTGCCGTTAATGCTTTCTGTTCAACAGTTAAACCTTTTCTGAAATAGTTACGTTGTTGGAAAATCCCGGTGAAATTGAAAACATGCGTTACTAAACGTTTTTCCGCTTTCCAGATCGGCCATGTTTGTTGGGTTTTTCTGGCCTGCTAACGGCTACCATTAGCAATCACTCAAGATGGCATTCATGCGCGTTCTCGATTTTAATCATGGAAGTTTAGCGATGCATACAGGGCTAGGCTAATCTCGGTTCCTTGGGGCTTGTCAACTAATGCAACATTTCTAGATACATATTAGAAGGCCTGAGATGTATATAATATGCTAGCTAACGTGTGGGCTTTAGCCTTAGCGTGGTGATTTAAGTCTAAATGCAGAGCCGTCGTTTGTCTTCGTAGTTGTAACGTTACGTTTCACCGTGTTTTTGTTTTTTTAATCAGACTCTTACAATTGGTGAACGTTTCTTGGCCTTCCTGCACATTTTGAAAAATATATAAGCATCCGTTCACATGCTTGTCTGAAAACCACAGTTAGCCAGCATGCTAACTGCCCGACCTCCTGAGCTCCACGTGGGTTGCGCGTCTGCTCGGAGTGACACGAGGTGAAAACCGAGAAACCAGATTACCGCTCAAAGACCCGCCTATTACTAAACATGGCGCATGGTTAACCCGCTCAACTATTTGATACAGTGATTAAACCATCCGTTTTTTGTTTTTTCAAGCTACACCATGGTGTAGACACAATGTTGTAAGCATGCTGAAGCGGGATGCATGGAGTAGCATACCATAGCCCTGCATTATTATATTTACCTTTACATGTGCTTGACCTACTGCAAGCCAATTTTGACAACCCTTTTTCCGCATTTTTATCACTTCTTGCAGGCAGCAAACAAGCAAGCAACTCAGAAGAAAAAAGCCCCCCCACCCCCCAAAGAAGTGGAGGAGGAATCTAGTGAGGAGGAGAGCAGTGATGCGGAAGAGGTACAGTGGTTTTTAGTTTTAAAGTCTTAAAATTACAATATTACTGGGTGTAAATTATTAACATGTTTTTTTTTTTTCAGACTCCTGCACCTAAAGCTGTGAAGAAGGCCACACCAGCAAAAGCGGCTCCAGCAGTTAAAAATGGAGCTTCTGCCAAAAAAGCAGAAAGTGAGGATGATGATTCAGGTAAGCAAAAAAACTTTCTTCCTCCTGAAGCAGTTTGTATTTGAATCTGTATTCAAAAGCATGAAGCTCATAGACAGCAAAATAATGCAAATTAACCTTTTGGGTTGTCCATTCAAATTTATGGGACATAGTTTTCACATGATTATTCATTAGTCAAACATGATGGACAAAACATTGTAATTCAAGACCAAAAATCCCTTTAGAAGTATAAAGATAGGTATTGTGTATTTGTTGACACGCCACAAATGTGTATTTATTTTGTTTCTTGTCAATTGACCTACAGAGGAGGAATCTGAAGAAGAGGCCCCACCACCAAAAAAGACACCTTCAAAGGCTAAACCCACACCAGCCAAGGCAACTCCTGCAAAGGCTGAAGAGTCAGATGATGATGACGATGGTATGAATATTGTATTATATGTATTAGTTATAGTAATAGTAAGCCGTTATGTGTCACACCCTCCATTTCTTGGCATGCATGTGGTCGTTCAGTACTCATGTATGAAATGTACGGAGGAAGAAAAAAGGCAGTGCTATGTCTTCGGTACCGGTGTGTGTTATCGTCTGCCGGTTCTATCCTCAATCGCTGTTACATACTTGCCTGGCTTTTAGTGAACTCACATTTTCTCTAAGATTCCAAATACATGTAACATTGCTAAAATTCACAATTATGTTTGTATTGTGACTAGACGAGTCCGAAGAAGAGGCCCCACCACCCAAGAAAGCCGGTAAAGCTGCCAAGCCCCCAGTGAAGGCTAAACCTGCAAAGGAGTCATCTGAAGAAGATGAATCAGAAGAAGAGGCCCCAGCCCCCAAGAAGGCTACTCCAGCTAAACCAGCTGCCAAAAAAGCGGCAAAGGCTGCAGAGGAGTCTGACGACGAAGATGAAGAGGATGGTAAGACCAAACCTCAAGTAATTTTTAGGGCATCGTTATATAGGAGATACTAAAAGCGTTGCTGACTTGTGAGCTGCAGTCATAGGAGACTATATGATGATCAACAAGGGACTTAATACTGATTTCGTATGATGTCACCTTTTTTAATGGATCTGATGCAGGTCAATGGCATGTGGTCTATGGTTTGAATTTATTCACAATGAGTGATCTAACTTATCAATGATTGTTGTTCTCCAGACTCCGAAGAAGAGATGGACACCACTCCTGCTCCAGCGAAGGCAAAAAAAGCAGGCATGGTTAAGGCAAAGGAAGATTCTGAGGAGGATGAAGACGATGATGATGATGATGAGGAAGATGATGATGAGGAAGATGGTAAGTTGTTAACGAGTTGCATGTTTCGCAGTTTGAAAAGACTCGTCAGTCTCCAGTGTTTGTTTGAAGGCACATTTTGTTTACATTGTAAATTTGTGAAAAGTAGGGAAACCGAAACATGTTTATTATATTTGTTTAGCTCTAACGTTAAGTTTAAATGCATCAGGCATGTTCCAGACTTTCTTATATCTGGACTTCATTGATGTCTGTTTTAAGATTTGCAAAACTCTTATCTCTACAGACTCCCCAGCGACCCCCGCTAAGAGGAAGGCCGATAGCAAGAAGGACACACCTGCTGCCAAGAAAGCAAAGGCAGAAGGCGAAGGTAGGCATAACGCACTGACCCATCATCAACTTTCAACATTTTATTATGATGATCAACAAGGGACTTAATACTGATGTGTGATGTCACTTTTATTGTTCTGAATCTGTCTGGCATGTGTAACAGTTTTTTACACTAAAAATGAAACTCAATAGAAATGTACTTTACTTTTTAGGTTTCTGTCTTTTTGTTGGAAACTTGAACACCAACAAAGACTTTGACGAAATCAAAGAAGCCATGAGGAAATTCTTTACCAAGAACAGTCTTGATGTCGCTGATGTTCGATTGGGTGGATCAAAGTAAGCATTACATTAAAACAAGAAATAGAAACGTGTTCCTATTTTCTATAAATTCAGTCAGTACGTGTTTGTTATAATCAGGCATCACATCTAATTGCTAGTTTAATTACGTCAGTATCTGCTAGTGTTACCACTGCTCATCTAACAAGGTTGGTCATTAAAGATAAACAAACTTACTACTTACACATTTTCAAATTGTCATAGGAAATTAAATATGATGTAGACAGACTTTTTTATTTATTATTGTCACACCCTCCATTTCTTGGCATGCATGTGGTCGTTCAGTACTCACGTATGAAATGTACGGAGGAAGAAAAAAGGCAGTGCTATGTCTTCGGTACCGGTGTGTGTTATCGTCTGCCGGTTCTATCCTCAATCGCTGTTACATACTTGACTTTTATAGTTTTTGGTGAACTGAATTCACGATTATCATTATCCCCCAAAATAGTGAAATCCAAAACATTGTTTTTGAAACCGGGCTTGAAGGAAGTTTTTTTATTTTCTGTTTTGAAGCAGTGATGTCTAATTATTCTTTCATGACTTGTCTCAACAGGAAATTCGGTTATGTGGATTTTGCATCGGAGGAGGACATGCAGAAGGCACTAGAGCTCAACGGCAAGAAGTTCATGGGTCAGGAGCTGAAGTTGGACAGGGCCCGAACCAAAGAAAGCTCACAGGATGGCAAGAAAGGTAAAAAAAAAATTGCCTAATTAAAATGCCACCATTTCCACAAACCCTCCATTTCTTGGCATTCATGTGGTCGTTCAGTACTCATGTATGCAATGTACGGAGGAAGAATAAAGGCAGTGCTATGTCTTCGGTACCGGTGTGTGTTATCGTCTGCCGGTTCTATCCTCAATCGCTGTTACATACTTGACTTTGATGGCTTTAACTCTAAGGAGGGTTTGCCTCAACAGATTGTCTCAAATGAATTACCTAGCACTTATCTTTACTGGAATGTCTGATTATCACATGTGTTTAGTCCATTTTTGGCAAGCAAAAAAAATTCTCAGAAATTTAAAGGGGAATAAAGCTGATTCCAACATTGAAATTTGTCCCACAGAGAGGGATGCACGGACACTGTTTGTGAAAAACCTCCCCTTCTCTGCGACAACTGATGACCTGAAGGAAGTCTTTGAAGATGCAGTTGACGTCAGGTTACCTCCGGGCCAGAACGGTTCAAACAGGGGGTAAGAACAATCAAGCACCTAAAAGTAGATTAGGTTTTTTTTCTTAGACCAGATTATGCAGATATGGTAATTTACAAGGAACACTAGATGGCGCCATGCAAGTCCTACAAGCTAACCTGAGGAAACTGATTTAGCCTATGGTTATAGTTGAAGGAAATGCATTTAAATGGCCATTTATTTTTGTTGATCGACTAATTGTTCAAGCTCTCGATACAAGCGTCTAATTCATATGCTAATCACTTTTCTCATTTGACAGCATTGCCTACATCGAGTTCAAATCTGAGGCTGAAGCAGAGAAGATGTTGGAGGAGGCTCAGGGAGCTGACGTACAGGGGAGATCCATCATGGTTGACTACGTAGGAGATAAGAGCCAGAAAGGGGCCAATGTGGCAGGTAAACTTGGAAACTTTGTAAAGCTATGAAGCTTGCATTGCATTATATTCTTCTGCATTTGCTCTTATTTTTAACTTTGCTTGGCAATAAATTTGATTCTGATTGGTACTTTAGCTGTATGAGACCTGAGTAGTTCAGGGGTAGTTTTGCAATGTATTCGTTACCTAATGATTATAGTAGGGAGGCAGTGAAAGCCTGATGTGTAATGTTTAAGGGTGGGGTTTGTGTGCATGCATACATAATTTGCATATTTATGTTAGTCTGTTGCAAATATTAGTTCCAGGAGATCAAAGAAAATGTTTCATCCATCTCACCGCTTTGCTTCTGGCCCTGTAGCGTCCGGAGCAGCCAGTAAAACACTTGTTGTGAATAATCTCTCCTTCACTGCCACGGAGGAAGCCCTGCAAGCCACATTTGAGAAGGCTGTCTCTATTAGAATTCCACAGAGAGACGGCAGACCAAAAGGGTAAATATCTGTAATGCTACTGTTCATTCTATGGATTGTCATTTTTCATCCTTAAAAATCTGGCGCTTAAATCTAATGAATCAACTTCTCATGAGCTCCTCGAATCTTACCCGTGATTCTGCATGGATTCGCACGAGAAGCAGAAACAATGAACAGTTTGACCAGGCTCGCCCTACTAATCAGGGTGTTGTCAGTGTCTGTTGTCCAACAAGTAGAAATGTCTAATGGGAATCATTTGACAATATGATCAGTAAGTTTTTTGTGAATAAATGTGTTTACCCTTTCCCTAATGTTATGCATATTTCCTCAGTTTTGCTTTTGTAGAGTTTGAAAGCACAGAGGATGCTAAGGACGCTCTTGAAAACCTCAACAACACAGATATTGAGGGCCGCTCGATCCGACTGGAGTACAGCCAGAACAGTGGCAGAGACGGGGGCAGAGGAAACTCGGGTAGGTCTACAAACTTTACAGTTTGGTTAAGCTGAAATTGACAAACTAGCAAGGAAACCAGATGGCATGCCCAGATGAACTTGACTTTGCGAAATTGACGATAAAAGATAGTTGAGTCCTGAGTCTTTAGCTTGATGAAGCATTTGTATTTTTACAACAGATCATTGTGGTGGAGCCAATCTAAATTATCCCTTAGTGTATTTTTAATGATGACTTCTCCCCCACCAGGTCCAACTAAAACCCTCTTCGTCAAGGGTCTCTCTGAGGACACAACAGATCAGACCCTCAGGGATGCGTTCGAGGGTGCCGCAGCAGCCAGGATAGTCACAGACAGAGAAACGGGGTCGTCAAAGTGGTAAGTTTTTGGAGATTTACATATTCCTCTGGCTGTTAACCATTATTGAGCATTGCTATGTCCAGCAGTGACCAGTGTATGGATTTGCATGTGAAGTAGAATAAACTCTCAGTTCAACACAGAATTGAAGTATGTTAATGTCTGGGACAAATAAATCAGCCTGTTGCAGTCTCACATACAGCTCCACGGGGTAATGTCTAGATAATTTCATGTTACCTAAGCTGGGTATAACTAAGCCCTTTCCTTCTTCCTTCCCCTCAGCTTTGGCTTTGTGGACTTTCACAATGAGGATGACTGCAAGGCAGCCAAAGAAGCCATGGAGGAAGGAGAGATTGATGGCAGCAAAGTGACCCTGGACTACGCAAAGCCCAAGGGTGAAGGCGGCTTCCGTGGAGGGCGAGGTGGTGGTGGATTTGGCGGCCGTGGTGGCAGAGGAGGTCGTGGCGGCTTCGGCGGCGGCAGCTTTGGTGGAGGCGGCTTCGGCGGCCGTGGTGGTGGCAGAGGAAGGGGAGGCCCACGTGGAGGTGGACGCGGGCGTGGTGGTGGCGGCTTTGGAGGTAAAATATGAATTTAAGATGCCATGTAATGTCTGGTCAGCTGCTAATGTGTAGTTATTAAAATAAGGGAAAAAACAATGTACGGCAATCAGAGGTTTTAGTTTCATAATTAAGTTGAACTTGAAAATGCTCACTAGTAAACTAAGTTTCCTTTGTTCTCATTTCAGGTGGAAGAGGAGCTGGTGGTGGTGGATTTGGCAAACCCCAGGGAAAGAAAACCAAGTTTGATGACTAAATGAATAGTCTATTTTACTTTTGAACGGACTCTGGTTTCATCACTTTTCAGAGCTTTTGGACATTCCAGAAAGCGTCATTGATATATATTTAACTGTTAATGGGCATTTTAGCCCTTTATTTAGACCCCTCAAACCTTCTCCACCCTTCTGTGCCAGAATGGTACTTTTTGACCTTCTCAGCTCAAGTGCTTTGTGTGAGTACTGAATGTCCCGAATGCAAACCTGCACCTCACCCTCATTGCTTACTTGCTTTTCTGAAGGAGTAAAATGGAACGGGTCTGGCAAACAAGTTTGCTGTGAAAATATGCTTGTCTTTGTCAGATACATTGTGTAAATTTAAACAGTTTGTATGATTTTCATTTTACCTTTTGTAAAAAAAACAATACACTTGTATCCATATGTTTTTTTGCTTTTATTTTGTCCTTTAGTTTGCTTTAGGTGCCAAGTTTTACTGTAATGTGCAAAGCATATTTTGATAGAAGATTTGAGTCAGTCATGAGTTGGGTGTTAAGAAAATGGCAAGTTGTTCTGTCATGTTTGTTTGGTGGGGCACAGTCAATGTCTGAGTCAGAGGATACAACACCTCTTCTATGTAACATAAAATATTTGTAGTGCATTGACTAATTTTTTTTTTCTTCCCCATCTGAGAATCTCAAGATTTTCACGTGATTAAATAAAACCTTGTAGGTGGTGATTTTTAAATGTCTCCTCATTGCAATCTGAAACATAAGTGTCATTAGCTAGACACATCTAATGCAATGCAACATTCATTTTTGTGAACCTTTTCAGGTTGATTCAACATTTGTAATTATTGACTAAGGGTGCTGTGTTAAGTCCATCCCAGTTCACATAAATGGGAATGGAAGATGGTCATATTTGTACATTTAAAATACTTAAGTCTACAAGCAACTATGACAACAGACAACTAACTGCCAGCCTTTGTGTCATTAAAATGTATCCCTGTTAAATCAGCCAATACCCTTTGGCTGACAAGTCCATTTTTTTCCACAAGGGGGCAGTGTCTGCAACGATAGGTGAGACAATGGTCGAAGTTCTCTAAATGGGGAAGCTGCATATGAGTACTTGTATGCAAATGAGACTAAATTAGTCAGTCAGTCATCGGTGAACTTTGATTATTCTAATCCTACAGCTAGCAGGTGACACTGGGTGAAGATAGTGATCTCAATCTAATCTGCCCTCATAGTTGTTGCACTCTAAAATCAAATCAAGCAGGCTTTCAGACTGCATGAGCACTTCATTCCCTTAATGTAAATTCTGGTGGTTGGTACCTTTTTTTTGTAGACTCAAAAGTAAAGAGGCTGTTACTGTAGACAATGTGGAAAGTCTTATTCAATGGCAATTGATAGGCTTTAGAAACTATGGTTTGCATGTAATTGCTTCTGTGTGTGAGTTGGTTGAGAGCTTTAAACACTCAGCACCGTGAATGACAGAAACTGCTTTATTGGTCAAGTATGGCATACAAAGTGTTACTGTGGTTTCTACTAGCTCAGTGTTCTTATACGGTGCCAAGAATAAATACACAGGGATGCATATACACGAACAGCTAAAACAAGGACAGCAGAGTTTCAACTTGGTAAGAAAGATGCATAATTTATATACATGTCAAGCTGTTATTGTAAAATCTTATATATCTGATTTCCCACTGACAACAAGACTTGGTGTGACTTTAACAGTGACCCTGAGCTGCTGGACAGGTCTTTGTCAGGGACACTACCAGACGGGACAGCAGTATGCTGTCATCCCTTGTCTCTGGTAGCTGAACAGGGATCTTTGTTCCTGAAGGTGCCTGGGTGAGAGGCACTGATGATGGCACCACTGAATACCTCCATTTAGAGATTAGTTGCCTTGAACAGTGACAGAGTCATGTTAGCTTTTCTCGTGGCGTTATGTCAGCCATCTAGAATGACCTGTGTGCTTTCCTTTTTGTCTCCGAGTTAACCTTTGAGTGTTGTTTTTCTGTTCTCCATTTTACATTGTTATATCATTTTGTATCTCCTGCTTTCCTGATTGTGTTCTTTTTTGTATTTTCCCTATTTAACACAGTCAGGCATTTAAGAGTAGACAGTAGAGCGTTTACAAAGGGATCTTCTATATCTGACTACAAGTTCTAACATTTCTGTAACTCAGAATCGAAAAAGTATTTTTCCCCCCCGGTATGATCGAGGAATTTATGGGAGAGAATATGATTGAGAGAGGCGATGGAGCTGCTATTTTACCTATTTTTGACAAATATATTTCCAACCATCAGCATGAAATTCTTAAAGATTTGACGCTGAGACAATAGGGCATTGTAAGGAGGAGAGAGGACAGAGACTGATACTCGCATTTGTTTAGTGGCTGATCTAAATAGGACCCTCTTTAAACGGGAGTAACCTATACAGCTCCAAGTCCTCTTCACAATGGATCTTTGTCAAGTACATGGTGTCCTATAGCACAGATGTACTATGAAGTCGCATTGCCTTGGCCTCTTTTTCTAGTATGATTTGTGGAGTCGGGGACTACAGCGTCCTCATCTGCTGAGTGGGCATACAAACACTTATTTATCTTCCTTACATTCCCCAGATGTATGTCACAGAGAAGAATACACTATGTTCTTTGTTTTGTTCATGCCAGAGAACAATGCATACTCTCTTCCCTACACTTTGATCATTTCCAGCATCATAAAACAGATGGGGACCAAATGTTCATGTTTTAACTCAAATCAGATAGACCTTTGTACAGACTTATTTTATGCCATTATTTAAATCCCAAACAAACATTACAAGTCTGGAAGTTCTTTGAAAAACATATAGTGGGATAACATGGAGACTGATGTCTACATCGATGTTTATAAAGTTATACTATTTATATAATGTCATGCCAGTGTGAAGATTTTCAGTTTTCACCAATGGCTGAATGAATAGTTTCAGTTTGTCACATGTACACATACATTTACTCAGTGGCGGGCCGTGCATTTCACACCTAGGCCTTCAGTGATGTCCTACACAGTCCTACCTGAATCATTCCACCTCTTAATACCATCATTATGACGCCATGGCTCTAGAAACTATACAGACAGAAACGCAGTATAACCGGGCGTTGCATCACCTTAACATAGTCAAGTACAACAGAGTTATATTAATATTTCCGAAACCTTTAGTTGTAAATAGCAGGCATTCCCAGCAGTACAATGTGCAGTGCCTCTCGGAGGCTGTGAGCCGGGGGTACCGCTCGTACTTAGTGATTTGAAAGTGGCGGACAAACCCTTTTCCCGGCTGTGATAGATTCGCTAGCGTCGGGGTTGGATGTTCTCTTCTCACGATGTCTATCTTGTCTTGAAAATGGCGTTGTAATTATATCTGCGACCAAATCGATCTCTTCTCCTCCTTCAGCCATTATGGGTTAAAAAAAACCAGCTTGTAGAAATCTACACAAATTAGCCCGTTCAAGTTCAGTTTGCTAGCTCTCCGCATAGCTCTGCCTCTCAATAGTGCGTATCCAATCAAAAGACGTGCACGTGCTGACGTTATCGTACGCCCCAGTAGCTGGCCCCGGTGTCGCCAACTTGAAATCTGATTGGTTAACGCCACAGTTTTGTTTCCGTTCACTTTAAGCTACAGGCGCCGCACTGTTGATTCTGAAGGCCTAAGGGCAGATTTCGTGGACCCTGGCAACACATTATGGCTGAAATATGATTGGATAAAAGCTCTAACATAAAGGCCAGCCCTCCAAATCTCGATCTGAGGCTGGAAGCAGCGCAAAAAAGAGGAATGCTATGAAATGAAGAGAATAGACTATGGGGAATAATTTAATACATATTTGTGGAAAAGATATATCAAAATTAAATTTAGATTCTGATGATGTTTAAGCCAGCAGAGAAGGCCTTGCTGGCCCTGACGGCCCACATGTCTCATAGATGCTGACTTTGAACCACTGTTTCATATAATATGTTTTGTATATATTGTGTACTGCTGTGTGCATTCTTAAAGGGTCAGTTTATTTAAGCCAAATCATAAATTTAGCTAAATGTACCTTAGGATAGACCCAGGCAAGCTGTTTCTTGTCCTATTGCTAAGCTAAGCTAACCGGTTGCTAGCTTTAGCTTTAAATTTAGCATCGAGAGTGGTGTCAATCTTCTCATCTAACTCTTGGCAAGAACGTGAATCATTTCTCATACACTGTCATCTACTATAGATAATATTGAATGTAAAGTCCCATTTGGTGATCTGAAACACCATGTTCGAAGTGATCCACCGTAATGTCATCTATGATAGCCTATACATGATTTGTAACTTGCGCAGCATGCTATATGATATTATTTTGCGATGCCTGAGCTGATGGAGATGCTATCATCAGCAGTCTGTACATTGAGGAATGTTCTTTTTAATTTTAGCCCAAGCAACAACTTTCCCATCTTTAGCCATGCCAATGATGGTGCTCAAGAGGCCTTTGAAGAAAATAGAGGGCTAGTGTGAAAGCCTGCAGCCCCTTCCAGCCGACCCCAATGACCGCGCTGACATACAAAGCTTCCTCCAATTAGTGTCAACAAATATGCAGCTCCTGGTCTGCAGGTTGGAAGGCTGGGTGTGGGCTCGCATACATTCAAATATCATCACTAGAGTGGGAAATTTACACTAGATGATTGTACATTTTTGCTGGGGGTTGATAAGTCAATTCTTCCAGCCAGAGCCGGCTGGGGGAAAAAATCTTTATTGTAACTCTCTGATACTGGCACAACTTTGAGCTGTGTGTTTTAAGGTTTCTCTCTCTTTGCAGGTTTTCTACACAGAGCGTTTAAGAAGTGAGTAAGACATGAATCATCTTTTTCTGTTTTTATCAGGCAACCACACATACAGGACACACTTGAACCCTGACCATTAAAACTCAGTGCATCCTAATGTACTTACCCAGAAAAACTGCTTCAAGTAACAGAAGTTCAAAATAATTTGGGAATTTAGACATTTTAATTGATCCCTGAAGAATAAAACTACTACCTGTATTACCTGATTTTTCAATTATTTTAAATTCAGTGGCACTACACTCACTGTTAACTAATATTTGTGTTACACAGTATGTGGGGAGGAAATCCTTTCTCCCAAAAACAAAAAAAACTTGCAACCCAATTTAAAAATGAAGTGAAATAAAGTAATAAAGTTGGTTCCTTCTCACACAGGAAAAATCAGGTTTCTTTGAAGAATTCACTGCCACCTATAAGTTACTTTTCACCTCATTCACACCACTATGTCGCCGCTATCTGGACCCCCAGGACCCCAAACAACAGGAAATTTGAATGATGCCGTTACAGCTGCTAATAAAACATCTTTAAGTAAACAATTGCTTACAATCACTTCTCTACCTTGTTCGGTTTTGTTAAACAGTCTCTGCAGTGTTAGATCTAAGTAGAAATTCCATGTTATCCATGACAGTAAACGATACGCACTACGTACAATAATAGAGATAAGTCAGCATATTGTATTCCACACAGAGGATAGTTGAAATAGATAAATCTTGTTAAGCTTAGCTTCTGTGTTGGCAAGTGCAGATCTCATGAAACACATAGGAGAAGATCTAGTTTCTGTTTGGCTTTCTTATCTTTGTCCTGGAAGAGATTGTCAAGAACAACAGGAAAGTATTTGTTTTGTTTTCTGATGCTCCTCTTTGATTTTTTTGGGCCAACTTAAAGCTCTAAACAATATCTTCACTGTTCAGTGGGTTCAGGTCTCAGCGGTTCTGCTCGCTTAACATAAACTGTGAAATGTCACACGTATGCGGAGCATGTACGGTTGCTTTCTGAAAACAAACAAAAAAATAGACTAGAAATGATTTCCCATTCCATAAAAAATAAAGATTATTGGGGGAAGTTGTGTCATATGTTTCTTGAGTTTGCACCAAAAACGATGTTCTGCGAATGCCATAATGCAGCATTCTGTCATAATCAGTGTAGGAATAATGCAAGATGCAGCTCTTTCATATCGTATCACAGGATTACAAAGAAAACAAAACACACTGATTGATGGTTTTTTTGTGTCCACCAATATTAATTTCATGGCTGTTTGAGAATAAATGTTTTCTCTATTGTTTAGTAGTTTAACTGATACCCATGTGTCAACACTGGACACTGGTTGTGTGAC
The DNA here is from genome assembly GCF_900634415.1 of Cottoperca gobio. Classification (NCBI taxonomy): domain Eukaryota; kingdom Metazoa; phylum Chordata; class Actinopteri; order Perciformes; family Bovichtidae; genus Cottoperca; species Cottoperca gobio. The sequence goes on from NC_041358.1 coordinate 17,590,955, forward strand.
CTGACGTAGATTTTCACATGGATGTTCGGTACTGATAAAGCCAAGGCCAAACACAAGAACAGCCAATCTTCAAAGACACCTATACAGTCAAGATGTTTATTTACAAATTACATTATTTGTACATTTTGATTTTTACATATATTTACATCACCTAGAAATAACCATCACCCGCTACACCCACAACATACATCTTAATAATCATTGAACATCCCATTATTATGCTCATCGGACGCTTTAAATTAAATAAAAGAACCCCTTTTATTGTGGATTAAATTAACATGTCATACATAGTCGTACCAGCAATAGTTTTAGTTCTCAGTGTCATTGTAGACCCTCTACCAAATCCATGTCAAGTATATCAGCACATTCAAATCCACAGACAGCAAACATGAAACCAGTTTAGAGATTTGTTTTTAAAAGTTTCCAGTAGTATAAGTGTAGTAGACGACCAGATCAAGTCAATCACATTCCAAAAAAAAACTAGTGCAAGGACCTCTATGATACAGAAGTGATTAAAATCTTACTTTAGGAACATGTACTGCATATGAAGGTAATGTTATCATATTTACACTTACAGTAGAAAAGCCAAAACTAACAATGACATTTTTTTTTTATTTGACGGTATCACTGAGGTAGAGAGGGTTGTTTCGTTCTATTACTTGATGTGAAGCCACTGCAGCATGACATACTGACTCAAGTGAAGGCAATGTGTAACACTGTAATAAACCCAAAATGGAAGCATAACTAGAGGCTGTGCAGCATGTGCAATGGCTTTCGAACCCAAGTCTCCAGGGCAGTAACTAATACCAACTGATTTGTTTTCTACAAGATCAACCTAAACCAAACATTATTTCCCCCTGACCTATCCGAAAGCACAATATACTGCGAATACATATTCATGGTTTTGTTTACCACTTGTCCTCATAATACATTTGAAATCTCTCATATTCATACTTTTTTTCAGTTTGCTATTATTGGTGATTTGGTGACAGCTCACTGCCACAAGGTTCCTAACCAATGAAAAAACTTCCACCGTATCGAACCAGAAGAAGGAGAAAAGTAGGTGTTGGCCGCCGAGTAGGGGAGGACGAGGGTGTGTGATACGGTGGAGACCCATCACAAATATTATGCAACAGAATAAAATCCTGTTATTGTTGAGCCATAACAGTCCTCCTTAGCGCGCCCGTTAATGTAGCAGCTAAACTTTGGTTGTCGTCTCTGAATCTGCGTGCTGTCAGTGTTGAGTCCTTCAAAATGCCAATATAAATACACAATTCTACAACCTTTAAAGATTTTTCCAAGGTCCCTTTCAACATAAAGGAGACTTTACTGGGACTCTCATGCATCATGGTATCCACCGAGGTACAGCTCAGCTTGTCGGTGCTGTCCTTACCTAGTGTTCCCATCGAGCTATAGGATCTCCACTTTCTGCGAGCAGACCAGCTCACTGTTGACCAGGTTCCACATGTGTAAGAGGTCCGGCGGGAGCAGTTTGTGCACCACAATCATGCTCTTAAAGAAACAAGGTTCTCTGTTCAACTTGCTGTTCTTATTTTTCACCAAGCCAAACGTCTTAAAGGCGTTGTGTTTTATAGGAGTGACCTGAAGCACCTCCAGACACATGCCCAAGAAGACATCATCGATGGGGTAAAGCTCCAGGGTGTCTGCCACCCAGTAAAGCCTCCTTGCCAGGGTCCCATCCATCAGAAAACCCCCTCCTCCTGCATACGGAGGGTAGTGTGTATTATTATACAGAGCCAGGGGGATGTAGTATTTGTTTTCCTTTTTACGAATGGGACTAGCCTTGAAAATCACATCCCCCACAAACAGGTTCTTTGCACGGTTGGTGCTTTCTAGAAACTCGAAGATGTTCTCCACGCTGACGAAGACGTCATCATCCCCCTTGAAGACGTAGCGTACACCGGGGCAGTAGGTGTGGAACCACTTGAGGAAATGAGTCTCCTTAAGCGTGAGGTTGAAGAAGCTATCCAGGAAGTCCCACTGGAGGATATCCCTGTAGATGTGGTCCTCGTACTCCACTAGCTTCTGGTGATTCGCTCTCTCTGCCACGCTGGAGGGTTTACCAAGAAGGAAGAGGGTCTTTATCTTCTTGCCGCCAACTACCTGCTCTTTGCCCCAGGTTTTTCGGATGACCTCCCTTCGGTCATGCTGGGTGGCCACGGATTTTATTATCATGAGCAAATATATGTCCCCTGTGCACTTCTCCGGGTGGTTGATGTGCATGGGAAAGTAACGGCAGTGTCGATAAAGCATGAACTGCTTGAAATTCTCCTCCAGGCTCTTGAACCAGTCCTGACTTGAGAGGTTGAGGTTGGCGCTACAGTTAGAGCTAGTTACATCCCAGGTTCTGGGGTTGTTGTCCTCAGTGGTCCTGGACTTCTGCGTGGTGGCCCGGGCTTTAGGCATCAGCTGGCGTTTGCTAGCCTTCCAGAAGCTTTTTATCCCCTGGTACGAGTCTTCCGGGGAAGCTCCAGGTTCCACTCTGCCAGAGGCGTCCATGTGACCGTGCCTCTCGAGTTGGAAGGGAGCCCCCATATTGATGCTCCCTCTCTGGACAACCGTCAGCGCCACCACAGCCAGGAAAAACACGACACTCACCCTCTTGTACACTTTCCAGTGATTTCTGTTGTTCATCCTGCGTGAAGACAAAGATCACAGCCAGTCAGAGTTAAGGCAAAAACTTTTTGATAGACAGAAAGCCCCCTCTTCTGTTTTTAACCCCAAACAAATGTAACTGCAGTGGTGAACAGTATTTTTACAAGTACAATTTTGAGGTACTTGTACTTTACTTGAGTATTTCCATTTTATGCAACTTTATACTTTTACTCTACTACAATTCAGAGGCAACTATTGTACATTTTACTACACTACTTCATCTGGCAGATTTAGTTACTTTGAAGATTCAGATTAATAATACAACATATTATCAACAAACAATGTATCATCTAGTATTAATAGGTTAAGATAATACGTTATTGATGCCATGGTGAAATTCACAAGCTACCCAGCAGTGTATATATAGTAAAAAAAAAACAAGCTTCTCCTTTACCAGCTGCAACAACAAAGTGGTGAACACATTAATGCATCAATAATTATAATCCAATAATATCCAGCTCTGCTTCACTGCAAAATGATCAGTTCCTCTGGTTTTACTATATATACACACTGTATATATGTATGTGTTTGAGTACAATACAACAAAATAGTCTTTGAACTATTGCCAACATTTCTCCCAAATTCCAAATAAAAGTATTGTCATTTGGAAAATTTATTTGCAGAAACTGGTCAAAACTAAAACTAAAACTATCTATGATAAACTATCTTTCTCTTGATCGCGGCAAAAATCTGAGCTGCGCTAGAAGTGGCATAAAGTCACACAAAAGCAATGTGAAAGACAGGTGGAAAGGATGCCAAGATGCATGAAAGCTGTCATTTGAAATCAAAAATTGATTCTAAACACCTCCTAAGTTAAAACGTTGGGGTTGTGTCGTTTAAACATGAACATGAATTAGTTCTCTTTGCTGCATACGTTTTTTATTTTGACCAGTTTTCATTTAAATAAAAAACTAATTATCCAAATGACAATACTTTTATTTGGAATTTGGGAGAAATGTCAGTAGTTTAAAGAATAAAATAAGTATATTTTGATGCTTATAGTTTTATACTTCTGAATGCAGGAATGTTACTTGTAACAGAGTATTTCTACACTGTGGTATTACTACTTCTGAGTACTTTGTCCACTTTTGTTTAACTGTGATAGGCCTCGGAGTAAGAACACGAGTATTAGTTTATAAATGCACATGCCATACGATTTGGAATAATAAACAGTTTAATACTAAATCAATAAATGGGTATTAAATCATATGAGAAAATACAAGAATACCTGCTGTGTCATGTATGACATCATACTATGATCAGTGTGCTTATCCTGTAAATGTTTTTCCTCCCTACATGTTGTAGTGGCTTTACTATGTTTGTTCTAAAAACAAATTACATGCAGCAGAGGTAAATTATCTCCTATGTAAAAACCAAAAAAAAAAAAAAAAACACAAACACAGATCAAATTAGCACTTGTCACTTTTTATTTAACCACGTGTCACTTCTGGAAGAACATGTGGAATGTACTTAACAAGTGAAGTTACCCCTGGAGCTTCAAAATTCTCACATTTCCAACAAGTCATGCCAGGGCTCGTTACACTCACGGCCCCAGAGATACTCCCATGTGGGCGAAGGGGAGAGTCGCCCCCCCCCCAAAAAAACAAAGGAAAAACCCCCCACAAACAAACAAGGTGAATCCTGGGCACCCCACCCTTTTTTTTTACGAAATAGGCTGCAGTTACATTTGCTGATAATGAAAGTTCACTTGTGCGTTTTCTGGAGACACATCTTTTTTTAATTTTATTTTTATTCACATGAAAAAGTGTAACAGTGCATTACAGCAAATAAGGCATTTTCATCATTTATTTTTTTTAACAAAAGAACCCTTACCCACTTTCCCTCAACCCAGCCCCATCCCAACCCATCCCACCGACCCCTCTCCCGGAGCAATAAGGCAACATTTGTATCCTGAAAATGAACCAAAAGTTGTCAAAAGTGAGAGTATGTGTGGATTACTAGCTATAGGATCGCGCACATACAGAAGCAGGTCGTCAGCATATAACGAGACCCTATGTTCGATATCCCCCCTCTGAATCCCCTTAATTCCTCTCTCTGCTTTTAGGGCAATTGACAATGGCTCGATAGCAATTGCGAATAGTAGTGGGGAAAGCGGGCAACCCTGACGCGTCCCGTGGAAAAGAGGGAAGAATTTGGAGCGCTGAGTGTTCGTACATACAGAGGAGTGAGGAGAAGAGTACAGAAGTCTAACCCAAGAGATGAAGCCAGGACCGAAACCCAGATGTCAAAGGACAGAAAACAGATAGGCCCACTCAACCCTGTCTAAGGCCTTCTCAGCATCAAGAGATATGACAACCTCCGGTTCGGCAGGAGAAGGCGGACTGTGGATGACGCTGAGAAGTCTTCGGACATTGGTGAAGGAGTGCCTCCCCCTTATAAATCCCGTCTGATCTTCAGAGATAATGGAGGGTATAATAGATTCCAACCGACGAGCAAAAATCTTCGCAAGTATTTTCACATCTACAGACAGGAGCGAGATTGGGCAATATGATGCCGTTCAATGGGTCCTTGCCCTTCTTAAAGATCAGAGAGATAGAGGCTTGCATAAGGGTGGATGGCAGTGAGCCTAGGTTGTATGACAAATTAAACATATCTAATAGTAATGGGGCCAGTTGATTTGAGAATTTTTTGTAAAATTCTACAGGGTATCCGTCTGGACCCGGTGATTTGCCACTATTCATGGACTGTATTGCCTCTTTAATCTCAGCGAGCTGCATTATGATTTTGAGTGTACTTGCTAGTTTGAGGAGCTGATTGTACCGCTGTTGTGATTTTCATCTCCATATTAAAATAGACGAGATTCTAAGCTTTCCAAAATTATATATATTTTTTTTAGAATTCAAAAATGTCATTGTACAGGTGCAATAAAACACCTGCTGGGCCCGCCGGCGGCCAAAAGTTCTGAAAAGAAGATTGTAGGCCGGGGTCCCTCAATAGACTCAGGAAGTCCAATGATTCTGATATTATTCTGCGGATCCGACCTTCCAGATCTGCGGTCTTCGCAGCTAGTTTGGCATTTCTATCTGCTAGCAATGCACACTTCTCCTCAAGTGAATTTAATCGCTGGTCTTGCAGGTTGGCATTGGAGTCAAGAGAGTCAATTCGTTCACTATGTTCCGCTACCATGGTCTGCGTTATGTTCAGTTTCACCTCCAGTACCGCAAAGGCAGCTTTAAAATCAGCTGAAATGCTAGCTCTGTGCTCTTCAAGCGGGCCAATTATGCTAGCCATGTCCGGGCCAACAACTGTACTCGCAGCTGAGACAGCAGTTTCGACCTTTTTTGCCTTATTCGTCGCCGTTTTCGATGCAGTTTTCGACATCACATCAGCCTGTACTAATTTAGAGTCCAAATTATGTTCACAAATACTGTTTTAGCTCAAATTCGGTGGTTATAAATGAAATGTTCATAAAGTAGAGTCGTGGGAGAACGAAACAATGCTGCCAAACCGGAAGTCTGGAGACACATCTTGAAACAAAAGGCAGATTATATATACACATCATTTCTTCAATTACCTTAAAGTCCATCATGCCAACACTTTTACCTCCTATGATCAACATAGGAAATTACATCAGCAGCATCACCTTGGAATTTTGGATAAAAATCAGAATTTCCTTAAACGTTTGCACGTCTTATTATCCTTATCTTTACATCTCCTCACGTTTCCCCCACTTAACAGTTTAGTGTCATACGATATTGTTCTCTTAAATAAAAAAAAACATGTTTTTAAGTTAAAATCTTGATGAAATGATTCAGAGTTGATGCCTTAAAATGCAGAGATTCAACCAAAAGAAAAAGAAAAAAACTGTCAGTTAAAGATAGTGTAGAATTATCAATATTGCCTACAATGATGAAGACGACACTCACTTGTTTTTCATATGCTTTCGACGATCGTAGTTTGGAGACAATAAACCAATAAAACCCCCGATTTTTGAGCCAAGGCAGGTGGAATGGCTTGAGGTTATGTCTCTTTGGCTGTTAGGCAAAATGATAAAGTAATCCTTTTCATCGAAAAACTCTTGTTGCAAATGTTGACAGACACAAGCGGAGAGTTTGGACGTGGAGGTGGTGCCCGCGTGCGCTCTGCGATGTGTGCCGCTGAGGACTGCCCTCACTCCCTCACTGAGGTCTGATTTTAAAGGCGGCTGCAGTTACGTAGAAGAACACGTACACACAGGATGTAGATTATGGATGAACAGCCTGGAAAGGAAGAAATAGTCCGCCCTTCGTGTACAAACAGAGTTACTACGTATGTATGATGTTCACATCACTGACACCAAAGTCAACATGGATTTCTTTTGTTTCTTTTCTTTTCATGAAAAGCTTATGGGATGGAATAACGGATTAAGTACGTTTGCTTGACCGGTCTTTACCTTGTGGAAAAATCTAGCATACAGCTTCACCTACATTTTTCCAACTTCCAAAAAGCTCTGAAGATATTAGAAGTAGATTACAATATTTTTATTTTCACATTTTCAATTTAACCGTTAACAATATTGTCTGCAGTTTAAATATATCAACATGTTGGTCTAAATATTATTTCAAAGCCTTCCCACCAATGCCAGGAATATCCAAGTAATTATGGTGAAGAGATATTATTTAATTTGTGCTTTTGGCCTAAAACAAAAATAAGAAATCTGGCTTTGAATCTGAATCAGGCTTAAAAACTTACTTTAAGCCTTACTGGCCTCAGTCAGCTGTTTCCTGTTGTTGTGTTAAACAGGTGAAATTGAAAATATTTCATTACAGGTAAAGATCTTGCGTTCACATTTGTACCTAAACTACACAAGTGTTATCAGAGAAATGTACTTAAGGTATCGAAAATGCACTTATTTCTATAAAATGTATCAATGCAATGAAATAATTATGTATCCTGTATCATTGGATTAGTGACTTTAGTATGAAGTAAAATGAAGAAAATGTTCAAGTAAAGTGCCAAAGTATCTGTGAGTAAGTACAGTACCTGAGTAAATGCACCAAGACACTCTTCAACACCCACCTTGCTGCTCCAGAGATTTTCCAATATAAGAATCAATCAACAATTGAACTTCAAACTCAGTTCAAAAGGGGAAACTTGACACTCATTGTTATCTCTGTGTTTGTGTGTGTGTGTGTGTGTGTATGTGTGTATGTGTGTGTGTGTGTGTGTGTGTGTGTGTGAGTGTGAGATGAGGCTCATCTCCTGTCCAATTCTGCTCACCTGCCTCTCATCAGTTCATCAGCCTTGCAGCATGTCAACATAAAGGTGAGGCGTTGCTCTGTGTCTTTCAGATGTGTGAGTAAGTAGGGAACAGTTTGCGAACACGTTTTATTTAAGAACAATACAAGGTAAAGGATTTTCCACTCGTTTTTCTACCCTCAATTTTGCAACGGTGCAATTAAATGGACACAAAAGGAACGCAGCGTTAAAACAAATATTTAGCAGGCATAATAATAAGTGGTGTCAAAGTTCGAGTTCTCTATATATTTGCACAATGGAAGCTTGATGAAGTGGTATTATGAATGTATTAGGTTTGTATAATCATTTGGCCTCCAGGGTTCGCTTGAATACCTAACAGAGCCACAATGATCTACTCAACTATTAGTGATATTATTCTGTCCATTTGGACTTTTCGTTATGTTGTTGACGTCAGAAAGAGGTCCTGGTGTTAAGGAGCAAACTCCACGGGTCTTTATTGGCTCCCTAACCTTTCACATCTATTGTGTAAATAAGGATTTCGTATATTTGACAGGCTATAAAAATGATCTGTCACTTGACTCGTTTTTCTGTTGTAGTACTGGGACTGTCGGAAACAAGATCAGGCTTTTTTCCTGCAACATGACTCACACATCTTGCAGACATTTACTGGAAATCAAAAGCTGATAACTAAAATAAAAAAATATATCCCGAAGATACTTTATAACCCAAGTAGTTTGTTTCATGTGTGTACCACAGTGTGTGAGTAAATGAATATGAATCTGGACATAAAACAAATGTGTTGATGTTTGATTTTCACTCTTATGGTCTGTCAGACATGAAAACAAGATAGGAACTGATGATGGGTCAAATACTAATTGCACAGCTGTCACCACCACAACTGCACTTAACCCTTGCTGTGGCAAACTGTGCTCTTCCCCCTCTTTACGGTCCGGGGAAAGAACAACAAAATGTCTCTCTGTGCTTCAAAACAGGAATTTTTCAATCCGAACACAGCTGCGATCCAAAATCTCTCCTTCCTCTCCTTCTCTCTCCATTTCCTGGATCCAACCAGCCATCCTTCTCAGGCCCATGTGCATCCTGTTGCCTGCTGCCGGTGTTTTTTCCCGTTTAGTTTTTTTTCCTCTCTGTGGATTCAGGCTCTGCAAGTGAAGTGAAGTGGTGGTGGACACCACAGTCCCTCATCTTTCCCTCGGCTGAAAAGGCAGCGGAGGCATTAGACGATAAGGAAATCTTAGCCCTGAGTGCACGGTGACTCATTGTAACGTGTCCGGTGAAGGATATGACCTTGTAACCTACATTTTATTGATTTTAATTTTGAACTTAAAATTAATGTTCTGCACAAAGCTGCATATATCAAAACTTCTTAACAATGACTGCTTGTATGTGAAAGGGCCTATTTCTGGGATTTTATGATGTGAAAATGATATGTGATTGAAAAATGAATCTAATAACACAATAAAGGTAATATTGTGTAACCTAAGATATGACCTTACCCCCAGGTGCACAAGTAAGCCTACTGTCGGCATATCTAACATCTGTTATCCATTCAAATGGTTTTATCGGTGAACAATAATTTATTGTTCCTGAAACAAAAGTCGAAAGATCAAGACTAAGATAATAAGAGATACAGATTACAGAAGTCTATAGAATAGAATTGTTGACCTTTCTGAGGAAATCGTTTAGTCTCACGATTAATTACCTGTCTGCTGGGAAGTGATAGCAGAAATCTTTGTTTTCAACAGGTGAAATGACACAATTTGACACACCCTTGGCCCTCCCCAGGTCACTCCATCAGTGATAGTTTCCTTCTCAAATGTTCCCTTTCACCTTTTGTCGTGGTTTGTGTGAGAACGAGAAAGTCGAGGTGAGCTGGAGGATTTGCTCTTAGGGTAAGAAAAATAGACTGTTTATAAGAAAACATTGCCGCTACTTCTGGTTTACAGGAAGCCTGTGCTAATCCTTTGTTGGGTTTAACACACCTGAGGGACTAGGGGTAGGATTACCTTTTGGGTCTGTCCGACTCTTGTCAAGTGTCTGACTGGGATGAACGAGCCTCAGAAAGTCCATCAGTCCCTCCTCCATTGGATAAGTGAGGGGCCCGGGCTGCTAACTCCTCAGTCACCATGACAGAATTTACTGCTGAGGAAAAATAAGGCTTGAGGGGATCTTTATCTTCCTCCTCCCTCTTTTCCACTCAGCCGTCAACTGAGGATGTTCATCTTTGAAAAGGCTGATGGAACAAAGGTGATGTGATCAGGCTATATTATGTCAACTGTGGCTTTAAGTAAACACCTGCCCCCTCTCTCATCATCCAGAGGCCCCTATGGGTTTGGTAAACAGTCTAATAAGATCACCAGCACCCAGCTACAAAGGACAATCTGAAGAATTCCTTATCACTCAAAAGTCTCATTTTTTCATGCCTTGATGGTGATGACTTAAGTTCCTGGCAAGGCTTTGGTAGTGCTGAAAAGACTTCCTGTTAAGTTAGTGTTTTTAAAAAAACTTATTTACTTACTTACTTACTTACTTACTTACTTATTATGTATTTTTTTAAGTCACAAGATTGATATTAATGATTCACATTATGTTATTTTGGGAGACGTGATGTGTTCACTAGTGTGATTGGCATCTTGCTGCATCAAAACAATTTGAGAAACTGAGTGAAACGATCAAAACTTAAGGTCCACTTACATGCTTTTGGCGGAGCATTTGAACATATCTCGTGGTCCTTATCAGCAGAGGTTGTTTTGCCAACTGCTGTTTTCAAGGTCAAGTATAAACTACTGAAGCCTTACCCCTAGTGTGGCGACGTCTTCGCCTCATCGTGATGTGCTAAACCTTAATGGGCTCATTACTGCCCCCTGATGCCAGAGGACGGAAAACACGCACATGGTACTTGACTGTTGGTGAGAGCTGCAATTGTCGTGGGTTTTTCCACAATGAGTCCAATTCACACATGAGAAAAAAAGAAAAGAGTTCAAGGATGAAGACTAACTGGGTGTTTTGTCAGATATGCAGCTGGTTAACTTACCCTCCTCTACCCTGAGCTTTCCTATAGGACTTTTAAGCCAACGCAGAAGTCATAAAAGTGTTAAGAATAGTGGACATTTTCTACATCTACAGTTCTGTGACAAATGGGCTATCTCCATCTGCTGATAAAGGCCACGTGATACGGTCAAACGCAAATGGGTGAGCCTGGAGCTGAGATTATATTACTGTTGTTTTCCATTTAAAGAACTGCCAAGCTCAATTCCAGAATCGTGTCGGTGTCGTCCACAGATGAGCCCAGAGAAAAACTCGTTAAACTGATGCAGCTGTGACAGTGATTAATCTTTTTTATTCCTGTGTCCCACAAAACATGCTAACCCCCAGTTTGGATTTGCTCTAGTGTACACACAGAAAAAGTGTAGGTGCATTCATGCTAAAGGTTAATGGATAGTTTGTGAGGACATTCCTGAGAAGGTCAAAAATGTAAAAGGTGAATTCCAAATACGCTTTAGCTTCGGTCTGTTTGATGGGTGGCCTCTTTAACCTTTTAACAATACTATGTTTTAAAAAAATATCCTAAGCTTGGACAATAATGGTATCTGTCGATATGTAGTGATGTTTTTTTAATGAGCCTAAAAGGAAAGCTTCAAGTGTTTACGACAAAACAGCATTTGTGGGGGTCACTTCTATCTATCCGTTTCCAAAGGACAGGTCAGGAGCAATCAGGAGGTTCAGTAGACAGAGACACTGAAACGCTGTCTCTTCTTAGTTGGCGTCACCTTTTATCAGTAAAGCATATGGCTGTCTACTGATAAACAAATCTCAAAGGGGTGACGGTGATCCTGATGACAGTTAGAGCTGTTCAGTAGAGGATGCTCCTGTTTTTGGAGATTAGATTTTTTTGGGAAGTCTACAAGAAGAAATCACAATTTTTTGTAGTTTTTGCCATCTTTCCCACTTTTATGATTACATTTTCTCACCAGATTAATTGTAGAGATACAAGGATGCGGTGAGTCCACTCAACATAGCTTTGAAGAAAATGCTAAATACATTCTCCAGGTTAACTATATCAATTTAACCACTTTTTGACAAGTAAAGTCAATGGTGAAGGTCAAAGTATTACACATTCTTGCTGTTACAAATATAAAAACTGTTTACTGGTTGAACTTTGTCCCATTGTATTTGCTGATAGTTGGACACAAATGCAAATCTGAATCCACTTTTTGACAGCACTTTGAAATGTAACATGGGTAAATGTGGCATTTGTTTGTCTGATGGCACATGATGCTAATTCTAATGGGCTCTGTTGTAAAGCTGTGTTGTGGACAGTTGCTTCCTCAGGTCTTAATTGTTAAATAAGTGAGTCATTTGTTATAAAGACCCATGGGAGTGACGGAAAACAAACATAGACCCAGGTTCTAAAAAGCTTAATTTTCTCTAAATAATCAAAGCGACATGGAAATCTTCATTGTGTTCCTCGATAGGTCGCTTTAACCTGCAAGGATGTCCCAATTAAGCCCCTGTCCCTGCTACTCATATTGCAATTTGTACATTTCTTTCATGCTAGATTTGTTGCGTATTGAGTACAATACTGAAATAATGAAGGTCTTAAAAATAGATTTTGACAGGAGCCTTCTTCAAGATGAGGTAATAAGGCCTTTATTATGTCAACTTTCAGTTTCAGTTAGCGTGGGAGCTTTAAGGGCCCTTGGACTCTGGGACAGTCGCCCACTTTGCCTTAATAACCGTGCCTGACAGACAATACAATAGCTTTACAACTTGTCTTGATACAGCCTTTTAAAACTGTAATACTAAATCAGATACACAGACAGATTTCTTGCACTCCGTGCTGTAAAGGCCCAGAGGGTCATGAAACAAATCTGAATCCCTTCAGTGTGATAAAAAAAAAACCATGGTGACTGTTTGCAAATATTTCCATATCTGTAAGCCCCATCTCTAGCCTTTATCCACATGTTTGTTTTGATAGAAAGCAGCAGCTTCCTTTCTGTCGCCGTTACAGTTGGAGAGCACCGACGTGGCCCGAGCTCAGGGTTACGCAGCCACCTGGCTACAAGTGCGTCAGTCTGTCATGTGCGGCCTGTTTCCTTGCATTGTGCTGCTGCTCACTGGCAGCGTCCACAATATTAATTGTTGAATATGTCATGCCTCGGGGGACCGCATGTGAGAGTAAGTAGCAGCTAAAACTAGTGATATCAATCCTGTAGCATTTGCGTATCAGAGGGAAGTTGATGAAAGATCTGTGCGGTAAGTGATTTTCCAACTGGCTAGCTGTCAACAAGTATTTTTGGGTACAGTAAAGACTCAGCCTTAATACATGGGGCTCACTCTCTACCAGGTCAGCTGTTTATTATTCGTTGTTTACACCTGTGCATATCCTACTGTGTGACATGTCTGCCATGTAAAAGGCCTATTGGATAGTCAGCACTGATGCCACATATAAAGGGGCGGGTCCAACTCGTAATTAGCAGCTGATTCAACACACCTGGGGAAAAGGCAATTGTTGTTGAGTGGTACCTCACCAAGCCAATGGAACAGGGGGAATTATTTGACCTGTTGTTTTGGACTGTGTAACAATTTGGGAACTTTTCCAACCACCTTTTTATTTTATTTTTGACAAATAACACTTTAACTGCTCACTTTGAGAGATGAGGGCAGAAGATGGTTTTCCTGCTAAACAACAGGATATCTAATTGAAGTCCGGTTTTGACGAGCAGCCAGAATCATTAGGAATGCACTTTGTCAATGCGAGTGTGACGAACAGTGCTAGTCCAGCAGTTCTGTTTTTAGAAGAGAGTGAAGCACAGATGCACTTTAGCCGTTTCACAGAACATCCTGGTTGGTGACACTGTGTACAAATGTACTGTAAAAGTCAGATTATTCCGCTCGGGTCCTAATCTACATTGCATTTGCAACTGTGTTGAGAATGAACAGCAGTTTGATTTTATGCTGTGCACAAATCCAACACTTTACAACACCTTAAACACTTCAGATGTATAGTCTACTTCTCCAGCCTCGTCACCTGTTAAGGGTGTCTGTCATCCGCAAACTCAGAGCCCTGTCTGTTGCCCCATGACAAATTAAACCTTGTTCACTTTCTGTCAAAGCAGCCAATGAGATGAAGTAACACACAGCTGGAGTAAACAGACCGTTAAGTATCCAGTAGTAATGTGAATGACACCAAATCTTAGAGTATATCTTGAATGCTAGTGATAATTATACATGGGGACATTTAATTTAGCGTTTCCCCGGAACATTTGTAAGTGTGCAACTGTCAGGTGAGTTAGCGAGCGTAACACAGCTTTCAGTGTACGACACAATACAGGAGCAGACATCTTTCTGCTGTGTGACATCTTAATGAGTTGAACACAAAGAGTTTTTTCTTTGCTCAGTGCAGCACAAAGGAGAGCACACAACACTGTGTGAGCACAATATGTCAACTACTGGCTGGCAGTAATTATGTAAGGGGAGGTGATTTTTGATTCAAGACTGAGCTGCGGATGTTAGCAGCTGCCAGTCGGGATGCAGCACAGAGCTAAGAATCATCAAATGGAGAAATTCAACATTGCAGTTAATGAGGCAAGGAATATAGATTTTTAAGACTAGAAAAGTCACACATTTATTTAAAACCACTTAAAAAGTATCAATTACTATCAAAATGCATTACAACAACAATGTAGCAGTTAACATAAATATACTGTACATCCCCACATCTGGAAAATAGCGCAAATGTACAATGCTGGATTTAAGACACCAATTCAAGTTGTTGTATGGATGGTACTGTTTGTTAATAGCAATAAGCACTAAATATAGACTTAAAAAAACAAAACATGCACTAGCCTGACAACTCATGTCAAGACCTGTGTCTTTCTTGTAAACATTTCCTGGAGCATAAGTTAAATAAGAGCAGCAACTTATCTGATATGAGATAATGTCTTATATTTTGAAGTAAAGCCGGTACAATTATTTATTTATGTGGACGGATATTTTCCACCGCAGTCAACAAATCTATATATACAGTACGTAGTGAAATTCAGAAGATTATAGATTTGTGAAATCAAGATGGGAACTTTGGAAAGGAACAATATCTGTACAATCACAAACACAACAAAACGTCCTTGCCATGTCCCGTACTAAATGAGATGCGATTACACTTTGTGACAATCACAGAAACATTTTATCTTTATGCCTCGTCATGTCAGGTTTCCTAAACCACTAATCCCCCGCTTACATGTCGTTAAAAGCAGGTGGAATCCCACTTTGCTCAAGTGTGAACACTTCAGCTCGTATTCAGATTTAAAAGCAGATATTGAGGATTCATCAACACAAAGAGGCGTCTCTTGGACTCTGTTTATCTCTACTGATGTGAAGAACTGTAATGTGCTTATGTCAGAAACCAGAAAGGTGATCACATATATCCACAGCCCGGAGCTATACTTACTAATTACAATACCCGCATTTTGTTACACATGAATTTTGTCATGGCTGGAGGATGTGTGCCAACTATCACCTTGATGAGAGAGTAAATAAATTCAGGGCCATCTAAGGCTACGAGGTGCAGAGGGTTGGACGGCTGGGGATTGTGGTTATTGTCTATATTATGTTACAGTCTCTGCTGAAGCCGAAAGAGGGGGGGGAAGAAAAAAAGAAAATGGAGAGCCACAATCCTTCACATTGTTCAAGTCCCTCTTCCTGCTGCTGCTGATCCTCGGCCATCTATGTTGCCCTGACCCTGATCACAACCTGGGGGGGGGGGGGGGTGGGGGGGATGAAGTTACAGGAAGCCTGATGTTCCCGGGGAGATAATGCTACTCCATGGTGACAGCTCCCTCTTCACATCCCCTTTGAATGGCTGCCTAAAGGAGGAGAGAGAAAAGGGAGTGGGGTTTGAGAAGAAGAGACGATTTTTCCTGACATGTTTTAACATTTATAAAAAATAATTTGCTTGGAATAATTATTTATGTCTGATGTGTTTTTTATCCCTTCTTAAGCAGATGAATGCTAAAAGTGCCTTCCGGTGCCAAACACACACATGCACATACATCATTAGCACAGTGACGCTTACACATAGAAGTGAGGCAATAATAAACTAGAAGGCCAGATGCCCTATCCCGTAATGTTGGCAAAAGTGGAAAATAATTAGTGTATCCGCCGCGTGATTCGGATCCACTCCAACATGTAATGGGTTCTTCGTTGGCCAATGCTACACCCTTCCACCAGATTCCATGAAAATCAGGCCCGTAGTTTTCCAGTAATCCTGCTGACGAACAAACACACCAAACCGAAAACATAAACCTCCTTGGCGGAGGTAACAAAATGCATTTTTGAGTGGACGATGACTTTTAAATTACAGCAGCCACCATTACTAGCGGTTTTACAGAATGTAAAACCAAATCTTTTCAGTTCCTTTCAGTAGTTTTAATGTGGCAGGGAGGTTTTCCCCAAACTAACTGTATGTTAACCAGTTTTACGTTTAGCTGAGACATTTTGGTCATTTGTTATCATCTTGATACAACTTCAAATCCCAGTACCTACTTCTGAAAAGGTAAAGATGTTGGTTCTGCTATATTCTTTCCTACTTACTTGTGAGAAAAATAAAATCTAATTCATATTTATCATCCGGGGTCAGAGATACTGCTGCACTTCCTACACTTTCTCTAGCTTGCAACATAACAGGAATCTGTCGTCACGTGAAGTCAACATGGCTTAGGTTGGATAATGCCGTTTCTTTCCCATCCTCTCAACATGACGAGGCAGTCTTTGTTAGTGCTGGCTGAGTGGGTGGTCGGCTACAAAAAACGACTCCTCCATCTCTCCTCAGCCAAAGGATCGTCTCTGGCAGTCACAAAGGATGTGTTTGACAAAATTGGGCCTAAAGGGGATCTAGTCTCAGCGTGTGGTTGGTGTCTCTGCAGCCAGACTCCACCAAGCAGCAAACATCAGGCATAACAACACCTGACAGAGTTGATTCAAGTGAAAATACACCACACAATATAGTGGTTAAAAACAACTAGCAGGGAGTTAGAAGGGAACATACCAATAAAAGCGACCTTTTTTATTTGCCATGTCATGTGTGCCTGCTTATTCCCCCTTTTAAGTGGAGCAATCTTTAAGACTTCCTTATGATAGTCAATAGATGTCTGACACTTGCCAGACCTCATAAGTACAACACACACACACACACACACACACGCACGCACACGCACACACACACACACACGTGGTGGTTTGGACTAACCATTAAGCCCTATTACAGGCTTTATGGTAAGACCACCAGGCATAAGAGCCGGAGGTACTCGATCATCAATTTAAGATGCAAGAGAGCATGAAGAGATGTTATCAACCAACTAAGAGCACCAGAGTAACTGGGTCAGGCCATCTTCCCTGCAGTGACTCAAGTTTTATGTTTAAAATGTGAAGTTGACAGCAAAACATGATGTGCCTTAAGGGAAGGGCTGGAAAAGACTAATGTCCTACTTTTATGTCATCTAACAGTCATATACTGCAAACAAAAATGTAATTCCAGATTAATATTCCCATCAAATATCCAAAGCTTTATTTTTTCCTTTTAGATTGAACAAGATTCATAGTCCGTTGGCATAAACATTCATATCCGGCACCTGCTTGCCCGACACAAAGCTGTCCGCTCCCCGATCTGAAGGGAATTTGACCACCCTGCTTGTGAGAGCTATAGTACTGTATGTCCCAGGACTCTCTTTGTGGCTCTTTTGTCATTAGTAAAAAAGGAAGAAATGAAGGGAAGTAAAAGCAATAGAATCACACTCTCCTGACTCATGCTTTCCCGTTTGGAAGGACTGTAAAGGAGGAAGACAAAAAGACAAGGAGAGCTGTACACAAGTAAAACACAATGTTCAAATATGTCAGAGAAGTCCAAAATCTCTGCTTCAAAAACTCATAGCCTGTGAAGGAATATGTAAGTCTAAAATGTTTAAACTACTTGTTGTCAACTGATAATTGAGTGTCATCACTGGCAAATGCATACAAAATACTCGAAACAACGCAATGGCAGTCTAGTTAGAGTGTTATAACATGCTGGAATCCCTTTGTGTAACTCAAGATGTGGAGACCGGAACATGAACTGTTATTTTACAGTAAATCTCACTTTTGTTGTAAGTCCGCTTTTGTTTTCTGAACAACTAGAGTGGACCGTTCTGGTAAAACCTGTTTGTAAGGAAGACGTAAGAGTTGTATAGGCAGATGACAGTTGTACTCCCTAACTTCTAGTGAACTCCATCACAGGGCATTTACTATTGTTCCATGTCAACATCTTGTTGCAGGCAATGCATGTTTAATGTCCACGATTAGCCAAAAGTTTGCCAGTGAAATTTCCACATTTATTTGATCATAATATTAGTATAAAAAAACATCATATTCTGTTTTGCAAGATTTGAAATGAGTGAAATTCAGAAGATTATAGATTTGTGAAATCAAGATGGGAACTTTGGAAAGGAACAATATCTGTACAATCAATTCAAACACAACAAAACGTCCTTGCCATGTCCCGTACTAAATAACATGCGATTACACTTTGTGATAATCACAGAAACATTTTATCTTTATGCCTCGTCATGTCAGGTTTCCTAAACCACTAATCCCCCGCTTACATGTCGTTAAAACCAGGTGGAATCCCACTTTGCTCAAGTGTGAACACTTCAGCTCGTATTCAGACTTAAAAGCAGATATTGAGGATTCATCAACACAAAGAGGCGTCTCTTGGACTCTGTTTATCTCTACTGATGTGAAGAACTGTAATGTGCTTATGTCAGAAACCAGAAAGGTGATCACATATATCCACAGCCCGGAGCTATACTTACTAATTACAATACCCGCATTTTGTTACGCATGAATTTTGTCATGGCTGGAGGATGTGTGCCAACTATCACCTTGATGAGAGAGTAAATAAATTCAGGGCCATCTAAGGCTACGAGGTGCAGAGGTTGTAATAACAGTTGTTTAATGTCCACGATTAGCCAAAGGTTTGCCAGTGAAATTTCCAAATGTATTTGATCATAATATTAGTATACAAAAATGTCATATTGTGTTTTGCAAGATTTGAAATAATATTACCCATACCTACAAAAGGACAACCGAAGACAAACAGTTACAGAGAAGCTTCTCATTTAGTCTTTAGTCTTTCTAAGCCAACTCGATATTCTGAAAAGCGCTGGACCTCCAATATCATGGCTGGTTATCAAAGCGATCAGACAAAAGCCACAATTTGCCAACTCTGGCTGGTGGGCATATGCTTACTTCCACTGTGCCGTCCCCCTCCTTCTGTGGAGCTGGCGGAGCCTGGACGACTGCTCTGCTGCGGCTCAGAATGGGAAAACAGGGGTGCCAGAGCCGGGCCTCGAGCCCGGTGAGCACTGCTGTTCTGGCTGTCTGCTGTGTCAGGTGTACGGGGAATCTTGGGCTGGCTTGTAAATGGAGGGACGTAATCAACACTGAAGAAGAAGAAGAAGAAGAAGAAGAAGAAGAAGAAGAAGAAGAAGAAGAAGAAGAAGAAGAAGAAGAAGAAGAAGAAGAAGAAGAAGAAGAAGAAGAAGAAGAAGAAGAAGAAGAAGAAGAAGAAGAAGAAGAAGAAGAAGAAGAAGAAGAAGAAGAAGAAGAAGAAGAAGAAGATTATGAGTTTTGCTTTGTGGTGGTAATAAATGATAATAAACAACAAAGCACTACTAATAATAAACACCATAATACAGAAAAGGTTCTGTGAAAACAATTAAACAACATTGGCTTATGAAAAGTCTCAAAAATCAAACAGGAACATATGCTGAGGCTACATTGACCAAGCCAGCCTTGTGGGACACGACAAAAACTGTCCTTGGTTTGATTCTTTTTGTGTTAGTTCTTATTATAGCTCCTAAGTAGCTGTGAGACATGAACAGATCTAATTTAACAGAAGGTTTGATAGCACAGAAATCATGGCTTTCCAGAGTACAACATCAACCTTGCACAAGCCTCTTGACCTTGACACTTGATAGCATCCGTATCACTTGTTTTAGTCGATAGCCGGCCTGCCAGACTATTTCATCGATACTTCCAAGGTACCCGGTGGGGAGAGCCATCAGGACGGTCATCCATACCATGCAGATTCTTAAGGTGTAGAATTCAACTCAATATTATGTTTTTTGGGATGTGCAGATATTTTTTAACCTAGAAATTGCAGGTTTTTATGCTATAAAACACATTGAATATCATTAATAAGTTGTTTTAAAGTGAGAGGCAGCGTTGTTTGTATTTATCTTTGCTAAATCCTTATATAAACACAGCTTTTGTCACCAATCTTTAGTTGTATTTCTTTCACACTTTGAAAGCGCCAAGTGCTTAAGATTGTACCTGTGGTTGTGCTGCTTGCAAAAGAAAACCTGCATATTTTTAAAAAACTTTTTGTTCAACCTACACATGCTCTAAAGTATGAATTAAATTGCATAGCTGGATCCTTTTTTTACACTAATATTTTGCATCTACGTTACATCTGCTTATGTGTTACTGAAACCACAAAGAGGGCAATTTGTAGTCATGTCTGTGTGAATCTGAGAAACAGGATCAGAATAAATGACTGTCCTGCCTCCAGCCACACAGTGAAGGCCCACACTCTGCTTGTGTCCTTATCAGACCGGAGCCAAATGACCTACATCCTGTGAAGCAATCCCATACCATAATAGATGGATGGATTTCATTCAGCTCATTCTCGTTTCTCCTCGCAGTAGTTACATTGGCTCCAACATCCCTGATATCATCTGGATGTTACAAACGCAAGTGGTGGCCTCTTGACACGTTCTACAAATTTGTGTTTCCTTAAAGAGTTTGAAGCAGAACTTTTCAAAAAAGGGAATTCATTAACCTATTAACAAAGGCAAAATATATATCTTCTCTTTTGAAATTTGCTGCTAAGATACTATTTAACTTAATATCAATGACTGTGTCCTTAAATCTCTTCTAAGTATAAAAGACTTGCCTCCAAACTGGGGTGAAACGAGGCAACTGAAGTCTGTATTGTAGAGGTGCTGCTGTGCTGTACGTGTGCTGGGGGGACGGGAGGAGGGATAACTGAAGCGGCTTCCTGGGAATCATTGCTCTTGGCGGCATTCAGGAGTCAAGTTCCTCTGGGATTTGAAGAAGAGGAGAGGCAGGGGAGGTTTGATTGAATGGGTCTCTTTGTGGGAAGTGCTCGTTTAAACGCATGTCACAGTCTCACTGACCAGCTTGGCAGCACTGAGTCACCGATCGGTGTGGAACAACACTCTTGCCAACTCTCTCCACAGACACACAAATACGCTGACACACATCTCAAGAGTCTCACAGGAACCTCAGCTGACTCGCACTGTTTTTTCTTAATTGCACAATTTCCTAACGACCTTACTCTGGCTCTCTTTAATGGTAGTTGCTACAAAACAAACTGACCATAAAACACCTACAAGCTGAAAGCTCGTCATTCAAATACTGCAGTTTTATTATTTATATATGTATGTATGTATGTATGTATGTATGTATGTATGTATGTATGTATGTATGTATTATATATATATACATACATATATATATATATATACATACATACATACATACATACATACATACATACATACATACATACATACATACATATATATATATATATATATATATATATATATATATATATATATATATATATATATATACATACATACATACATACATACATACATACATACATACATACATACATACATACATACATACATACATACATACATACATACATACATACATACATACATACATACATACATACATACATACATATATATATATACATACATACATACATACATACATACATACATACATACATACAATACATACATACATACATACATACATACATATATATATATATATATATATATATATATATATATATATATATATATATATATATACATATACATATATATATACATATATATATATACACACACATTATATATATCACTTCTGTTGAGCAGTGAACTGAAAATGCATATGTATATGTATATGTATATATATATATATATATATATATACATATATATATATATACATATACATATACATATACATATATATATATATACACACATTATATATATCACTTCTGTTGAGCAGTGAACTGAAAATGCACTGAAATTACAACAGGCCCCTTCTCAGTAGGGGCTGTATATATATCGCTCCTGTACCGTAATCTATCATCCATCTTGTTTCAGTAACTGAACCAGCCTGCGGTCAAGAGAGGACTTTTCTCAGAAGTGACGATGCCTCTCTTGCCACAGTGTTCCAGATCCTCATTCTATTTGCAATGCCCGTTGAAGCATGCTGCAGCTAGAATACTTCCGTAAATGTATTTTATATCTCATGTTACGTGTAATCTGGAGGTAGCCAGAGAACAAACTGATAATTGAACTGAAATGCACTGCTTCTAATGCACAAATGGATCGTTCAAAGCCAACTAAGGCCTAACATCTGCCAACACAATATTATCATAAGTGTATTATTCACCACTTCATTTTTTAAATATCGCGGTTATTATTGTTTTGGATGTTGATGGAACAGCCCGCATGGTGGCGAGCTGTCGTCTGTGGTGTGAAATTAATCCATATCAAATTTAGCAACTCTCGCTGTTTCCGCCATTGGGCTGCAGCAACAGAGCCTCATTAAGTGTGTATGCGTGTATGCGTGTGTGTGTGCAGTTAACACTTGTGTGTCAGTTTACCTGGCAGAGTGTCCATTATGTTCCTCCTGGGAACGTCCTTTTCTGGCTCGCCCTTCATATGGCCCGTCCAACTCTGACTCCTGGGACAGCCGGCCGCACTCGGAGTCTGAGTGTGTTTTTGTATATGACAGAGAGAATTAGAGCTTCATCACACTACTTTTGGAACTAAACCAAACTACCGGTATCTGGCTTTGAAATGTTCTATTCAAAACTTAAATAAAACAATGCAGCAGTAGCTGTTGCACATTTAAGGTCACTATGGAACACATGAGCACAACCCGATGCCCCGCTGACGTATGCTTCATGGAAAGTTAAAATAGGTCATGAGCCATTTGGTGGATGCTTTCTGAGGAAGTCGCGAGAGCTTCCTTGCCTAGAGGACACTGGGCAAGACTTCACATAAATCCACATAAAGCGCAGCACGTGGAAGGGAAATGAAGTTGTCCAACACATTTCCGTAACGTGTCCATCAACGTGTATTGAAGTATTGGTAAATGACATTTGGAAGGTCCACCCACCTATACTGTGACGTAGGGAGTCAGCAGTGCTGGGGCGACTGCCGGAGCGCGTTGGAGGTCGGGAGCTGTATCGAGAAGGAGGCAGACTTCCTTCCTCGCTCTTCTGTCTGCTAAAGGAGAATTCCCTGTCCCTGCTGCCCTCACCCCCCTCACTGCCTGATCGATAGTCCCTACACAAAACACAAACAACACAGAAATTGCATCGGGATGTTCATATTTAGTCGTCAGTATCATTTCTTTGATATATATCACATCTTACTGGCTGTACAAAAACAGTGTATCAATGACTTGCTGTGAGTTGATGCTCCCTTATCTCTGAGGTCAGGTCAGGTGTATTAGGTGTAGTTTTTATTGACAATGATCTGCCTTGTAGTACAAAGCGGCTCCAGTTCCAGTGTCATCCTGCTGACTCTTTGCGATGAATAATGGCAAAATGTATTTGAACCCTTTCTCGCTTCGAACCGACTGCACTAGTTTTATTAGATCTTCAGAATCTGTGTAGTTGAACAAAGGGGGCAGCGTTCATTGTCAAAAGGACCTACAGGTTGGACTACGAGCTCTGTAAAACTATCCACTCGAAGAGAAAAGAGGCCAGACATCACATGACTTTATCCAAATATGGTTTTCTGTGGTGTTTTACACATTTCACGACTTCCTACTGTACAATGTTGAACTAAACAAACTCATGCACACTTGTCAACATGACACCCACAGAGACTATGAATTAGCATCTCCGCTGAAGAGTGAACTGACACAGCCCGTGTGTGTGTGTTTAACTTACACCGCGTTGACATTACGATGAGAACTTGGGGTGACTGGCCGTTGGAGGGGTTCATCAACACTTGCTGGCAGCAGAGGGGTCGACTTCCTCTTCACTCTTGCCATGTTGGTCATAATCTACACACACACACACACACACACAAAGTAATTTATATAATTAATGTTATATCTGCGTTCATTTGCGAACGTGTTTCCATCTCTAAAAACAGCAGAGACAGAGACAGTAGAGATGATGTCATGCAGAAACAAAGCTCAGGACACATCCATGGACAGTGAATAATAGAAGAACCTCTGGGACAAGTGTGTAACCAGGTCTCTCTCTCTCTCTCTCTCTCTCTCTCTCTCTCTCTCTCTCTCTCTCTCTCTCTCTCTCTCTCTCTCTCTCTCTCTCTCTCTCTCTCTCTCTCTCTCTCTCTCTCTCTCTCTCTCGTTACCTTTAACAGCGGCATCTTCAACTAGCTGGAACTGTGTCGTACACACAAGCAATGTGCAGCTGGCTCGTCCGCAGTCCGCAAAAAACTTATTCAAAAGCTAGCAGCCTTAATATGAGTAGTTTACGTGTCTGCTAATCAAACAACAACATGTTTATATAGCTTGAGCATAGTGAGGAGTTTAGTGAGTGTGTGTGTGTGTGTGTTATGCTCTTACGCCAAGGTACTCAGTGGTCAGCAGACTCTCCCCCGACAATTCCCTGGGCTGTGGTTGGAGAACTTCCTCTATATCAAGGTCTGTCTCCATTAAATCTTCCTGTCACCAGACAATGACAGTATGCAATCAAATAACAAACAGCTGACAACATAACCTTGTTTCTGAAACTTTAAGGAGAAGTCTCCCATATAAAAGTCTCTGAGGTGTGTTGACTGCCCTGGTGGTTAGTCTGGTGGTGCCTAATTTACTGTTTAAAATGAACTTTAATTGAAATAACATTGATGTGAGTCTAGGAACTAGGTTGAAAAATAATACAATGCTTTGCACCAAGTCACACGGTACCAACAAGAGACCAGTGTAGTCTACACTTGTTGGAATCACTTACACAAGTGGGGAACATACAGTATATCAGTTTAACCTTATGGTTAAAGGATAGCAGCAACAAAAACACCACATGTGAGATAAGAGGCAATGGAATAAGGGCACTCACACTTGAGGAATTCTTACGAGACCATGAGGGGAACAGGGAGACACACATACATATACACACACGCCTAGGAGACTCTGGCCATTCCCACTTTAAGTTACCACCACATACTTTATCTTGAAAACCTACTTTCCCACAGAATCCAATCTGCCAAGATCAACCCTACTGATCCCCCCCCCCCCCGCTCCTCCCTCCATACACACAACACCCAATACCGGTGTCATGGTGAGTTTGGGAAAGGTGTCAAACATGAGGTGTTCATTTCTCCTCGTGCTTTCTCTCACCCTCGTTTGTCATCCATTCTTATTCTTATTCTTATTCGTATTATCTGTTTTTATTAACACATTCCTATAGTTGTGTATTAATGTGTAGATGAGTATATAATATGTTGTTGTAAAACATAATGGGCTTACATCATTGTCATCCTCCCCTTCTTCATCATCATCTGACTCTGGCCCCTCCTCATCAGCTGTGCAGAACACAGCCAGAACATAAGGATTAAACAAACCAGTACATTTTCCATAAAACAACGGCAGCAGGAGTCACTCACTGCTTCACTCTGGAATATAATTCCAAAAGGCACATATCGTAGGTTAACTGATCAAATAAAGACATTAAGGATTTTGATTCAAGTAAACCATCAACTCTCTCAAAAAACGGATTATTGCTAATATTTAACACATTATTAAACATTTACAAAAGCCACTCAACTTTATATATACATGTAGTTCTTCAATGTCCTGCTATTTAAAGCACTTCCTCAAGTGATTTGAAACCACCAGTGCATGACTACTGACAGTTACACCAGCTAATCATTATCATAAAATAGCACAAGGTCACTTTCAGTTGTCACAGTATTTGATTCTTAAATATACACACACCAGCAGTAGATACTGTACACATACACATTCATAGAGTAGAATACATCCGTTGGAACGGTACATTTGACTTCACTAACCTGAGTTTAGCTGTTTAATGATGAACTTAATCTGTCTGTTGAGGTCTGGGTTCTCCTCTTTGCTGTAGCAGCGAAGAATCTCCTCCACACTCTGCACACACGTGAGAGAAAACACATGTCACACCAGTGCAGGCACAGAACTTCACAGCTGAAAGACAAACTCAAGGGCTATTTTTCTATTTAGCTTGAGAATCAAAACCAGCGACTTGAGTATTCAATGGCAGCACATGCTGTTATAACAATTGGCTGGGGGTCAAAAAGTGCTGATTCTAAGTTGATTACAACGTATTGTGATTGTGTTACTAATGATCATTGATGTTTGAGGCATCAAGGATGGACCCAGACCAATTACATTTCCAACCTGCGTTTCGGACACATATACGACCCACTAGCTCCCCAGTATCTGGGTGCAGCGACTGTGTCTCATTACTGTGAACACCTGTTGTTTCCCGTCCAAACACAGGCTGCGTGGTGACATGAAGAGACAAACGCAGAGCAAAAAACACAAACTGCGTCTGTTTCCTCCAAGCAGGTGAAGACATTTCTGCTATCTCACCATCTCTTTGGCTTCCTGTCTCACAGAGGGAATACACAGGATACTGTACAGGGCTCCATTCACATACGGTCGAATCTGAGAGAGCAAAGTGACACACACACACACACAGACACACAATCACACACACACACACACACACACACACACACACACACACACACACACACAGACAATCACACACACACACACACACATACACATACACAAAGGAAACAAAGCTTATGCAATGGATTCAAATACAAGCGTCATTTTATAGACTTAACAGTGTGTCATAGTAGGTAATAAGATAAAAGAAATGGTAGCAGTGTGAAGACAAGAGGTGTTGTTAAAGTTTTATAGACTTAACTAAAGTCATAGCTCATTTTTATCAAGGAAGCCAACACTCTTGAAGGCATCATAAACTTATTTGTATGGCAAGCCTGGATGTGTCTACTTGGGTTACAGAGGTATTAACATTCCAACAGATCACCTGGTGGTGAATTCATGTATTTATGTGAACGCTGTGAACTAGCGCTGTGTGTTGTCCACTATGTGTAAGTGTTGATGGATGTGTGCATCACCTCATGGTTCTCATGTCCGAGGAGGTCAGTTAGAACCTTTAGCACATGCTTGGCGTTCTCTGCACACTTCCTTTTTCCTGTACAAACACACACACACACAGACACACACACACACACACACACACACACACACACACACACACACACACACACACACACACACAAACACACACACGTCAGTCTTACAACCCAAAAGTAAATCATCCTAACTACATTTTACTTATTAATATTGATTCCCTCCAGTCCAATTATTATTATGTTCTCATCTTTCTGTGTGTAAGATAATAAAACTGATACATCAGTGCAGTGCTTTACTGTGGCATAACAGTAAAAAAAAAAACTGAAGGAAGTACTGAGAAAGAGGGAGAGTGTCTTTGTTGATGGTGTGTGTGTGTATTAAAGGGAAGTAACATGAACACAGATACACTCTAGATATGGTCTAGAGAAGAAATAAGTTTTAAAAAAAGGAGAGTGCGTGTTCAGAAGAAGCTGCAA
This sequence comes from Cottoperca gobio, assembly GCF_900634415.1. Taxonomy (NCBI): domain Eukaryota; kingdom Metazoa; phylum Chordata; class Actinopteri; order Perciformes; family Bovichtidae; genus Cottoperca; species Cottoperca gobio. The sequence goes on from NC_041358.1 coordinate 17,618,614, forward strand.
AAGCTAAAATGTTGTATTAAATGGAGACCCAAAAAAGAATGGCCTTTACTCTGCCCGTAATAAAATCATCCAACAGGAACACAGTTACGACAGAGTCTGTACGGCTTTAAAAGAGATACAAAATGATTTACACTGACATCTTGGACTATTAATAAGCTCAAATTTTTCTCCATGTGTTTCTTGGTTTCACTTCAAGTAACCCTTGGTAAAGTATCACAGGACCAGCTAGATCTATAGAGTGGTGTACTGTTACTAAACAGGTGGCTTTAATCCTAAATTACAGTTAAACTCCCCTTGAGTTGCTGCTAGCTGATATACTGTAGACAATTTTTTCATCTCTTCAAATCTATAAGTAAAGAGTCTTGTTCAACTGTGTCTCTGTTCTGTATCTCGCCTTTACCTTTTGTACGCAGACACAGGTTCATGAGCAGAGCAGCAGAGTACTCCAGGGTGTGGTCACTCAGGCAGTCTGAGTCCTGCAGCTCATCTACCAGCCAGCCAATCAGATCGTCTGCTATCATGGCGGCCTGCTGGCTCCTCCTAACCAAAACAAAAAAGGATAAATGATGGATTAAAAAGCAACATATTTGTGTTCCTTAACAATAAAAAGAAATTATGGTTTGATGTCCAAGAAAAAACAACAACTTTAAAATGCAAATGATGTCCCATCACATTTAAAGAGAAACTGTGAGCATGAATTTAGTCGTTTGAATTAAAGCCAAGAGAAGATTTTCAAATGCAACTCAACAATCTGTTCCTTCTTCTAGGTAACACTGTTAGGTTTCTTGTCCATGTTAACGTAGGTTTCCTATAACTATAGGGTATCTACCAGTCGAAATAATGAGAAATACCCATTTTTGACAAGGTGATTTATTTATTTACCTGAGGCTGAGTTTCTGCAGGGCCACGAGCACATTCTCTCTAGTCATGGAGTCTTTTTCCTCCGTCCTGAGTGCCTCTGTCAGAAGTTTCAGTAGCATGGGGATTTGGGAGAGGTAAACCCGACCTGTAAGGATTAACAAGGCATGAAATTTAGATCAAAAGTCAAGAAAAAACCCTTCCATAAAAGGCCTCCCTGGACAATACAGAAATAAACCAGTTGTACCTAAGTTACAAGTAGTGGCTTCAACAATAAAAAGCAGACTTAAGAATTATCTTAACAACATCGTCCGTTTACAAAATGTCTTTCTGGCAGGCTGCTGCAGAGGATCATTAGCGGTTTCAAACCTGAATGCAAAGTTTAAGGGAAAAAGCTTTTGAGGTTTTCCGTGAATCTATGTCAACAAATGCATCCAGTCAGACAATAACTCACAGTACAAAGAAATAATGCTGCTCGAGCACTTACCCTCCGCAAGGGAAGCGGATGCATTGATGAGACGAGCCATATACTGGCGGACGATCTCGTTCTTCGATCTCATTAAATGAAGCACCGCTTTCTATGAAAACACAAAATGCAGGGTAGTTTAGAATTAGATCCAATTATAAAACGTATAAGAAGAAAAGGGCTAACAAGTGTGTCTGATCAAATTCCAGCGATCTGGAATGTTAAAAATGATCAAAACTGAAGGAGAATTATACGTTACCTGTACTGTAGCTAATGTTGCCCTTGCTTTTTATATAGCAAGTATAGACAATGTCTTTGCACTGCATTGCATTAGTATTTTGCCATCCAGCGATATTTCATTGTGCATTTGCAAGCTAAAGTTTCTCACTTTATACAGGAATAAAAATCAATAAACCTTTGAAATAAGCATTCTACATTAAGAATTTACAATTGTGTGAAAGGATGTCTTGAAGTTACAATCTCCAAGATCTCCGTTTTGTTTGCTTTGGCGACACCTCTGGCGATTATTGGTAATTGCAGGCGTGTTTTTGGATCTCACTTCTCAGAGATTGCTGCTTGTGATTTTTTCCAGGGAATGTCACCACAGACACCAAGTTTGTAATACTGCAAATGCAAGTGCTTTCATTAATGGGCCATGGGTTCAAGCACCATTGTGTCTCCTCGTTCGGTGATAGTGACTGAACGGACATATATTTAAATGAATATCTTCAAGATTACTACTAAAGTTGACATGGAGACAAAGGCCACACGCTGACCAGAGCACTAGGAAAAACGTACTTTTGCTCCTTGTAGGGTAATTAATGTTACCCTTAATTACAGTTGGAGAAAGTGTATTAGTGACAAGAGTGCCGCTGTTCCTGCAGCCTATCAGCTCGAGCCTGTTGAATAAGAGTTTGGTTGTAATGAGAGTATATCCAGCATGCAGAAGAAAAAGTGAACTGTAGTCAATGTTCGACTCCACAGAGCACTGAAGCCCCCACTGGGCACAGAGCGCTGTTCACCTGTTTATTCAAAGTTTATTGAGCGTGTCCAAAATGCACCAACTTAGACACTGCACGTCCAAGCCCCAGCAATACACCGGGTGTATTGTGTGTAAGGACAGACAGATGGACAGACAGACGGACAGACGGACAGACGGACGGACGGACGGACAGGCGGACAGACAGACAGACGGACAGACAGATGGACAGACGGACGGACGGACGGACAGGCGGACAGACAGACAGACGGACAGACAGATGGACAGACGGACGGACGGACGGACAGGCGGACAGACAGATGGACAGACGGACAGACGGACAGGCGGACAGACAGACGGACAGACGGACGGACGGACAGACGGACAGGCGGACAGACAGACAGATGGACAGACGGACGGACAGACGGACAGACGGACAGACGGACAGACGGACAGACGGACATAAATTCCTTGTTTTACAGTTAAAAGAAATTGACACCCTTCCACTATTATTGTGGCTCCTACAGTTCATGACTCCAGTGTCATTTAGTGTTGGCTTGGAGGGCCCCGGTAAGTACATAAACACAGAGCTCAGGTGTGAGGTGAGGATCTCTTACTCTTCTGTGAAGGGATCGTCTTTAACCTGGAGCCCTACAACTAAAGGCTAGGTGAAGGGAATGTGAAAAGAAAAGGAAAAAACAATAAAGCATGCAAGAAAGGCTTCTGAAAGCCTTTTCAAATGGTGAAATATGTTATATAATGCTGTGCTTTTTTGGTATATAAAAACTGAGACTGGGAACATGTCATAAGATTAAAATAAAATAATTAAAATTACACATACACATCAATAATATTATGGAAAATCAGGTGTCAAATTTGATTATTTTCAAAAACAATTATAAAGAGAATGATGAAGAGTTACTAAATATGACTTAACTAAGTCAATTTATCCATCCTGGGTTCATCATGATTGAAGAATGTGCCAAACACAAAAAGACATTGTCTTGATTGACCTGAGATATTTTTAATATTAAAAAATATAAATATTTTCATGTCTGATTATTGATTATTTCAGTTCCCACGTCTGATATCTGTTGAAAATCATTTTGAGGGCTTTATTAAAAAAATGAAATAAAATAAAATACTGTATCTCTAGTTCACGCTTTCAGGAAGACACCATTTTTTTTTTCTTTTAAAGATTTTTGTAAATCAATAGCGAGAACTTGTCTTACAAGGAATGCAAAAGTGAAAAGGCATGAAATATTATTCATAAAAACAAATATTGACATCTGAAATGCTTTGTCCAGTTTTTCTACAGTATTTGCTCTTCACTCACTTCAAAGTCAAAGGCAGGTGAAAAGCAAACATGTGTTCACCCAGGAAAGGTGCCAACTAACCAGCTCAGGCCTTACTTATATAATTATAGCCTGGGGATTAATTACGTACTGAGGTCAATGGACAATAAAGTTATATTATACTTTGGGCTCGGATGTTTGAATGAAATGTAGGTCGGGGGAAAACAAAATCACTGTCATTTCAGTTCACATCAGAATAGAAATCTGCCCTAGTAACTGCTTTATAGTGTTAAAACACGGCCCTATACACTAACATTAAAAGCGATCCAACCTGTTTTGTGCTGTAGCGCTCCAGCAGATCGTTACTGATGAAGGCCTGAAGCACTGTGTCTCTTTGTTCACCAGGGAGTGAGCGAGTCAGTCTCTGAAAAAGAAAGAAAGAAGTGAGAAACAGACCCAGCGATGAAGTAAAAATGCTAAGTGAATATGAATGATGCTCACAAACTGCTGCACTTATGAGCTTCTCTTCACACTGACCCAATGCAGCAGCTCAGGACATCACTATAGGGTTTATTGGGCTGCTACGGCTTTGTGCGAACAGTATATAATGAATGCTAAGACGGCAAACTTTTATATTTGCTAAGTTGAACTTGAATCGCTCTGTTAGCTTTAAAAACATCATCCTTCACAACATAAACTGTAAAGTATAGAACATTAGCCTTTCTGTAAAATGCTAATATACTGTGGATAATAATATGAACACTCACCCAGCGCAGCGCCTGAAGCAGCAGCAACCTGAGTCTGTCTGAGCCTTCAAGCAGGTCTTTCTTTAGCTTTTCATAGTCCAGTGAGGGCAGCATTGGCACCTCCTTGGATCTCCTGGAGATTAATAAAAAAAAGAAACACAAGTCAGCCATGTTTTATTATGTTCACTTGGACGGATTAGCGTGAAACCTCTTCAAATGTAAAACTCACTGCGGTGCAATGGATGCTCGTAGCAACGACGAGGCCTATAAGAGAGAGAGGAAGATTGAGAAAAGAAGGCGAAGAGGAACAGAGTGCATGTTACATTTGATTATTTCCGACCGCGTTTATTACATTCTTATCTTAAAGTTAGGAAAACATAACCCATGCAGACTGTTTATCCGCTTTATCATTTGTACAATGTGTTGCCCATCCAAAACAATCAAGTTAGCCACCGTCTACGTAGGTCATTAGCGGGTTGTTTTTTGTTGCGGCATGCAAACATCATGCTTGTGGTGCATGCTGAATCCCCGCACATACAAGTATAGTACTGTTTGGCAACATCGCCCATGCAGTCAGTGACAAGTAGGATAAGATAATTCAGTAATTGAAAAGTACCAGAGAGGGCAGGTTAGTGTGAAACAGCCATCCCTCCATTTGTTACACCTCAGTGTACTTGAACTGTAGGCCTGCTTGTGGTTGTTTTAGAGAAAAGGAAATGGAGACTACAGAACAGAGTAATATGTCATTGGGGTGGTGGGGTGGGTGTGTGGAGGAAGGGTGAAAGAACTAATTATTAGTCGGTTTTTTTTCACTATTGAAAGGGAATTTTGAGCCCTGAAATCCAATCTGAAGCCTGGGTGCTTAGGCCTATAGCGGGAGCAATGTAAGGTCAGGGGAGTGATCCGTGTTGTCGGAGGTATCAGGTGGTCTGGCCACATTTGTTTTGCTTTGGCGTGCAGCAGGTAATACGGAAGTCGAGGAGAACGCCGATACCTGGATATATTCCAAAATTCCTTTCTCTGTAAACATTTCAGTTGTTGGAGGACAGGTCTGGACCCCACAGGGCCTGATTAAGAGACGTATGTACACAATTATTCTCCATTGCTGTCTATGAACAGGAAAGCCACACACACCTATGCTGAATGTACAAAACGTGGGGTCAAACTAAAGTCATTTAAGGAGGCAGGAGGGAAAAACTACAACGTGGCATTTCTACATTTTCAATTAATCTTGGATTTATAGGCCATGTGACTTCTTCGATTTCGTCTAAACAAAGCAAAGGCTTGACCTGAATTCTCTGACAAAGCAGAGTATAGATAAGAGATGCTTCTACTATCTTCCTCGCTTCAGCGCATCTTCTTACCATTCTTTTTTTTTTACGACCGCGGGGAGTGGACAGTTTAAGACGATCTATTGTTGAAGTTATTGTCTACGTGGACGGCTCGGCTCCTCTCATCTAATCCGGGTTCCCCCCCACGCAGCAAAAATGAACCATAGCGAAGTAGCAAGAAGAAAGAAATTACAAAATGATGAAGAGTCTGATAATTATGGTCAATTATGGTGTTGCGTTGCAATTAACGTGAGGGCTAATAATATGGTCTCTCAGATCTCAGTAAATGAACATTAAGCACTCATCACATGACAGTTTTCTTTTCTTTTTTCTCATTTCCATCCCTTTATCATCACAGTTAAAGGCCTGACATGACATTTCCTGGACATTATCTAAATAAGTATTCTAATTGAATATGTTTTTTCATGAGTGCTTGCTATACGTGGTGTTAAGAACCATCACAGTTACATAAAGCGTTCTGGTTGCCCCTTTTCAAAACAGCTGTAGTTTATTCATCCTGTTTGACACACTGAGTGTCAGAGAAGTGCTTTTAGTGCCTTGTGTTACCTTTGAGAGCGGAGGTCATTGTTACAACAAACGAGGCCAAATTTCCCTTTAAACTAGGACAATCTAGTAGGAACCAGAGGACAATGGCATGGAATCTAGACAGAGTACGAAGGCAGGCCACGAAATGTATATCTATAGTAAGGGAAGGGGAGGCAAACACGAGGAGAAGGAGAGGAGGAGGAGGAGGAGGAGGAGGAGAGACACGGCGCAAGCTAGATGAGAAGGGGGGACCTGAGCGATGAAGGAAGTAAAGATGAAAACGTATGAAACTTACATATCCATCATCATAGGGACTCATAGAGTAATATCCCTTTGTGGACAAAAAGCATCACACACGCAAAAAAACACAAAACACACAGAAAAGAAGTTGTTCAGTTCAAAACAGAAAGAAACAAGATTTCACAAACCAGAGTTCAACACAACAAAGAAGGTCACTGACAGTAAGCGTGATGGTCGAGCTTTCAGTGTGGACCGTTGATTTAGATTTTTTTTATCATCTGTGTCATAGAGTCACAGTGTGACAGCTACCAAACCATGGCAACAAGGACGTGGAAAGTTCCACCAACTATTTTGCTTTTTTTTTTTTTTTTTTTTTAAATGCAACCAGCCATCATTTTGAACGGTTGATAAACTTTACATATTGTGAGCCACTTTGACTTTGGCGTTTGAAATTGTTCATTTCCTCCATCGTCATGCATATTTAACTTTTCAACAAGTCTTCCAAAGCGTGTGTGTATTATTGCAACACCAGGATCCAGTCAACTATTTCCAGGATACAGACTGCAGGATTACTACATGGCTTTACGTGGGCTGCCCGATGTACAGGATGTAGAGGAAAGCCTCCTTTTAAAAACATCTTTAGAATAGACTTTTCAAACACGATGTCAACAGGACCAATACTTGTGACATAAGGCCCTAAGAGCACTTTCCTCTGCTGATATTAAGTGTAATACTGTGGTTCCTATCGGCATTCCCTCGCCGCTTTTGTTATTATCCGGACCAGTGAGGTGATAAAAAGAACGAGGGACAGGAGAGAGGTCTGTGTGCTCCCACTCACAGTGCCGGGTCTGGTGAAGTCAGTGCTCTGCACCACGCTCTGCCTCATCTGGCTGCTGAACAGGCGAACGAACACACTCTGCAGGTACTCAGGGGAGATCTGCAAAAACACAGCAGGCCCCATGAGCTTTAAGAGGCTGTATTTGTTTTGTGTCCCCGATTAACAGCCGTGTCATCTTATAGTTAAGTGCACGTGTGTGCATGTCGGGTCGTAGGTCTGTTTCAAAACCATGTGTATAAAAAGGCATATGCAACTGTGCTCACCACCTAACTAAATGCTCTGTGTGTGTCTGTGCAGTGTTTGTGTGTGCACCACTCATTAGCTCACACTGTGTGTGTCTAGCTTGTGCAAGTCTATGTTGTTTGTGCCTGTAGTGTGTGTGTTAGAATGTGTGTGTGTGTGTCTGTTTGCCCCACAGTCAAGCCGACCTACCATTTTTCCGCTGACGGTGGCCTCCAATGAGTCGACCAGCTCAGCAGTGATTCCAATCAGGTTGTGGTAGTCGGCCTGCATCTTGTTGAACTTCCGTACGTAGCTGGCGATGCGCCGTTCCGATTCAACCAGTTGGAGCTGTAACTGCTGTATGGCCTCTGTGCAGTCACACAAACAAACATAGGCAAAGGTCGCGAAATAGAAACGCAAACAAATAAACAATACTGATATCATGAGTGACGCTCTCTGTGAAAATGAAGGTTAAAATGTTTGTCATATAATAAGAAGTGTATCATTTTTTCACATTAAGTCTGCAAGTCAATACTTCCATCCTCAAGGGAGAACTGGCAGAACTTATATCCAGCACAAATCTTTGGCAAAGCGTCCCATCGCTGCTTGTGTGCCTTTGAATTACTGTAGGCTGTCACATTTTCTCAATAAATCCACCGTTAACAAATTAGACATATGAATGATACTAATGATGATTGGTGATGTTTGTATATGATGAAAGTCATTTGTGTTTTTGGCTAGAGAGATGGTTTTTACATCTGTATCTGGAATATTTGTCCACCACTGATAAGCAATAAGCAGGTTTGCTTTTAGGATCTCAATGTATGGGAAGCTTTTGTTACGTTCCCAAATACCGGTATATGATATGATTTCAGAGTAAAAATTAAAGCCAAAAACTACAGCACTGACAGTCACTGGCACTGACAAAACAAGTTGTTGTATAGTCTGCAGTCGGTATCTGTATTATAGTATGAATTATATAATGGAATGGAATAACACATAGAATAATTCCAATACACTGAAAAAAAAGGTAGATTATTTGAGAGGGATATTTACCTTTAGTACTCCTTCCTCCCTCCTTCTGCATGATGGCTGTTAAAGAACACAAACTAGATCTCTATTGAATACATGTCAAACATTTATATAGTAATTGTATCCCTATCCCAAGACGCATGCAAACAAAAAAGAGTGTGTAAAGATGCAACGTTTGTTTGAGTTTAACTGGACATACGACAAACCCACCATGTTATACATCCTGCTTGAAGCAGGCACATTTATTTAGGTGTAGGAGTGGGATGTGGATACGGAGCCGGCTGCTGCTGGGGGAGAGATGGATCTCAGCTGGAGATCAGACAGCTGGACAGAATCAGGTAATCAGTCACACAATATAAGCGTGGTGATGACCTGGTTCTGTTCTCTCGCAGTAGGCTGGGTCCAAGGAGAGACGTGGAGGCGCACGCACGCACGCACGCACGCACGCTTTAAGAGTGATAGATCATTTCCAAAAAAGGACGATGATGTTGCATATTGCGATATTTTCCAGGTTAGGTAAATTTGCTGCTTTCTGTTTTATGTATGTACAAAACAAGACAGATTTATTTTGGTCAGAACCTCGAGATGATAACTGTTATGTTGATCTGTATGCGTTGATCATCCACCAGTAGGGATAGGGTTTAGTTTCATGGTTTAGTTTTCATGTGGAAGGAGGAAAGTCGAGCCATTGGGTTTCCAGTAAAAGCAACAGTTCTTGTTATCCTTCACTTGCCCTTATACTCTGACGGGGCTAGGGTGAGTTAGTGTCAGATTTGGTTCTGCCATACTAAAAACACAGCCATTTATAAATGCAAATCAGACAGGATTTGTTTGGAGGATATGAAACGACCAGGTCTGGGCAACAGTCTGACTGATAATGAATTCTTTAGTCACCTACAGAAAGGCTTTTTATTTGAGATTGAAATGTGCAGCTCAGCCAGAAGAGGGAATGAAAACCTCTGTACTTGGCCCGTGGTAAAGCTTTGAGTTGTTCCCCTCTAGTTTTTTCCCCACCGGCTGAGTTATTGTTTTAAATCCAGAGCTAAAGACATTCTCCTCCTTTGATACGTCAAGAAAACTTTTACTTGTTATGAAGTCAACCAGTTTGGAACTCAGGCCACGTCTGGGTGGACTGTCAGGTGTGAAAAGTTATGTTATCAACACCTATTTAGCTGTGGTGGCAATTTGTGTAATTTGTAATACAGAAAGGTTTTGACACTGTTAGATTTTCATAGATATGTTAGATTTGTTGCTCCCATCATTGAAAACAGCAACGAGTTGTAATGAAGGATACGTATAAATTCAGCAGCCTTGGGTTGTTGGACGGCTTCAATGTGATCGAAAGAAACTGGTCCAACTTGTCCTTCAACTGCGGAATCCAGGAATCCTAAATATGCAGGATGGAAGAAAAATGTGGTTATTTTCATTCTGAGGGTAGCACCGGGTAATAATGTTGCATATGCAATAATTATTTGGAAAAACTCAACTACGTAATGTTCTATAATTAGCACCTGGAAAAGATCTTTGAAGGAGGGATGGACAGTGGGATTGGGAACGAAAGGCAAGGCATAGTAAGGCAGAAACTTGGTGGTCTGACTCAGCGCTGCTCCCCGAGTCTCCAGGTACTGCTTAAAGTGGGAAATCCTCTCCTCAAATTCAGCTCGGTCCTGGAGAAAGATTAGTTTTTTTTTTTCAAATACACAGATACATTTCAAATCAATAACAAAATGTCAGTTTAGCCTATTAAATCATTTAAAACACACATTCTTTTCAATTAGATGATTATGTCTTTTAGCCTGCTACCAGCACTGAAATGCTGCTGCTTAAAAATACATTTAAAAAAAGATACCTGTAAATTCATATAAATATATAAACTCAAACTGCAATGACTTACACAGTGAAAGGAATATCATAGAGATTAGAAACAACATCATTTATAGCCCACTGAGAACAAGCCTGTAGCACAGCATAGTGGACATCTTGAAAAATAGCCATAGTGAACAGTAGAGTTGCAAGACATAGTTAATGATCTTGTTAAAAAAAAACCATACATGTCTGCCAGGGTGCTTCCTCAGTGGAAAGATGGTGAAGTGGATGTGAAGGTAGAACTCCAGGCTCTGGGCCTCAGCGTCTGTGTCTTTTACCTCTGAGGGCATATTCTCTGTCCACAGTTCAAAGAACACTTTGTGGTCTCCATCATCAAAAGAGCTAAGAAGATCTTTCTAGAAAAGAGAAGAAGAGAAGTTGATGATAACATGACACGAGATAACACGAGCAAGACTTTTCAAAAGACCTGACAATGTTGAGAGATAGGATCAATAAGAAAGCATTCTTTAAAAAAAGTCTAATTTCAGAAACACATGTTTTTAAAACAGGTAAGTTTGTCAGTCTCAACTCTCTGGAAAATCAACGTGAGTTACTTAGACACTAGACTATAAAGCAAGCTGTTGAGTTTCATAATATTGATATTAAAGACATAGGCTAATATGTCTCAGATTGCAACAATTGCATGGTAATAACTACCAATGTGTGGGAAAATATCCTTTCAACTTTTCACCACTCTCCGTGCCCATCAGTAGTTGGCACCTTCATAAATAATTAACAAATCTACAGGAACAACAGGTTATAAGAATGTTATAATTTACCTGAATGACACAAGTCTTTGAGTCTCTGAGAGTGCTTCCTTGAGGCTTTGAGACGAGCTTTCCTTTGCTTTTGCACTCCATGTCAAAACTGTGAACAGTCTCTTCCAATTCCTCAAACTTAAGGTACTACAAAAGACACAAAACAAGCACAAGTGGCATTAAATCCACCAGTGAATAATGGAGGTGAGTTTTAAGTCATCCAAATTACACAAGCTGCACAACTTTTGCCTTGACAAAACTCTCTATAATATAATAATATATAATATCAAACGTGGTTTATTGGACAACATGTGTGCATCTTGTTTAACTGTAATGGACTTGAATTGATACTCATTCTGTTTTACATATTGCTCTGTGTGCATTCTCGAAATGTTAGTGAGTTACCTCTTTGATCATCCCAAGAAGATCGGCTTCAGTGGCCAAGATGTCCCCCATCCTGGCTGCTTCCCTGGAACTCATGTGATTGTCCAAAACCTTTAAAACACCTACTGACAGCAAAGACTTCTGCTCTCATATAACATTTGTACTTCCATGAAGCATTCTTCAGAGCCTGCAAAAGGACAGTTCATGGCACTATTAATAGCCATGTCAGTGTAGCGCCTTAAGAACTTCATCACAAAGCTCTTTCGATTAACTTTGATGCAATTTTTGTTTCAGAGTCTAAAATGCAGCTAAAGCAATACAAATGTTTTATTGTAATAGTAATATTCTTGACCTAATAACATAGACTTCTATTTTGTACTGCAATTTTACAGCTGTAAAACCACACTATGAACACAGCAATCAGATTTTTTCTGCTTTTGAAAGCAAAATGTGGCAAGCTAACATTAGTACTAGCTGACAAGCTAATCAGTTAACGTAATCTGTTATTAAGGAGAACATCATTCTCACCTTATTCACTCAAGTAATTAGTAAATATAGGCTTATATCGCCTTCAACGTGTTCATCCGCAACTTGAATTTATATAATCAATTTTTGACACGGCGTATGCGTATATCACCTACGCTGATATTAGCTAGCTAGCCATTGGCTAGCAACCGTACACAGATAGGACGCCAAAACACCTAGCAACCAAACAGTTTGGAAATTCATGCTGGAAAGTAGAGGCAAATGTCGTGAAACGTGCTTGATTTAGCAAATAAAGTGTAGCGCAAGGGTTTTTCAACATTATAGCAAAGACAGATACATAGATAGGTATAACATTGCCTTTTTTTCAAATAATATATTTTAGTTTTGTTAGACATATACAATAACAATCCGTCCACCTATTTTCAATACATCAGTTTGTATTTTCAACCGGAAGCAGTTTGCGTGGTCAGAAGTTGAGGACACCGAACCTCCTCTGATTCCGATCCAAGCGACTTCCGCATAGTCCTGCCCTATTTTGCTGTGATTGGCTAGTAATCATTGCATTGACCCGATCTTGCTATTGGATGACGCCCCCCTCACAGCTAACATCCAAAAACGCGTCGACGCAAATTGTACTAGCCAATCACAGCACATTAGTACTAGCTAATCACAGCACTGTAGGGCGGGACTAGGCGGAAGGCGATTTTGAACTATATGAGCACATTCCGCGTTTATACATCAATGGGTACAATCTGTTTCAGCAACGTTAATGAATGAAGTTGAAGTCAAATAAGATATCGCACAATTTAAGCACACGTTTCCACACAGAGAAACTGAGTGACTGAGACGTTATTTTGTGGACAGTACAGTACAAGAACATCATCTTATTTGAGGTAAGAGTGGGGAAGTGTGTGCACAACATGCTAAAGCTAACAGCTAGCCTGAAAAGGAGACACCAGTAGTTGTAGTTAACGTTATAACAATACTTTGTCTAACTTTAACTCAGCTATGCAAGGCAGCAACGTTGTTAAATTAATGTTAAGTGAGAGTATTTTAGTAACCAGCTAATTTTTGAGTGTTACATGTTTAGCTAGAGTTGATGTTCTTGGTCCACATGGACTCTTGAATGGGATTCGTAAAGCGTGAGTCAAAGCTAGTGTTGTGAAGTAGCTTTATATCATGTCATTAAACTACAAGTTGAGCAACACCTTGCACAGTCTTGGCAATATTTCATTACATTAAGAATAAAGGTCGTGACAAATGTGTCTAGTGTCAGGAAGGCAGCTGGAGATACACTGAACATTCCCTATAAAGTCTATAACGTTTTACATTTCAGCATCTTCAGTTTGATACAACTGATAACTTGTACATGTTGTCATGGCAGGTTGTTAACGAGCAGCACACTGCCTTAAATCATAAACCCTTAACGTAAAAATGCATTTAAAACGAGACCTTTTCATGACAAATATGAGCGTCTTCTGTTATATCTCTTTCTGTCTCTGCTATTAAATGTGTATTTACATATGTACTAATGTGTTGCTGTTTATATCAGTCCTTTAAGTGTAGCATACTCCTGTAAACTACAGTAATATCATTTGCATTTAGTTTTTTTTATTTATCATGATAGATATTTATGTTGGTTAATAAGACAAGTGATACATAATTTTACCTGGCATCAAAATGGCTTTAAGAAGCATTGATTCAGATACATTGTTTGCAACATCATACTTTCCCCATTAATAGATAAAATACTTGTCATTGCAGTCTAAAGCTATATATCAGTGTCATATCAGTGGTTTTCATTCAACCAATTTCTTTTCCAATAGAAACTGGCTTAATCATATCCCTTGTATTTTTCCTTTCCAAGTTCATAGACCAGGACAGAGATGGCTGGAATTCTGTTTGAGGATATCTTTGATGTAAAGGACATCGATCCCGATGGCAAGAAGTTTGACAGAGGTGTGTGAAAACTCATTATAAAACAAGGTTAAATAAGGTGTGAAGTATTAACACCTCACACTACAATAGTCTCCGGTCTCTTCTACTGTGCTGGTTATTTCTGCAGTTAAATCAACCATCAGTCACCTTACTCTTAAAAAAAGAAATACGACCAAATATGACATGATCTTTAAATCTAATGAAGTCTGGCAACTATCAGGCTAAATACCCAAATGATTTTCTTATTGGTGGACAAAAAGGGATTACATATTAGTCTTGCTTTTTTCCCAGTTGTCCAAAAACACAGCCTTAGTAATCATTAATTAATACAGCTGCAATTATCTACATTTTAGTTCTTTGTTGGTGTTCTTGCTTCTTTCCTTTGTTTTGAGTTCTGTGTAAGTTTATTTATTCCATCTGCAAAAAGTGTAAATGAAGTATAAACCTTTATTTACATTTGGTTGCTATTATGTATCGAGGTTTTTGTTCAATTACTGGTCTTAACTTTAAAACTGCAAATGAACTAATCCAAAGACTACTTCTACTTTGTGTTGTTTTATACAGTATCTCGTCTACATTGTGAAAGTGAATCTTTTAAGATGGACCTCATCTTGGATGTGAACATTCAAATCTATCCGGTCGATCTTGGTAAGAAGCAACCTTTTTGTCTGTGTGTATATTTATTTTAAGTTAAAGATTGGAAGTCTTTTTATGGTTGTTTCTCAAACAATCATATTCTAAAAACTCAGCGTGCATACAGTATGCTTAGAAAAATCAGCAATCACTAAATGCCTTCAGTCAATTTGCACTTCCTGAAATATAAAACAATAATTCAAATTAATGACATAATTGTTTGGGTACATTCACTTACACCCTCAGCATTTGGCTTTTGCTTGCAAACTCTGGCATATATGTAAGAGAAGTGACGAAATGGCGCCCCGGATTGCTGCCGTGTCTCAAGCTCCTCTACAACTCTGCATTTTAACGGTTTTACTTTGTTTCTGCATTTTACTTGCACCATTATTTGCCATTGTAAAGCTAGACAGCTAAATATATTTATTTTTTTGCTGCTGTGTCCTTTCGATTAATCCATAAAAGCAGCATGCAGCCTAACCCAGGGTGTCTAAGTGCACAATATAAACTTACTTTGCACGTTTTCATTTTATTTAGGTGACAAGTTCAGACTGGTCATTGCCAGCACATTATATGAAGATGGAACGCCAGACGACGGAGAGTACAATCCTCAGGATGACCGGCCATCCAGGTAAGACATTTGCTCTTCGTATAACGATGCATTTAACATTACCAACATGTGCTTCCTTTTGTCTTTCTTTTTAAGAATCTAATGACTGTCCCCTCTGCTATACAATCATTTTTGCTCTCATCTTGGTTTACATTTCCAGAGCGGACCAGTTTGATTATGTGATGTATGGGAAGGTTTACAAGATCGAGGGCGACGAGACATCAACAGAAGCAGCCACACGCCTGTGAGTGACGTTATACGCTTTAAGTGAAGCTTTGAAGTTAAGCTTGTGCAGTCGGTTCAGAAAGTATTCAGACCCTTCAATGTTTTCACATTTTGGTATGTTACAGCGTTATGCTATAATTGTTTAAATTCAATTTTTCCCTCATCAAGCTACACTTGATACCCCATAATGACAAAACAATAACATCATTTTAGAATTTTTTGCAAATGCATTAAAAATAAGAAACATAACATGACATAAGTATTGAGATCCTTTACTCAGTACTTAGTTGAAGCACCATTTGCAGCAATAACAGCCTCAAGTCTTCTTGGGTACGATGCAATAAGCTTTGCACATCTGGATTTGGGGATTTTCGTCCATTATTCTCTGCAGATCCTCTCAAACTGTCAGGTTGGATGGGGACCGCCGATGGAACGCCATTTTCAGGTCTCTCCAGAGATGTTCAAGTCCGGGCTCTGGCTGGGCTGCTCAAGGACATTCACAGAGTTCTTCCGAAGCCACTACTGCGTTATTTTGGCCGTGTGCTTAGGATTGTTGTCCCGTTAGAAGGTGAAACGTCGGCCCGGTCTGAGGTCCAGAGCGCTCTGTAGCAGGTTTTCATTCAGGATCTCCCTGTACTTTGCTCCATTCAGCTTTCCGTCGACCCTGACTAGTCTCCCAGTCCTTGCCACTGAAAAGAAAAAAACACAGCATGATGCTGCCTCTACCATGCTTCACCGTTGGGATGGTATTGCCCAGGTGATGAGCAGTGCATGGTTCCCTCCAGACGTGACGTTTAGAATTGAGGCCAAACAGTTCAATCTTAGTTTGATCAGACCAGAGAATCTTGTTTCTCAGTCTGAGAGTCCTCCAAGTGGCTTTCATGTGTTTTGCACTGAGCAGTGGCTTCCGTCTGGCCACTCTGCCATACAGCCCAGATCCATGGAGTGCTGTAGTGATGGTTGTCCTTCTGGAAGGTTCTCCCATCTCCACAGGATCTCTGGAGCTCGGTCAGAGTGACCATTGGGTTCTGGGGGACCTCGCTTACCAAGGCCCTTCTCCCTGATTGCTCAGTTTGGACGGGTGGCCAGCTCTAGGAAGAGTTTTAGTTGTTCCAAACTTCTTCCATGTCAAAATGATGGAGGCCACTGTGTTCTTCGGAACCTTTAATGCTGCAGAAATTATTTTGTAGCCTTCCCACCTCTGTGCCTAATCCTGTCTCTGAGCTCCACAGTCTTCCTTTGACCTCATGGTTTGGTTTTTGCACAAAAATACATTGTTAACTGGGAGCTTACATAGAAAGGTGTGTGTCTTTACAAATCATGTCCAATCAATTTAATTTAGCACAGGTGGACTCCAAACAAGGTGTAGGAACATCTCAACGATGATCCATAGAGATTGAAAGCTCCTGATCTTAATTTCAAGTTTCACTGCAAAGGGTCTGAATACTTATGTCAATGTGAACAAATAGCATCGCAGTTGCTATTGATACATTATCAGTGTTTCATTTGCCACAGTTACATATTGAAATTACCACAGAAACATTAGATTTGTTTTTTATTCTACAACATTTTTCAGCATTTAAATGATATTTGTTTGTAGGCCTACATATTTATATTATAATAAAATGTACTACTCATTGTCATGAGAAGAATACACTAGGTGGCTTTTAAGTGGATTATCCTTAGTACACTATTCTCGGCAAATTATCACCATCAGTTGTGTATTGCATTGACCGAAAGTCCTTAACTTGCCTAACAAAAGACTTGTGTGTGTGTGTGGGTGTGATAGATAATGAGCTTTAATTAAGTTTCAATGAATGTGCTCCTTCTTTCAGCTCTGCCTATGTGTCTTACGGCGGCCTCCTCATGAGGCTGCAGGGAGACGCCAACAACCTTCACGGCTTTGAGGTGGACTCCAGGGTCTACCTCCTCATGAAGAAACTGGCCTTCTAAAACACATCCTCTGCTCACTTACTTAGCCTGGTTCTTCCACTGCCACTGTCAACTTTAAAGTCATAATGAACTGCATACTGAAAACATTCGTATTCTCAACACTGGAGCACATGACCATCATCCAAGAGCAGCTCACAGACAGAACGCATGGAGGCTGAAGATATTTACTTTTTTACTTTTGTAGTTACAAAATGTTTCCTCCATGGAAATGGACTACAGATTAAAGACTGACACGTAGGAACCGATGCAACCTCCATCTGCTGGTAAACTGTAAATAAAGATTTCTTTTATACAAAATGATTCTTAGGTGGTCAGTCACCTTTTTATTTTTATTTATTTTTCTTATCTTGACATTTGTATTTTTGTTTCGTTCCATATAACTCAGCAACTGTTAAGGGGCTCTTTCAAATGTTGAATTAGGTTTTATTTTTTAACACTGGTTCTCAATTTTTGCACTGCAGCGACATTTTGTGCTGAACATTATGCGCTAGTAAAGAAACTTTAGATCGTGTTGACAGTGAAGACGTTCAGTCCAGAGTAACTGGAATCAGCACTCATCAGAATCTGCTTTGAAATCATTATTTAATGACAATTATTGTTATGCATGTGGTTTTCAGAGTGAGTAGCTGCAACATTATTTGGCCTTCATTGCTGCTACCTTTCCTTCCTTTACATACATGAACAGTCCCCAAATAAGTAAAACATTTGAAGTTAAAATGAAATGTTGACTAGATCCTCTGGCAAATATTTTAGTTAGTTGAAGTATTTTGATCACGATCATGTCATAGGCAACGGTTTTATATTTGCTTCGATGGCAGCAAACAAATGTGGACACTCAGGAGAGAGAAGATTGAATTAAGGAGAAGAGGCAGCTTTTGTGTGCAAAACAGGCTTCCCGATGTCAATGCTAATGGGTGTCACAAGATGGGAAGGAACACTGCAAGTGACTCACATATACTCCTGATATGAGCATTGAAAGCAGAATGCTGTTGAATAAACTTGTAATCTTACAAAAAGAACACCAATGCTATATAATGTGTAAGAAAGACATTGGATGAGTAGCACACCAAGTAATTATAGGAATATACTGTATATGTTAAAAGGCGTATTGGATTTAAAACTCATTTGATTTTACCATAATGGGACCCAGACTGATTAATGTGTGTACCTCTGTCACACCATAAACAGTAGGTAGCCTACTGTGAGTCATTTGCTCACATGCCCACCATGGTCAACGATCAGGTTGAGTCATTAAACAACATTGTTCCCACTAGTGTCAGCTAGTTTGATAACACCCTAAATGCAAATCAAATTCAGATTGTTATCATACAAGCATGGCAAAATGCAACTGTAACTTACAACATGTTGGACATAGAATAACAGTCTGCACATTAGTTGTCATTTTATGCAACTACAATATTAGATTTTCAGTCAAATATTTTGAAAATCAGATTTAGCCTTAAAATAATATGTTGAGGTTTTTCATTGTAATGTCTTTGTGTGTCTTAAGATAACATAGTTGTTGGTCTATTTTTAATTTACCAAAGATGTTAAAGTTAAAGGACATAACTGACTTCATCACAATTTAATTAAAACTTTTTTTTACATTTTAGAACGTTTCTTCTAGCCATTTAATGATTTCTATTTATTTTACAGTGAAAATCAGTTGTACGTTAATCCACCGGAAGTGACGATATTTGGGTTGAACTGCGCAGGTGCATGGCGGGGATGTTTGCTGCTGGTGCAATCTCACAGTAAACAATGTGTGCACAGTCGGGACTGGCACTTCAAGCATTACCTGTCCAGGGAGCTGGCGCCGTGCACACTCACGGCAGAGATATGTAGAACAGTTCGCACTCCTATATCTAGTGTTTTTCAAACTGGCCGCAGACAGCTTTAGTGATATGTTCCTGCATTCGGCTCTAATTGGAAGCACTGCTCTCGGGATTATGTCAACTGCGGTGTTTTGTAGAGAGACTAGCATGAACATGTATTTTCAAGTATAGAAAGAAGATTAGAGCAGCCTAACACGATGGATAATCGACGGAAAAGGAAGTTGACATTCTTCACCATTGGGCTCATATTTCTTCTTAGCGGTGTGGAATATGGTAAGATCTGTTTTGTGTTATCATTGTTGACAATTGACATTGACAATAAATATTAGAATGGGACACAGACATCATCAGTAGCTACGATACATTTATTTTCCCATAAGCACCTATGTTTTCATATAGAGCTATTCAATGTCACCTATTATTTTTGGTGGAACGTAGTGTTCTGGAATTTAGTGGTTTGAGAAGTTGATTTGTATTTCTTCTTCTAAAGAGATGCTTTAATCAACCATTATATGAGCCTATCAGGGAAAGAATACTTTGACAAGGTCAGCAGTAGTCAGGAGGCATTGTATACAAAAGACAGAAGTGAATCAATAACTTAATTTCACTGTTCCATTGTTGGGTTAATTGATTTTATCGGCCTACATGGTCTGTTTCACAGCCGTCCCCACACTGGCTTTGTTATTTAGTTACTTATTCGATAACAAAAAAAAGTTGAAACAAATGCCAGATTAAGGCTCAAAGAGACACCCTGTGGAATTTGTGTGGAATTGTAGAATATAAAATCTTTCTCAGGTTGTTTAAAACTCCAAAATACACCAAACAATACCCAAGGATATAACTGCGATGTTCTCACCTGAATCGAGCTGACCAGTTCATATTTAACTGAAATCTGGGTGGGGTTAGCCCATTGTTTAGGTCCCTTTTTATAAGGATGCCACCTTTAAAATGACATTAACATAATTATAATGCAATCCAATAGAACAACGCCTCTTACCACACTCCTTATATCAATACCTCTCAATAAGATTTAGAAAGGTAGTATTTATTAGGACTATTATATCCGAATGCTTCACAGTGGACATGTTGTTCATGGTCACTCACTAACGTTCTAAAAGCTGTGACAAAGAAGCAAGACTCAATTAGTTTCATCACTCCCACATGCCCTCAAATGACAAGAAACTTTGCGCAATCATTCCCCAAGAATTGAATTGGGATTGTTTTTGAGTCAGCACTAGCCTCTGTCTATATGATAACAAGGCTAGAGGCATTGATGGGGAGATAGAGCTACCACGTCCTGCTCTCTTGGCATTACTAGCACTAGACATGGAAAATATTTAAAGTTGCACCTGGAAATAATACATATTACTCTTGTTTTCACTCATTTCACCAACTCTGCCTCTGAAAAATGTCACTATATGGCTCAGGCTATATTGGTGAGAGTTACAGAGCTACATAGTGGTCCATTGACTCCACACAGATGGCTTAATCACTGAGTTAGGCAGTGTAGGGTCAGCAGATTTGGAAGACAATGTTCACTTCATATGTGTTGTAGCTGTTTTCAAATCAAGACACTGAAGTATAACTTCATAAGTAAGTGTACTTCAGGAGGCAGATATAAATGTTTCCTTTTGTCTCTCCAGCTGTAATATTGCCTACAATATGGAGGTACTTGCAGACTTTGGATGCAGTGCCTTACTTCCTGGGTTTGGCCCTGTCAGCGTTCAGCTTGAGCGGCCTCCTGTCAGGACCGTTGTTCGGCTACTGGTCCGACAGAACACGAACCACCAAGAAGATCATATTGTTCGCCAACGTTTTTGAGATAATCGGTGAGTCCACTCGTATTCCGCATTTCCATCCCTACTACCTTGAAACGGTATTTTCAATTCTTAAACACCAAACTTCATTAATTATTCTATCTGTGTTGTAATTAATGGCTCACTTTATTGTTCTACTCTGTTTTGTTTTTGCTCTCCAGGTAATTTCATGTACTTCATGGGCTACTCCAAGTGGCTCCTACTGTCGAGCAGACTGGTGGCAGGTGAGTCTGCACAAAGTGATCCATTTAGCAGGTGGCAAGTAGAATACACCGGTCATATCAGAGTAGCTTGGCTAAGTTGCTAAGTTGCATCGTCATTTATGGCTGCTAACAGCTGCTGTCCATTATCTTTTTATTATTTTTCTAAAAATAATGATGCCAATATAATAATGATAACATTGTGTGGTTGAGCAGCTAACAATATCTAATAGCTTGAAAACACTGGGTGCAGCTGCGCAATAGCCGCCATAAAACCCCCAAGTTTCAGCTCATTGATGCTGTTTTGAAACGTACACAGTATTTCACTTTAACTTTGATGTTGTTGTGTATTTTATATTGTTTCTCATGAGCCCATATGAGCTAGCTCTCAGCCTTAGACCCTCAGGTAGGGCCCTTCTGGCTGTTCCAAAGTGGATGCATGAATCTAAAGGTGAACGTGCTTCTGTCATCGGGGCCCCCTCGGCTTTGGAACAACCTGCCTGAGGAGATAAAGCCATTTGTATTTTCTCCTCTATGTCCTTGCGTCCTCTATTTTCGTGTCTTATTTTACCTTAACATTGTCTTGCTTTTAGTTGGCCTCACCGTTTGGCTTCCTGTTGTTTTATTGCCTTGTATCCTGTGTTTGCTTTGTCTGTCAAAGCACTTTGTAAAATATGTTTTTATAGGTGCTATATAAATAAAGTTTATGGTATAATTTTAGCAATATGATATTAAGATGCATGAAATTTATTAATGAAATATGTATTTTCCTCAGGCATCGGAACAGGTGCCGGCTCAGCCATCTTTGGCTTCCTGACCAGAAGCACCGCCCTCGAGGACCGTGCCACTGCATTTGCCACTGTAATGGCATGCCGACAAGCCGGCCTTCTGATAGGTCAGTGCTCCACTGCTTTCTGATGGCAAAATTCTTAAGGCGGCCTGCTGATTGTTTGAGTTTAATTAGTATCAATTATAATGGTTTTATATTCTTTATAGAGAAAATAAGATGAGGATTACTGGCCATCTAGCTTCCTGATACATTTCACACAGTGAATGCTTAGAGCTCACACACAAATGTTAAATAATAGTGCGTCGGCAATTACACATGATGATGGAAAACAAATGGCCTGTATGATTGTCGTCGCTTTTGAGATTAATGCAAATTAAGCAACTACATAACATTTGGTCCGTGACCCCTAGGGTTCCTCAGAATTACTGCAAATCATTTTTTAAATAATGTTTTGAAAGTAAAAAAAAAATAACATGTCTGGACCCATTAAAGTAACATGATTCCAACATATTATTAGAAAAGATAAATCGCCTATTTCTTAAAAACAACAACCTTGTATTTATACAATATTATATATATATACACATTGATTATAGTCTAACTGTTAACCATGAATCCTTGTGCAATCACGTTAGCTAACGTATTCTGAATCAATGTGTGCCACCTATTTATAACGATTATATTTATATATAATAATAATAATAATTATTTGAATAGCTTAAGATTGTGTGTATGCACCATAGAAAGGCATGTTTATACTGTACATTGGACCTTAGGCCACACTACACATTATTGTAGCTCCAGTTTAATAAGCAATTCAATTTCATACACATGAGGTAGTCCAGCTAAGGGGTCCTTGTCCTCTAAAAACAGTGAAGACCCCTGTCATATAGATTGACTTGCCATTGTATGGGGGTGACGAAATGCATGTTTTAACCTCTCCTCTGCTTAACTTTGTTTTTTGACAGGTCCAGCATTTAACATCTTCCTGAGGCTGTGTGATTTCCAGCTCGGTCCTTTTGTGGTCAATAAATATACCGCGCCAGGGGTAAGGGTCCACAATCAGTTATGCATTTTGCAACACTTTCTTTCGCCCCCCTCAAAGAAAAGTTGTAATTTTCTTATTCCCCCTCCTTCAGTTGTTCATGTGCCTGATGTGGACTCTTCTTCAACTGACTGTGATCTTCATGTACTGGGACCTACCACCTCAAGTGAAGGAGAAGGCCAAGAAGAGTTCAAGAAACCAGAGCATGGAGGAGGAGAACAGGCAAGGGCTTGCGGAAGAGGACAATGAGGAGGAAAAGCCACTAATGGGAAACGAGGAGCTGGGGGGTTCCTACGGCTCAGTGGTGGCACCCAACCCTCCCAGATCCGAGTCCTCCGCTGCCTCCAATGCCACGCTGAATCACATCTCTCCACCTCCCTCTCCAGTGCCACCTGAGTCCCACGAGTCTTCCAGCCCCTTTAAGATTTCCAGCATATCTCGAGGTGGGTGGTTGACATTACGTGTGTCAGTATAATTCAGGGGGCCTTTAAAAAGTTTATTAAAAACTGTTGTCTAAATGTAAGGTCTTAAAAATAATGTCTCCAACTCTCTCCGTAGAGTTCCTGAGAGAAGAGGTGGTCGTGCTGCTGGCTGCTCAGTTCATCACACTCTTCAATCAGACGGCGCTGGAGGTGCAATGAACACACACACAGACAGGAACACGCACTTGCACTTGCACATAGATATTATATGATTGAATAAAAACCCTAGTTCTCTTTTTATGTTCCTTTAATGAGTGATCACTTTCCTGAAACTTCAGACACAAGTGAAACCACTGCCAGACATTTTTACTCAGGAAGTTAATGTTTTCAGGACAGACAAAATGAATTGTAAATATGAGCATTTATGCACTGTGCCAACATCTCCACACATTCCCTCTTCAGACCATGGTGACCCCGATGACCCAAAAGTACTTTGGCTACGGGGAGCTGGAGAACAGCGTGATGTACTGTCTCTGCGGTGTGGAGGTGATCGCTGGCTTCCTGTTTGTGCGCTGGCTGAGTCAGCGTGTTACTGAGCGAGTTCTCCTGGCCATTGGTCTGACCATCTGCAACATCTCTGGAGTCTGGTGCATCATCTTTCTGGCTAACCCACTAGGTCAGACTGCACTGAAGAAACTTCTTACTTTTGTTATTTGTAAACGCAGATCTTTATCAACTGTAACTGATGCTGCCATAAACCCTGATCTCTCATTAAGAGATAATGGTGCATTATTTACTGATGAGGCCTGTTTAAGAAGGATTTTATAGTTATAAGAATAATTTTGCTAAGTAAACAACATCCTCAAATAGGTAAACGCACTCGTATGCACAACCGATCTAAATTCTATGACTATCATCCTCACGATCAAGCATTTGAAATGCCCCATTAGAACTTGGCTGTATTGTGCTTATTCACTCAGTGTTTTGGTGTTTTCTCTTGCACTTTGTGTTTCCTAAAGGTGATTTCCCATGGCAGCTGACTGAGTTCATCATCGGGGTGTTTCTGCAGGTTTTGGGTTTGCCATTTGTAGCTGTGGCTCAGGTTTCCCTCTTCTCCAAAGTTACTTCTGAGAAAACACAAGGTGAGGAAACTGCACCACCTAGTGGAAGAGAGAAAAGATTGCACGTTGGAAATTAAGTCCTGTACCCCGCGTTGTTTGGTGTGTTGAGTCTTTGTGTCTCGCTTGTATTGCAGGTTTCAGTCAGGGAGTGCGTCGCTCCGTGGGAGGTCTAGCTACCATCCTGGGCCCTCTGTGGGCTGGTGGCCTTACCGAGAACATGTATATCATGATGGGGGTGATGATGGCACTGCTGGCGCTGATAACGGTACGCAAAAGGAAAGTCATTATTGGAGTTTCTGCAACCATGTGAGGGCTAAAACGGACACAGGCTGTGTTTGGATTCGCATACTAACAATAACAGTCTGAGCTTACTGGACATACTCAACCGCCCCAAAGTCTTCAGACTGAGGAGATTTTGAGTCACTTTATTACATTTTAATATGTTTTTAGACGAGTAAGTACCTTTTTAGATTCCCAATATGTGGTCACTTTATCCAAATAACACCTATTTGGAAATTTACTGCAATGTTTTTGTAGATGTGAGAGCCACTGGCCAGCGTCTGTCATGTGATACAGAGTGTATAGTGGGCAGTACGGTACAATACTGTACTGTAGGGGCAGTACTGTAGGGGCAGTACTGTAGGGGGCAGTACTGTAGGAGGCAGTACTGTAGGAGGCATTACTGTAGGAGGCAGTACTGTAGGAGGCATTACTGTAGGAGGTAGTACTGTAGTAGGCAGTACTGTAGGAGGCAGTACTGTACTGTAGGAGGCAGTACTGTACTGTAGGAGGCAGTACTGCACTGTAGGAGGCAGTACTGTACTGTAGGAGGCAGTACTGTACGAGGCAGTACTGTAGGAGGCAGTACTGTACTGTAGGAGGCAGTACTGTAGGAGGCAGTACTGTAGGAGACAGTACTGTACTGTAGGAGACAGTACTGTACTGTAGGAGGCAGTACTGTAGGAGGCAGTACTGTAGGAGACTGTACTGTAGTAGGCAGTACTGTACTGTAGGAGACATTACTGCACTGTAGGAGACAGTACTGTAGGAGGCATTACTGTAGGAGGCAGTACTGCACTGTAGGAGGCAGTACTGTAGGAGGCAGTACTGTACTGTAGTAGGCAGTTCTGTAGGAGGCAGTACTGTACTGTAGTAGGCAGTTCTGTAGTAGGCAGTTCTGTAGTAGGCAGTTCTGTAGTAGGCAGTTCTGTAGGAGGCAGTTCTGTAGGAGGCAGTTCTGTAGGAGGCAGTTCTGTAGGAGGCAGTTCTGTAGGAGGCAGTACTGTACTGTAGTAGGCAGTTCTGTAGTAGGCAGTACTGTAGGAGGCAGTACTGTACTGTAGTAGGCAGTTCTGTAGTAGGCAGTTCTGTAGGAGGCAGTACTGTAGTATGCGATTCCGACCACTGTCTACTACTCAGGCAATTGTGGCATTATTGTTGTGCACAAATTTAACCAAATCCTATTTAGTGGAACATTAACTGCTAGGGCTAGGTACTAAATCTCAATACTTAGTTTGCCATATGCCTTTAGCAATATATAGCAATTACTTTTTTTAATTTATCCTCATTGTCCATGTGAACAAGACACAGCACTTGCAATGGTTAACATGATTTGTGTAAATGTGGGTATCATTTCTGTTTCAAGCTAAAATTGCAAAGAGTGTTTTTTGTTTATTTGTTTTTTTTTACTGAGAATCCAATTAGAATAAATAGACCACAGAAAAAGGGTTTACATTTAGGAACAGGAGATGCAAGTTGACATCTTATAGCCAGCAGCTGATCTTGTGTTGGGGAACAAACGAGCGTAACTAAATGTTTGTAATGCCTGTAATAAAGCAAGCCAAAGTGTGTGTGTGTGTGTGTGTGTGTGTGTGTGTGTGTGTGTGTGTGTGTGTGTGTGTGTGTGTGTGTGTGTGTGTGTGTGTGTGTGTGTGTGTGTGTGTGTGTGTGTGTGTGTGTGTGTGTGTGTGTGTGTGTGTGTGTGTGTGGTTTACCAAGAAGCTCCCTTCACAGCTAATAATAATACATTTTATTTGGAGGTGCCTTTCAAGACACCTTACACAAGACAGGAAAGCTAGCTCTATCTTTCATTATTTTCATTGTAAAGGACATGCTGTTACTTCTCTGACAGCTCTCAGGATTCACTTCACAACTGAGTGAAGAAAATGCTTTGTGCAAATATCAATTATTTGCTCAGGCGACAGGCTTTTTGATATTTATTCTAATGTATTTTTTTTATATTCATGAAAACTTATTTTTTAGAAAACTATTTCTTTTGTAAATGATTTCTGATTTGGAGTGCATTACTGACAGAGAATCCAACTTTTGATTTGCCACTCAGAGCTTCCTTGCTAAACAGTTTCTCCCTTTTCTTTCATTTAGTTTTTCCTGTATTAAATCTAATCTTAATATTGTCCTATACAGATGATGCTGGCTTTCTCATATGACCGGATGCTTGCACCTGCTGCAGAGGAGCAAGTGGAAGACTCAGAAAACTGTCGCTAATTCTGCAGAAGGTCGATGCAATAAACGTGGATATGAAAGGTAGCTTTTTTACAAATATATAATACATTTTATAAAGGAAGACATTGCATTACATATATGTATGCAAAGCAACTTACAATGAGAATTGTGTAAATAAAATGTATAAAGCAGCCTTGTTTACCACCATACTGCCTCTCATCCTGTATTTCTTTCCCACAGTGGGAGATTCCCTGTCCTGCACCTTACAAGGCCCTCCATAGTTTCACTTTCTGCATTGGGACCAGCATGCAGGGTGATACAACACACACACACTACCGGCACACACCTCACCATCTCCTGAGGGCTTCCCTCAAACTTGGACGTGTCAGCTTTGTGTGCAGAGGCTGATCAGCACTGATATGCTGTAAATGTACATTTCCCATGGAAATATGGAATTCTGCTGACACAACGTGTGCAAGCTTTGGATGAAAATTGTTCCCGTCCTTTTGCGTTCTACACGGAACACCAAGTACATTCGGTGCATCATACATTCATGAACATGCCAAACGGTTAGCTGATTTAGCTGACCTCTGTCCTTGAGCTGTCTGAGAATAAATAAGCTGTTCAGCCCTGATACTTGATACCTCCATCTTCTAGAAAAGCAAGCATCCAAAATATTTATCGGCTCAACCGGTTGGGAGAAATCACCAAATGCTGTATGTCAGGATTCTTTTGGCAGGTAGCAAACCAGGATTTATTGTCCTCTAAAGTAAAATAATCAAAGTCAATTAAACAGAAAAAAAGAAAAAGCCAGCACATTTCTAAACCTGGTTTAGAATCAAAGTCAAAGTTTAGACCAAGATTTCAATTTGCTTATACATTTCAATCCACTTCTTCTTTACTCCACTTTCATTCCATCTACATCTGATATAGTCATGGTTTCTCCCTCTATATTTGCAAAAACTATACTTTTCATTTTTCCTGCAAGTTGTATTTATTCATTTAAATGTTGAATTATGTGCTTTTGTTAATTAATACTTTTAAAGTTGTCTCTACCATTAAAACAATATGTTTGGTCACTGTTTAAAGGAACTACTAACACTACCTCATAATATTGAATTAGTTTGTCATCCCGTGGTGATGAAAATTCTGTTTCAGAGGCATTTGAGGCATCGCAGTAATACAATTCTCTGTGAAACACTAAATGCAATAGATATGTCAAACCGTAATTAAAGGGGGTCATAAAAATGTATAATCTTCCTGGCATAAAGGCCTTTATATAAAAGCAGATCAGTACATGTTTCTGAAGTTTTGAAGCTGATGTAGTAAATATGTTTAACACTAGTGGGCGCTCGTAGTCTACCGAAGTTGTTACTGCTGAGCCTCATGCTTTTAGTGTGATCTGTCGGTCAGATAACTCCATAAGGAGGTATCACAAAGACGCATTTAGGGAATAACAAGTATATTGGGAACTTTGACTTTGAAAAATATTCT
Organism: Cottoperca gobio; assembly: GCF_900634415.1. Taxonomy (NCBI): domain Eukaryota; kingdom Metazoa; phylum Chordata; class Actinopteri; order Perciformes; family Bovichtidae; genus Cottoperca; species Cottoperca gobio. The sequence goes on from NC_041358.1 coordinate 17,647,207, forward strand.
TGCAGTTTTCGGTACAGAAAACACACATCAAAGACATTTTGTTTTTTCTAAAGGCTTTACACTATGTGTTGTACCTCTTGATCATTTCTTCAGGGTTTATATTCACAAACACGTTATGAATTATGAGACTGTTTATTTATTATGCATCTATTTATTAGATAATTTATGGGCCCCTAACATGTACAACTTTTCCTTGTGTTCCTTGTCTCTATACAAAAAAAGATAAAATTCCACATTGGCTTGAGTTTCGTTATGCTCACGAGGGTGTGTGTGTGTGTGTGTGTGTGCGCACAGTAATTACATTAAAGAATATATAATTATAATTCACAAGAAAAAATATGAGTTTATTATATTTCTCTTTTAATATATTTCTTTTAGGCCTTTTAGATGTTATCAACTTAAAGGCCTATACATTCAAACAAAGAGCATATATATACATATTTACAGCATATAATCACATTGTCACAACTAAACCAATGTTTCCAATATAAACTTAGTTGAAGTATTGTAAAAATAAGACCAACATCTTCCCATTTTCCGTAACAGCATTATGTGAAGAATAAATATGCTGTTACGGGGTTATACATTTATTGTTTTTTTCTTTGTTTTTTGATGTATTACATTTTCATACACTCATTTTAAATGTATCATTGACTTTTAAATTATTCTTTGTATTACCAATTGTTAGAAAGAAAACAAATGCATATAAACTTTATTTTAAAACTAAATTCATGATCTAAACTTTGTGAATTAAATTGTGATTTAAAAATGTAATAAAGTTGCCTTTGTCAGAGTGCTTTTAAAGCTATCTTGGTAGTACAATTCATAATGTATTTTAAAATTTCCTCTTGTATTTTTACTTTTATTTTCACTTCATTTTTTGCTTTATTTTATTTATAGCTTCATTGCTATTTATTATTTAATTTGTAAGGGATCATGAACAAAACATTAAACAGAAATGTTAGTTAAATTTTTGTAAAATACAAATTGTATCCGGCTTAGTACAGAGTCACCATTTGCCATCTTTCTTTTATAAAATATTAATTATAATGTGGAAAATATTAGTGACATTTTGCATTTTAAATTTAGTATGAAATAAAGAGAACCAAAGTCAGGATAGTTTAGTCATGTCTTACAAATTCATTTTAGACTTTTTTCTGAAAATGTATTTTCCTCATACACATGTATTTTCCTCATACACATGTACATTTCAAATACGACTGTATTTACAATCAATTATAATTATTTTACAATTGTAGGTCATTTTTTAGTAATTAAATATGAATATTGTTTAAATAAAAATCTATTAATTTATTATGTACTGTAAATAAAATCAAAAAAGTCTAACAATGAAATGGTCAATTCAAAAAAGTCTATAAAGATTTTTATTCTTTAAAAGATTTAAAGCACAAATGAAAAACACGAACACGCAGGGTGAAAAAAAAAGATTGTTGACGTTTAACTTTTTTTCTTTTTTCTTCGATTCGATGATACAGAATTAATTAAATCGCGAGTTATGTTTGTGATATGTAGAATTATATATTTTGGAAGCTTTTCGGCAAAAATATTTTAAAATAGCATGCTCCATTATATATATAAAACAATTAATGTTTTTTTTATTCAACTTTTTGTTAATGACTAATTAACATAATATATAAGATTCATATATAGTATATAAAAAATATTGTTGATTAAGAGGAAATTACATAAATAAACCACCTTCTTAGTTTGCAGATGATTTTAGAAATTTTAGATTTTAGAAAAAGTGAAAACCAGCACATTTCTAAACCTGGTGTTCTTCACATAGTGTTTATAGATAAATGGACCGGGCCCCACTGGGGGTCGCTGTGACCTCGCTGACAGAGCCAGAAAGTAGGGTAGTTGGGGCCTTCCTCACTCATGATGACACGCCGTCTGCCTTCTGACGTGGTGGCGAGGGGGTGTGGCCTCAGACGTGAACTCTGCTTGAACCCGTTTTGATGTTGGGCGGGGCAGACTCAGATATGTTACGACACAGGACCAATAATAGAGATATTTTTTTACAACACCCCCACCAACACACACACACACAAACACAGACTCACACAACCTATAGCGGCAGTCTGACCGAACAACGACCCTGCATATCAGGGTCAGAAGTGCAGAAGACATCGTGTGTTATATCAGCAGTGGTTGTGGGCGTAAATTTGGTAAGGTCACTCCTTCTCTGCCTATCACAGGGATACGTTACGGGGCATATACGGCCAGATTCTAAGATTATAATGAACGTGAACTTTTGATGAACTATGTTTTTCTCGACGAAAAAGGGCAGCGAGGGCAGGTGGAGTTCAGTGGGTTTTTTCTCAATCTCATTCCCCCGGCTTGATCACTGATTGAACCGCACAAACTGGGTTGGGGTAGTGTGGGGAAGAATTTGTATGATGCACTGCGGATGATTGCAGCTCAGCCTAACATGCATATTTTACAAGTGGAAGTGTGGAAAAAGCCACAATGCAGCATTAGCAAACACTTTTCCCACATATCTCCCTTTTCTTGCCATTGCACTTTACAGGACCCTCACTCTGTTCCTGGGACAACTTAGAAGTTCATGAATAACACCTTCAACTTGGTCATTATAAGACTTTCATGACGCTAGTTGAGTTGGGTAATAAATGGATAAAAGTGCTCCACGGCCTGGACTTCGAAGCTTTTGAGCTACGAAGCGTATGAAATATTTAGTTTGTTCAATGGTGTCACGGATTCTTGCGAAAACTGCTCGAGCCTCAGTCAAATCAAAATGGTGCCACCGACAGAAACCTGTGAAAGTCTATGAGTGTCCCTGCATGAATAGCACTTGAATCTTCCGTTAATAATACATGTGTCACTCCGAAGAGGTGCGACATCTGGAAAACACTGTTACGGGGAAAAATGAAGAAGCAGAGTGCTTGAGTTGTGATATAACGTGGGGAAAAGGGATGCGCTGCCACAGAAAGTCTGCCATAACAAAGCGTGAAATACAAGACAATCTCATGCTAAAATTAGACTATAACCTAGTTTCTATAGTTGAAAAGGTCATCTGGAAAGTCGGGCTTGGTTTGGTTGCTGCAAGAAATGTGAGCTTAATTTCTGTCACCCAAGGCTGTTTGACATGAGGATTTTTCTCCATCGGTCCTGTCAGGAAAGCGTGGTTGTGTAATGTTTCTTCTTCTGTCTGAATGAATAATTAAGTCTGCATTTCCTATAGCCGGGGCACCCTGGGCTGTATTGTGCAAGCTAGCCAGCTGCTATTGCACTGAGAGTCCTGTTTTGCCAAATGCAGCACGCTTCAGTCATCTTCAGCACTGGACGTTTCCTTCTAACAACGTTCTCCCCTGCTTCCTTTGATCTTAAAACATCATACACTTCATCTGGATTTGTAATTCTGATGGTCGCTTTGACCCTTGACATCGCACTAGTTCTGTTTCAAGTTTTGACCCGTGTGGTCAATTAGAGTAGAGTGGAACATGAGGGATTAAAGATACTTATGTCACCTTTTCAAACTCTTTATTTTGGCTGGTTTTCAAACTCTATGAAAAGAATACTAATTCCATCTTGTCGTTGTAGCATTATTCTCCTTTCCTTCATTTCTCTGACGCGTCTCAGGGAATCCTAAGAAATTTGGTTAGATATGTTTTGAAGATAGTTCTGTTCTGGAGGCATATAAATAACCTTTTTTTTGTTCAGGTAAAGATTGGTGAAAGGAGCCTAAAAGTAGTTTTAGAAGTAACAGTGAGAGTACAAGATCTATTATGTCAAGCAGTCTTTCATTTGACATTCATCTAGTTCACAAAGCTAGCATTGAATATTTCTTGAAAAACGCGGGTTTATCTTCTATTCAAGGTTAACTCCATCCCTCAGTTTCTGCAGCCCTGCTCTCAGGAAATATATATCAACAATTCCCATCTCTCCATTTTATGACAGACCTCCTGTGTCTCTGCTTTAATTGTGTTCTCACAATTAAACACCCGGCGGCACCCACCCAAGCAGCCACGATGCACTCCCACCCTCATCCGTCCCCTTTGCTCCATGAACAGAGATTACTAGCCCATCTGTATCACCAGAGCCGGGCCGCGCTAAGCCGATGGGAGCCCTGCTCAGCAAGGCACCGCCGCAATTGTTAACCCTGATTAATTTGATGTGGCGTTCAGTAGAGGGAACAGTGTGAAAAAATAAAGCTAGTGCCGTGACCCAGTGCCCTGCCACTGAACCGAGGGGGAATTGGGCAAACTTGGGGAAGGAGTGAAAACAGAAAAGAAAAAAGAGAGGCAGAGCGATAAACGTAGAATTAAAGATTGCACAGGAGGAACAGATATTCGCACATAAATCTCTTTCTCTGTTTTAGTGCAGTGAAAGCTTGGTGTCAGTTGAAATATAGACTCCAGCGTTAAAACATAAATTGGCATGTCTTTCAGTGCCCTGCGATGCGCTTCTGGAGAGCCGCTGGGTGCAACAGAGGACATCTAAGATTTGGTTATAACTACTACAGTAAGGTTATCGTTACACAGAGACAGTGTAGATGTTTGCTGCATAGTATGATCTGGAGCATAGGTAATAAATGAAGATTTCATTAATGTCTTGTCCTCAAGGCACTACTTGTTCTGCTTTGTCTTTTAACATGATAAGAAATTCAGATGCATTTTTTTTCTTGTAAAACAACATTATTGTCGTACAGTTATTCCGGCATATTTGTTTAAGGAGCGTCAAATAATTAAATTAAATAGTCAGATAACATTTGAACTCTTTATACGAGCACGGACTCGATGTGGCACTAATTATTAAATCATCGCTGTGCCATGGATAATTCTCTATTATATGCTTTTCAGTTGGATGGCCTTTGTACGGTTCCTCACAGATGAGCCTGAAAGTATTAGCGTCTACGCAAGTTGCATTTGCAAAGTTTGATTCGTATCTAGAAATATGTCACTGTCATTGGTTCAGTCTGAAAGGTCAAGCTAGACGGTTGTGCTGGCTTTGATATTTGGGTTATGACGTATTGTTAAACCAAGTTGGCAGGAAACCATCAGGCATGGCAGGATTTCATCTTGTGTGTTCGAATTCCAGCTTAATGTAAAAGTCCTGAAAATAGAAAATAGAAAATAGGCCAGTGTGTGTTTTTACATAAGAAATGTTTAACAAGCTCTGTTGCACTTGCATGAAAAAATGTTTCTTTCCCTTATTTTTCAGCACATATGTTGAGAGGAAATATATGTCTTTTTTTAATTAATTTTTTTATTCCTAAACAAAATGTAGGTGTGAAGAAGACATTTATGAAAAAAATTTCACTCTATTCAAACAAATGAATAATGAGGATATAAGTATATTTTATTGTCATTGTTCTACAAAAATGCAGTTATAGTCTTATTTTGCTTCATCAGAAAAAACAAATGTTCAGCAGTCTCACAGCTTGTCATGAGTAAATGTTCCTAATACTTATGAATGTGCTGAACACAGCCGTGTGGTTATGTTCGCCAGCATCCCCAGAGTCATACGAAGTTAGACGACTGAACGACCTGGAGACATTTTCTCCCTGATTACTTCCTGTTGCTACATGTTAACCAATGAACCAATAAGAATATAACTGACACTGAGAGGGAAGAAATATTTATATATATTAATGGGGATGACATGTCTACCAGTCTCTTCATCAAATTGCCCCTTTGAATATAGGCACTTTATTATTTAGCATTCTTTTTATTTTAGCATTTGATTCCTATTTAAAAATGAAAGGCCAAATTTGTTTTTAATAATACTCAAATGAGACTTTGTTACCTGCATTATATATAATGATGTTGCATTTGCACAGATTTGACAGATTTGACAGATTGTAAATAAGAAATACTTTCATCTGTTTATGCTATACATGTTTATATGAATAATATAATATAATATGTGCCAAAAGAAAAAAAGAAATTCTTCAAAGTCAACTTATTTACATGTAGCTGTGCACGTGGTGGGGTATATATGTTGATATGTATTAGGACTCTTTAAGAAAATAATACCTTTGTGCCTTGGCAATGACACCCCCAAACAAATGCAGAGATAATAACATGTTGAACCCTGTAAGAACCCCAACAGGCCCCTCCCTCTCGGCTCCTGGTCATTTCTCATTTGACCTAATAATTAAGCTGCTCTCAGCATTTTAAATTGAGAAGCAGCTTTGCCAAACTGCAGTGACAAATCTCTCCCAACCTGAACCACTGCTTTGCGTAGGCCGCCACTGTCTTACTTGCAATGCATGGATGCTTCCAAGCTCCCTTGTTAAACTCCAACACCTTTTATCATCCCACTGAGAAAGTAATCCTATATTTTGAATCTACGGAAATGGGTACAAAAAAGAAAATCAAAAATAGCCAAGTGCAGAGAATCTTTCAAAAGCTGAGCTGTCATAAATGTGAGAAATTTTAATAAGAAGAAATTGCAGCTGTGACCGCACGGTTGTGATGTATCAGGAGCCTGTATCTAATCACAGTCATTATAATTGGAGTAAAGACAGAGAAAAGTACGGGGAAGAAACATGCAGAGGAGCTGGTGGTTAGATTGTATGTACTGTAACACAACTGTCACAAAGTTTGAGCTTCACAACATCCAGTGTGTGAATAGACATGTGATTTTGTATTCTGCCTTCAAGGCAGCCTTTGGTTTGCATTCAATTCTATACGGCATGAAAATCAGTGGCAGACCCTTTAAACTTGCTTACATTGCATAATTCATCACAGTCACTGATTCCAATAAAGTTCCTTTATTGTTACGAGGTAATGCAGTTTAAGTGTAGATTGTTAGGAACATCTGCAGTGTGCTTCCTCACAATGATAATGCAACTTTGACAACATCTGAATTTGTAGTTAGGGTGCTAAAGAAATGCACAAACACTCCCATTAGCGGTCATTTCATACCAACTCACCAAGACATCCCAGAACTTTTTTTTTATGTGAAACCTTCTATTGAATTTAATGGACCTTGTAAAATCCTATAGCTCTACACCAAATACTTTTTAGTTTCTTCAGATTTTTGGAAAATTGTGTATTTCAAGCCTCAGCGACAGCTTATGTTTCAATGGACTGAGTTTAAATTTGTACTGAACACCCAAGAAACTCTAAGAATAATTGCAACATGTAATCATGCAAATAGTTGTTGCTGAAAGTTTACAGGAATCAAATGAATAAAAACCAAACAAAGAATCTACTAGTTTTGATTATGCGTTTATTTCTGTATAGATCTATCACATCTGGAAGTTATGCCACAGATCTTGCTAAATATATATTACATTTTACTGTATATTTTCCCAAGAAGGATTATTTTAATTTATTTTAAACAGTTTTTATGGGCAAGTGTTCATATTCCTTGCAGATATAAATTAAAGATGTAATATTAAATTAAAGATGTTTTATTACTCCATCATTTAATAATTATTTGAAAATAGGTAATTATTTGTACTTTTCACTAACTGTAATTCAGTGGTTATATATATTTATTTATGTAGATATTTGTAGTATGTTGACTTCAAGGAACCCTGTTGGGTTCAGGATATTTGCGATTTACAGCTTGTAATGGCTTGGCATACTAAATTATATCACCTTGTTCTGTGTTTCTGGACAAAATATTAATCGTAGTTCCGTTGCTCAATACACATATTATTTCACAATTTCAAACTTTTCTGAACTAATGTTCGGACATCATCAACTAGTAGCATTAGAAAACAATAAAGTGCTGTGCGTCATTGATCCCCAACGACAAGAAATGGAAGACCATACTACTTGTCCAAGAATGATAAAGGAAAATTGAACCATCACAAAATGTGTATTTGTGAAATGAAAAAATGATTATTTTTCATGCTATAGCTGACAGTAAATGTGTCGTACATTATTAATAATTTACGAACTTTAAATAGTTAATGCTTAGACTAAGGATTACATTTTTGTTTCTCTGTGTCAATACAATGTATTTTCATGTTCTCTAGCTTTGTCTACTATGTAAATGTTGGAAATGCTTATTTACAGAAGATTATATAATTATGAAATTATATAGCTGCAATGAAATTAAAATAATCCTTCCAGGGGAAATATACATTCAAAATATCTCAAAAAGTGGGTACATCAGCTCTGAAGCTATAATTAGCCAGATATGTGGCACTTGATATCTTACGCAGGACTAAATACCTTCTAGATGCGATAAAACTATATCAATACTAAACAATCAAAATGTTATGTAAGAAAGGAAAAACGAGTGTTATTCTTTGTTTGGGTTAAAAAAAAAAGAAAGTTGACAGTTGATCCCTTTTGGCTAGATAAGAATGTCACAATTTCTCCAACTACGTCTTTTGTTCATTTGTTCTGAACTCTTTATAAGATGCAACTTTCTGAGCTCAAGTTGCAGGACCAGAGAACAGATTCCTTTTGACCTGTAAGTGTGATTTCACCCTGAGCTCGACAACAAACAATCCAAAACACCCTTCTCCAAATACGACCAGTCTTGTGAAAACTTTGTCGGTGCAGCTTTTCGATAGGGGGGTTTCTCAGCCTGTTCTGAAGTTAGACAGGGTGGACATTAAGAGAAACAGACAGGAGGGTGAGAGAGGAGGGTGAGAGAGAAGGGAGAGAATGTGTGAGGCAGCTGGGAGGCAGCAGGAATCTTGCAGAAAGGCGAGTCGTGGGACATGCTAGCATTACCAAGCAGTGACCCAGTATTAAGCGTGGTGGACAGTAGCCGTTTGATTTGATCGGGCAGTGCTGTGTTGTTAAATCGCTCATTAAATCCAATTAGCTGGAGGTAGAGGGAGACAGACTGGAGGGTGTGTGGGAGGCTGGAGGGCTTTAGTTTTGCTGCTCCTGAGGAAAATTGCGTGCCAAGCCGAGCAGGTGACAAAAGTCCAACTCTGAACTCCTGACCTAGCCGCGGGACTCCCCTCATCTTCACTCCCTATCGCCGCTCTCCTCCCCTTGTTCTTTCCTCAGCTGCCCACTCACCGCTTTCACGTGCGGCCTCTCTCATCTTTGTGCCGCTACAGTGAGGTGTTAGGGTGCTGGATATCCTGCGAAACAGCTGACGTGTCAAGTAGCAATCACTCTGACCAGACTTACATGCAAAATACATGGTCAAGCCAATTACTGTCCAATCAAATTAAAGAGAACTACAGCGTGAGTGTTGCTCTCATGTGGTGCCGGGACAGTGCAGTCACACCAGAGCAGTGCCAAGACAAATGCCACACAATTACACAGCATAACAACACCCTGCTGTGGCCTCTCGATAACCTCTCTCTAAAACTTTCACAAAAAAGTTAACTGCGGACAAATGCCCGAACCCTCCTGGATTTAATACAGTTTACCTCATTCTCCATTTCACTTTCTTCCCAACGTAATCTTTTTCCCCCAGTTTTCACGGTTTATAATGTTTTTGTCTCTGTAATGGCGTGCAATGGTTTAGGGCTCAAACAAACAAGGACGGATTACGAGAGACTTTGACAATTTAGTTATTCTTCTCATGAAGTCTCATTTGGTTTGGTTATCTGTGATTTCATTCTTGTTTACTTCCCAGACTGTCACAACACTGCTGCTCTAATGCGCATTGTTTTTCCAACTCTTGTCCCAGTGTTTGTCCTTTATCTGTGATTCATGTTTCACGTCTCTGTGCTGCGTGTCCTCTTTAATCCAAATCCTCTGCCCTTTTGTCGTAGGTATTTTACCATAATGCTAAAACCTCAGTTGGAAAAAAATACTTTATTTCTGATTTTGTCCTGCTTGTTTAACTGCATTAACAATAGTTAAAGTGTTCAACATATATAAATGGTCTTGAAAAAATTATAATTTGATATAAGTGTGACTTAGCGTTGCAGCTGGTAACTGGTAAATAAAAAAGCCTATGACATTGAACTGACACCAGGGAAGTTTGTCCTATGAATGCCTGTGAATGTAATCAAATGCAGCTGAAACTAGTGTTGGCAATAATTGACAATAGATTGGACAATGTGGATTGAAATCTCCTTTTTTCGGACCGTCAGGATTTCAGAAATACCGAGGCCATATGAGTGCAGCAGATCTTTTTTAAAAGAGGCCTTTTATAGAGTGTGGAGGATGAGTTGTTTAATTTTTTAGTCATTCAACTGTTCTATTATGAATAATTTGTATACACTTTTTTCTTCATTTCAAATGTGTTGTATGCCCCACATATTCTCTACATGATGATGTAGCTTAGTTACCTACAACATTATAGACACTATGTAAACTGTGCTTAAGGTCTCAAAATTAAGAAGGAAAACAATTATTGACGACAACTTAAGCTATATAGAGTAGATTTATTTTATATTTTATTATTTATTATTATATATATATATTTATTGAATTAGTATTAAATCAGTAAACCCCATCTCTCTATCTGTTTCTCTCTCACACATTAGGGGATCGGACAAATTGTCCTGGATACATAATAGTTAGTTAAGAAGGACACATGATTTGTGGGGTGACATTCTTCCCTGTCTCCCCATAAAAGTATACTTATGCCACTAATTTGAGTTATTGCAAAAATAGGACACTATGTTCATGTTTTCCTGTTCGAAAATTAAGCATCATACAGTACAAATGACTTTTTTCACAAGTGCAAAGGACCAGGGGTGGAGCTTTGAGGAACACCTCTGACTCTATCGTACTGTACTGTGTTCACATATTCTCTGGAGAGCCATTTTAATTAATGCATTTATAATATCCCTGAGAAAAATCCATTTCTGTCTGGGAGCAAACACATGTAACACTTTCTTCTCGAGGCAGCGTAAATATTTAATGGCAACTTCCGCTTCACTAATTGAATGGAGTGAGAAACAGGCTAAAGCACACTCTGACGTGAGGTGAACTCCGGTGAGGTGGGGGCGACTAATTACCTGTCAAGAATTTTCTGCGTTCACAACCAAAGCATGAAAAAAATATATTGAGTGAGAAAAGTAAGATTGTGGCGAGAAATCATCACAGGATTGATCTGGGAAGCAAAACACATAGTTATTGCAGCAAAACTATTTTTCACTAAAGCTTATCATTATGTCTTTGACATTCAATTCAAGCTGTTGCTGGATCATGAGTCAACATAAATGATCTTCTACTTTATAACTGTCATGTTTATTGGCTTTTATAATGCAACCGGTATTTATTCTTCAAAAATATTTGTTTCATGACTTCATATCATGTTTACTGTATTTATTAATCCAAATTGCTTTTAACATTAAGTTTACATTATGTTATCTTTGAATGCAGACCATATTGAGTCCGTATGGTTTTCATTTAACAAATGTGCCTTTACTTGCTTTCCTGTTTAATGTACTGTGGTTATTATTATTTTTATATTAGCTGCATTCTGAGCTTAGTGTTCTTTTATAGTTTCTTATTTTTACTTGTGTAAAATGTTGATCACAGACTGTAAAACATTTACTCTTGGTTTTGCCTTGTGCTCTCGTGTATTTTCTTGTCCTTAGACATTTACTGGTTCCTTCTGGCTCTGTATGCAGATTATATGGTGCTCTTATATCTTTAAAATGATTGGTTTAAATGACTTTTTATGGCCTCAGGAGCTGCTTTAGTTATCTGTCCCTTAGGTCAGACTGAATGACTGCTGGCAGAAATGTTCTTAGGATCTTTTTCCTCTTATAGTAGCCTCAAAACATTTGTTTAAACTCAAAGTTGTAGTGTCTCTTGATGGATTAAAACTGGCTGATTAAAAATATCTAATGGCAAACTTGATATTTTTAATGATAAACAATTTAACTACCTATGAGCCTTCTGATTCAATGGGAATATTATTTCTGAGGCATCAATATAGAACAATTAAATTAGTTCTGACCTTGTGTCCAACTGTCATTTTTATTTTAAATATATTTTATTTTGTGTACTATGTTTGCCCTATTGTATATTTATAAATTGCACATTTTCTGCGGCCGTGTTTGACCACTTTAGAGATTTAAAAAGGCGGCAGCATTCTCTCTCACATTATTAACATGTTCATAAATAATAGTGTATTTAAAAACGCATATACAGTAATTACACAATTATTTATATGTTATAATGGGTAACATTCATGGGTACAGTTAATTCTTACTACAGTTTTGATTCTGCACAATAGCAGATACATTGTGAGGCTTCATATTCAATGAAAAAATAATTATTTTGCATAATTCAATAATTATTAAATAATTTTACTCATACCTTTGGGAGAGTGAAATTCAACTTTAAATAAAAAGGTAATCACCCTCAAATAAATAAATAGATTATAATGGAATGCAAATTGTTATGTGAAAATGTAATACAATAATATAGCTATAGGAGCAGTCAATGGGTTAATATTTAATGATTTTTAGTGTTCTGTAATGTTTTTAATTATATTTGAATAAATAGTCATATTTAGTTATTTTGTGCTTTTCTACAGACAAATATTTAACATTTAATAATACGAATAATATGGAATAAAACTAACAGCTTTTAGTTCAAAGTTTTATTCCATTATTATTATTATTATTCATCTTAACTTTATTAATTATAATAAATGCACATACCTGGGACACATAGTTTCTAATACTGTACAGTATCTCATTCTTGTGTGTCTTACCAACTAGTCGTATATAATGTAATATCCCTAGTGGCGGTGAATGTATTAGATGTATTAGATAGATACTATCATTTGTACTAGATGCTCAGTCATTTGCTAAAGGAACTCAATGTCCTCAAAACGATCAAGACTGTGTTGCTGTGCTGTGTTTGAGACATTATGTAGCACCTGACTATTAAACTGTGAAGTTTTGAAAACCAAGACTTGCAGCCAGAAAGTCAAGTGTTCCCACCCTGAGTCCGATGGTCCACGTACAGGTCAAACTGTCTCCACTGTGATCTCACTGGGTGGCTGAAAAAGGTTTGAGAGGCTCCAACATTTCTGCTCTCCAAATGCTCTCACATGAAGATATTTCTGTGTCCAGTAATGATACTATAAGAAAATGTATTATTTAGGGTTTACATGTGACTTTGAGTTTCCATTTCGCCTTACGGCATCAATACTGGCTGCCTTCAGTAAGTGTTAGTGTAAAGACAGGGACCTTAAAGACCTTAAGTACCACACAGCAAATTAACTTTTCACCCTACTTTTCGCAAACAGCGGTTAGACTGTTCTCTGTAAATGGCCGCCAGCTAGCAGAACAGAGACCAAGGCGGTTTGCAGAGGTTGGGGATCAGCGGGCGGCAGGGTCAAGGTGGATGTGGTGACTTACAGTATAGGCACAAGGAACGGAGACTGAGCTCGCTGTGTCTTTCTACGGGTAACTCGGTGCCCTAGTTACATTGAGATATAGCTCTTTCTCCGCTCACTGATGAAGTCATCCAGGCCTTCGGAGTCACAATAAAAGTCAGCAGAGCCACCATAACCTTTTTCTGACCTCTACCATTCTGTACTCTGTTTACTGGGCTCTTGATACAGACATTCATACCACTTGACAAACTCCTCTTCATGTGTAACATCACAAACGACCCAGAGAGTTGGCTCGATGTAGTTTCTCAGCATATTCAGCATACTGTCTTGCCTTCGTATCAGCATGGCTGAGGGGAACAGTTATACCAAATGTCTTTGTCAATCCCTCAAGAAAAATAGATAGATGTGTCCTAACAGGCTCTTCGTCCTAGAATAGATGACAACTTTGACACTGATGTATTATGTCTCAGTAGTTTAGACAGGGAAATGCGGCCTGCCGGCTAGATTCAGCACAGGCAGCGAGCCAAGCAGAGGTACACGAGAAACGTGGGGGGGGGACCTATTTAAAAACAATCCTATCTGTGGATCCATTGTGGGCTAAACAAAGGATTGGGCCTCATTACGATAAGAGTGTCCACAAAAGCGGACCAGTTGTTATGTGAAAATGCCGTCTGAGGGGCAATGGCCCAATTTCTTTTCTCTCTCTAAATAGCTGTGTACCTTTCCAGTGTAGGGTTTTATGTCTTTGCTAGTACTGAGCATGCTCATCAGCGCTCCCCCCTCCATTGCCCTTCATCACGTCCATGTTGCTGCCGGACATGTGTATATCTCATGGGAATGAGAGGGAAAACAATGATAAACATTGACAAATAGGTCCGGCAGTTTTCCTGATGTGCAGGGCAGAAGTAATACGGAGAAGCTGGGGAGAACAAACTAACCCAAAAACAAATTAATAAAAAATTTGTTCCTACAAATCCATACATTTTATTTCCTGGGTCCACACACTCTTGACAACATTATTAGGCAAAATGTTCCTCATGACAAGTTGGCCAATTTGTTACAATACTTTTGGATTGCTTGTTATTCTACTATTTTCATTATTAGTATATTTAAATGAAGTAATATTCTTCTCATTTGTCTCCAGTTGTTACAAATTAAAAGAATAAGATACTTTAACATATTTTATAGATTAATTATATGTGTAGACAATATATGAAACTACAAAAGGTTATTACAAAAAGAAAAAACATTCATATCCCATCAATTAAACTGGCACAATACTACTTAATACAATTAAAAAGTTAATGAATTATGTTTTGTTTTACTTTTTAAATTTTATTAGATGTTTGTACATTTTCCCCTAAAATAAATTAATATCAAATACAAGTAGCACAATTGTACCACACCGTTATACATGACAAAGTGCAAAGATATCCATTCCCGTGTATAGCACATTTCAGCAGGGACACTCAATGGGCTCTACATTAAAGTGCATAAAGCAATAAGTTAAATGAAAAAATAATAATATCAAACATACAGAAGAACAAACAAAATGCCCAAGTAAGATAGATTTCATGTTTTTTTACAATAACAACAATGTAGTTAAATTACCTTTTCTTCTATTTTCAAAATCCAGTAATTCAGATATTAATAAATAATAACACCTGCTCCTTCAAAACACAATTGTAATCTTATAGTTTAAAGGAGCACATGGCTAGTGTATATTTAATAATTAAAACAAAAAAACTGTGACATAACGGAAAATCCCCAAAAGACACATCCCTACAAACACTGCTTTGAGTAACACATTCTACTATTGGCCCTGATGATTTTAATAATTTATGTTGATTTATAACCATAGCACAACATAATAATAATAATGCATGACTTTCAGTAACAATATGTGAAATTGTAAAAATATATGTTGAACCTTTAAGGAGCTTAAAAGCAGGGGGAACACATTTTCTACCAAATCTTTCTAAATAGATACTGGCTTTTTTCTTTTGTTCTATAAAAGCCTGATTAGATCTTCTGTTTTGTGTTAATTGTATTGATGTTTCTTTTTCATATCTTTTTTTGTCTCTATTAACATTCACATCACATAACATTTCTAAAGCAACTTAAAAATGATGTGCACCTAAAATGATCAAGTGGAACAATAGATTAAATATACATTAAAGGGAAGTCATTTATAGAGAATTTATTTTATTTATTTATTTTCTAACCTCAACTATTCAGTAATGAATAAAAGACATGTCAACACGTAAGGGTAAATGGCATTAATTATAATTTTTCATCATTTTTTTAATATTACGAATTACTCTCCACAATAGTGGCCACTGCCTTATGCACATGTACAAAACAGATATAAATCCATCCAAAAACAAGGATAATATACATGGGATACACTAATCCGGTCTGACCATAACATAAAGACCGACATACTGTACATACTTGTATTTATTAATACTGCAATTAGTAATACAAAACATAGATAACTTCAAGCAAAATTAGACTTGGGTACATCATAATAAAAAATAGCAACTTAATAATTAATTTAAAGGAGTACTGACCTCTTTTTTTTTAAAAGCTTTATTATTTGAGAATAAAAAGAAGCTTAGCTGTAAACTCAAGCACTCTGAACTCTGATTAACAAAGGGTTCACACAGAGGTTATTGGTTCAAATTAGCTTAAAGATCCGCAGAGCCGACTGGGGCTATTTGTTATGTGACCTATATGCTCCACTGGGGGGCAGTACATTACCTCATCTTGGGCGATGCTGCTGTTAAGGACAGAGTAATGAATGAATAGAGAAACAGAGTGAGAGAGATATGACCCTGTGATGAACTGCAAATCTGCTGGGAGCTCAGCGGGGCATTGCTGACTGGTTAAATGCCAACCCTCCACCTGCGAGAGGAGAACAGTGACAATGATGTATCTGTATGCATGTGAGCGACTGCGTCTCTTTGTCCATGTGTTTGTATTTGCATTCCTCTGTAAGTGAGCATTTGGCGAGTTTTTGGGTGTGGTTAATCATGCTAACATGTGGCCAGCAGTGCAGCAAACACAAAGTCTTATACATCACTGTGTCATATCTCTACTCATTCCTTCAAATGAAGCCCAGCAAACATTTTCCTCACAGATTGACTATTTAAGCCTTTTGCTGCCCGATCAGTTCTCTACACAATCCGTTGGCCTCTCTTTTCCATTTTGGCTCTCTCTACTTACTTTTCCCAATCTCTTTATTTCGTTTTCTAAACAAAAGCCAGGACCGGGAGGCACATGATTAGGCTGCCACTAATTGGTATCAGATTCACAGGTTTGGATCAGCACCGTGCTAGCTAGAGCCAAAGTATTGCTCACATCTGCATAGAGAGTGGGTTGTTGAGAACCCGAGTGTTTTGTGCAGTTTGGCCCACCATCAGTTTCTCCTCACAGAGTCGTAGAGCTGCCATCACGTACAGTGCTCCGGGGCCAGACGAGCACACATGTATGACAGCTTTAATGTGCAAGCCAAAAACTGATCAGAGAACCTTCATATTGACACCTTTCATGGTTTGTTAGCACCTTGACAGTGAAGAAGCAGGACAGCTGAAATGTCTGCAGTGTGACGGAAACAACCGACCGGCTTGGAGAGAACGCTGAGGTTAAGAGAGGCAGGGCAGACATGGGGATTAGGGAATGGGGTCTGCCTGCCATATTTTCTGCCTTCGTGGCCCCAAGACATAGAAACTCACATGCACAGACTCAAGCAAAAAATATAAACATATAATGCTGACACACACTTGCACTTGTCACTGCTAATACACTCTGTCAGTGAGCAGCGTGTTTTCTGTGGTTTTTTTGTTAAATGAAGGAGGAATTTTATGATTGGCTACGCCACTGAATTTGTTTTGGCAAGGCACCCGGTTTGTTTCGACTTTATCGCAGTGACATGAGTTGGCAGACTGTGGGGGGCAGCGGGTGGGGGTTGGCTGGACTGCAATGCTGTGCAGAGACGATGGACGGTGACAAGAGAAAGAAAATGTAAAAAAACAGAACATAAAAAGTGTGGGAACACCTGCATGCTCACATAACAAGTCCTCCTTCCCCCAAGGGCCATCCCTGACCCAGAAAACAAGTACCAGGCAGGTTGTCGTTGGCTAAAGGATGGTTTGTGGCCATTAAGCTAGTTGAGTGATAACATGCCTACCACAGTACATATACTTCGCAGGCAGCAAACACTTGGGAGGCTGCCATTGAATTTGAGGCAGCAGCCACAAGGGGTTTACTGCCAATGGCGCGACAGTTCTCTAACGTCAAACACTTGGCAGCATCAGCACCACCCCTCTTTTGGTTAACCCCTTATTTAACTTGACAAGTTCAGCAAGAACACGCTTGTTTACCACAAGGTCCTTGGGAGGGGGGGGGCTGGATACACTACTGCCCTGTCATACCTGTGCGGCTCAAAGTACCACCAAATCTTGGCACTAAGCAAGAGCATAGCAGGAGATCCAGTGCTCAAGATTCTTCCAAGACCAAAATACATTTGTATTAAAGGACATAGGGCTGGTAAATATTATTTATACATACAAATAAGGATTACTGGTCAGATTCTGACATTTGTGACTTAACAAAAGATGATGCATCATGAGTTCATGACCACCATAACAAGACTTTTCAGGGATAATCGCCAAAAGCATTGATCTAAAGCTAAATACACCAAATGCACTTGTAATATACTACTCATATTCTGTCCAGAGATATATTTAACTTGTACATGCCTCTGTATTATTAAACTGTAAGTCGATTGTGTTGTCGCCATGAAATATAGTCCAAAACTATCCATAATAATAGTATAAAGCTCTCATTCAAAGTAATAAGAGAGGCTAAGTTTTGTCAGATGTCATGAGAAGTACTACCACTGTTGTAATTCATACCGGTTGGTAAGTCATAAATAACGTAATATTCGTTCATGAGAGTGGGCTGCATTACTTATTCATCCTGCATATCTTTTGAGTTGGATGGGTGAGTAGATCTGTTAACTTTTCAGTTACAAACCCATTGTCTCTAACTCATCTCAGACTTCTCTCATTGCACCCCCTGGTGGCTTCCAACCAATCTGAAGACCTTTTCACTCCTTGTTCCCACTGGAGCTGTGTGTGTCACCCTCCTGTTGCTCCTCTACCACCTACTTATTGTTCTTCCGTCACTGTGATGCAGGCACACCTTGGGAAGCAAAAGTTGGAGAATGAGAAGTTCCATGTAATGAGAGAAGACTTGGAAGTGACTTTTAGGTGAGCTTGCGGCAAGGAAGGGCTAAGATGGACTGGTGCTGTGTGCTCATCAAGGGATGTAAAATCTAAGGAGCAGAAACCTTTTGGTGGAAAGCGTACATATCCAAAAACTTTGTATCAAAGTTTCAAGTCAAAGACAAAAAATCCGACTAAAGATCTGTACACTGTACTTAAGTCAAAGCACAGAAACATCTCTTTTATGTTGAAATGTTGCTCTATTAATTATTGGGATCTATCAGTAAAATGTTTTAAAATGTTTTGTCTGATTTTCTTGTTCTGCCTTCAGATAAAATTTCTGCCTCATATTCTCACTACCTACTACAGAATGCTTAGAGAAAAACTCATA
This sequence comes from Cottoperca gobio, assembly GCF_900634415.1. Classification (NCBI taxonomy): domain Eukaryota; kingdom Metazoa; phylum Chordata; class Actinopteri; order Perciformes; family Bovichtidae; genus Cottoperca; species Cottoperca gobio. The sequence goes on from NC_041358.1 coordinate 17,666,056, forward strand.
TTTCATTTCCATTCTCATATTTGGCAAGTAAACAGCCTAAAATAGCACCGGCAAGTAAAGAAATGAGGCATATGGTTACTTCCAACAGCGACTCGACCAGTATTGGCCAGCTATTTGCAGACAGCCTTTCATTCCGACCCTCCATCAGATAACAGAACAATACAAATCAGGAACTTTGATTGGAAGGGACAATTTTCCTGCTGCACTTTTTTAATGTGACATTACAAGGCAGGCAAGTAGGGAAAAAATGGCTTTTACATCGTTTCCATTTGTTTTGATTAACATTCATCTCGCTTGCTCTTTAATTAAACCATAGTGAGGTCAGAAAGATTGTTATGCCACTTTTTAAAAAGGCTTTTTGTGGAAATACAATCCTGTGACCATTTTACTGAATTGGAGTCACTTTATCCTTGCTCTGTGCACCATGGCAGCCCTCTCACACTCTGAACCTCTTCCAAGCACAACAACCAGGGACTTTACACAGCATGAGGAAAAACTGATATAATGTGATCTATCTTTTTTTTCTTCTTCTTGTCACTGCCTCACTCGCATTGTAAGTCTCTCCCTCTTCCCTGCTGGCACATCCAATCAAATTAAAACTGGATGTGGGGGGGGGGGGGAGAATTGCCGTTATGGGGCCATGTGTCCCTAAATTCATTGAAGAGACTGGAGACGGCAGTTTATAGCCACTGCTTCACCCCCTTTACTTCTCGTAATCCTGGCTAGAAACCGAAGAAAGGAAGAAAGGGCAGCGTCTGTCGCTCAAAGACGTTACAATAACAGAAAGAAAACCAACCAGCTTGAAACACCAAAACCCCTCCATAATCTAGGCTACGAAGGGAGCTTTTAGAACAAGTGACAAGACCGGTGTGTGTATGCATCTGTGTGCATGGACGGCCCAAAAGTTCCACTCATGGGTAACAGATGGTGCCTTATCATTGGCCGGGATCGGCCTTGCAGTACACATTCCTAGACATGCCAGTAATGCCTTTTGTGATGTTCGGCTAATGCTAACTTCACATAGAATTACACACCAAATTACCGTCATAGCATGATCATTACTCAATGCATTATCAGTATCAAATTTAACAGACAAAGCACACTCGGGGGCATTTGTTGAGATAATTGTTGTCTAATGATTGAACAAGCTATTACACCTTCCTGTGTGCTTCCTTTTTAATTACACATCCATGCCAGCATACGTAGCCACCAGCATGACCCATTTGGGCCGGCTAATGAGTGCCCATTGTACAAACACACTTCCTCACCTGGTCGCCCTAATACCTGGCCTTTTAGTAGCCTCCCTCCCACCTCACCCATTTAATAATGCCCTTTTATCCTTGAACACATTATTAAACACTGTCAATCAGGCTAAATACCAGAAATAGTTGGATAAGATCCTAAACAGGGATGGGGGAGGGGGGGAGGGGGGTTCATAGAGTACTCTGAGTGATGGATCTGTTTGAGTCCATAAATGCTGGTGTTGTGAATAGACGGAGAAAGGTAAAAGCTGGGAGGCTGAAGGAGGGTTGGAGGAAGGCCAAGTGCATTATAGTTGGGGTGAGAAGTTCACACTGTAGTGCAGCAAGGGGGGGGGGGGGGCTGGTGTTCACTCTGGCTGCACGGTGTGATGGCTGGTCAGTAAGGAAGATGATTGACACCTGGTATAACTGACTGGATGATTGACATATGTAGTGAACGTGTTAAAGTCTGTGTGGGTTGGAATGATGGTGGTGGTGATAGTGTCCTGCGTGTTTGTGTGAGTGCACCAGTGTGTTCCTGAACAGATGTCTATATTGGGCATTCTGGGGTATTACCACATGTTTGAGTGCATGAATTTGTCTGGGTGCATTCCATGAATGGGTGCCTGCATGAGGTTCAGCTTCTCCCATACACATCTGGAATTATTTTAGCATGAAATAACTTTTTAGGAAATGTAACACATCCTCTGGCAGCCATACTGAAGTTCTGCTCAATGTAATACTGATATTAAATGCTGGCTGTGCATCTCAACAGCAAGAAATGTTATTAGAGAGAGTTCTATGAGAACATCAATACCCCTCTTTTCTCTTCTGGCTAAATATAAAGCCAGAGCCAGGAGATGGTGAGCCGGCTTAGCATAAAGACTGGTAGCCTGCATCTCTTCAAATGTCAGAGCTAGTGTCATTGAAATAAATGAGGAAGCATGTATGCATCGGTCTGAATATGGCCTTACACATTTGACAGCTAGTTTGAATATATCTGTTATGCTGAAAACTACCTCTGAGTTGAGCTTTAACTCAACTGGGGCGATGAAGGTTGCTTATTGTGAATGTAGACAGTGCCTTACTGCTGTAACTAGGCAGTTTTGGTTGAGTAGGAGATTGCAATGGCACTTAATAGCCTCTATGGAGCAATGCTACTCTAGTAATAAGCAAGTAGCTGACAAATTGATTAATAGCACTACCAAAGTGGCCTTGTTTTGATATTTAATAGTCCCAGTACCCCCCAGTGAGAGGCAAAGCACATGATAAGGCTTAACCAAGGCTGTGACAGGCTTAGCCTACTGGTTACTGCGAGGAGTGACAGGTTGATGGAGAGAATGAGTTTCCAAAGCATTGTGACAGTAGCCATAGTTTGCTGATGTCACCAGGGGAGGACATGGCACAAAGACACACACACACACACACACACACACACACACACACACACACACACACACACACACACACACACACACACACAGACACACACACAAAGACACACAAGGATCACCTGCCTGGAGACAGGGTGGATTATGGGGAATTAGGGGGCACTGTGTGTCTTGGCACTGAAACTAGGGGTCCTGTTGTTGTCGGCGCAGGATCTGAAATCTTGCCAAAACACACTGACACACTCTTACAATAGAAAGCACACAGATAAATGAGACACTGATACGAACACATGCACAAGGTAAAGACAGACACGCTTGTGTTCACGTGCGTGTGCTGACACATGCACACAGTGCACACTGTACGATGTGCTAATGTGAGCACATGCACACACAAATACACATATAGTTCAACCTGTAACACGTTAGGAGACACACACACACACACATACACACACACACACACACACACACACACACACACACACACACACACACACACACACACACACACACACACACACACACATGCATACACGCACACACACAAACACACTAGCTCCCAGCAGTGTAAGTGTGTCCCCTATCCCACAGTAGCAACTGTAACAATGACAAGGCTTAGCGGTGCAACAGTAGCCCCCTGTAGATTGACATACGAGACCGCTGTTCATACAGTGCGACCATTCACAGCCTAAGAGCTTGATAACTCACTTTTAGCCAACACTAACCTGCAGCTGTGCACTGTTATAATTAACAGTGAGGCCTTTACATGAAATGTCAATCTGTATTCGGGCTTTTAGCGACAGGCATATCCAGCTAATGTAAAACTCTGATGTGGCGTGGCGGATGGAGGGTATTATAAGAACCCGTTTGATCACGGTGTGTAGCAGACATGCTTAAAGATCAATCTTACACTTTAACTTAACTTTACAAATTTATTTTTTGAAAGAATACATGAAGTTAATATATCTATCTATATATCTAATATAGCAAATTAAGTTACTGAAAGTTACATTCAAATACAATACTGATCATTTTAAATAGCAAACAATTTGACAAAATAATCTTAACTCAAGGTTTACTTGCTGGCTTCTTTAAGAGCTTTAAAAAGCATCAGGAATTTGCCCCGTTGTCACGGAGATAACTCAGTTGTCATCACAGTAAGTAGACCTTGAGCTAAGAGTTTTGTGTTTTGGTCAAACTGGTTTCTTAGTTCAAAAAATACCTTTTTACATAACTTTTACAATAAACAAATCCAACTTATCTAACTGGCATATCACAACTCATCATTTGCATTATATTAAATTACAAACTGAAATGAAACACACACACACACACACACACACACACACACACACACACACACACACACACACACACACACACACACACACACACATACATGTGCACATGTAATCTTCATGCTCATACATATACAGTACTAATACACAATGGCCCAATAGACAGAGACAATAAATCAGGTAATATTCAAAACTATGCAGAAACACACAACGTTGTGGAGTAGGTGATATATGGCAGCAACACACTTGCATGCACACGCACGCGCACGCACACACCCACAGACACCCCCAACCCCCCCCCTTCCACACACACTCTCTTACAGTACACCGTATCATGCATATCTCTCACACCCCCTGCCAGTTGTCAGTCACTGCCTTTGAGCACAAGGCCTGAGGGACTAGATTAAATCCTTCTGGAGACAGGATGACGGGTACAGAGGCCTGCGCTGAACACACATACTGAACACACACACACACACACACACACACACACACACACACACACACACACACACACACACACACACACAATGAATGACGGCATGTCCAATGCTAACCATCTCTCCATGATGAAACTCAGTGTTCTTTGCCGAGATCTTATGACAGATCTGCAATAAAATGAATTACCGGTCATTCCAATGTTTCAGCTCATAACATATGACATTGTGTTTTTGTGAACGGAAATATTTGAACAGCTTCAAAGGCTGATTAATAACAAGTAACAAGAATCAAATAAACTAGAATGTTTAAACTTTTAGTGGACTGTTACTAAAACCAGGCAGGAAATTAAAAGCCCACCAGTAAATATTTTCTTGTGATTGCCTGCAAATAATCAGGGACAAAGTAATGTGTGCTCGTAAACATTTAATTGCGTTGGCCTCCAGGGGTATTATAACCAAATGGCTTATTTAGTCTTTATCTGTGTAATGCAACAAATCGCAAATTAGTGGCTCAGTGTTGTGTCTTGCCATGCTTGACATACCCCTTTCATTCCCCAGTTAATGATATATTGTCTGCACCAAAAGCAATTTCTGTATATTTTGTCCAACCTCTTTAATTGCATTATACCTACATGTGGTGAAAACAATTTGAAAGTTTGAATGCTATGGGCCAATGTGGCAGCCGTATTGTCAGGTGATTTGGGTAGATGAATAATTAAAATTGCTCAGTTGCTTTGTTGTGATTTGTGCGGGGCTCCTCCACTGGCTGTTGAAAGTGTTGGCAGCTGCGGATGAGTTACGGGCGTATTTCAGAGGATACTTTGTTGTTGCTCGCTGCATCACAGCTAAGCAACCTCGAGTGAAAGCCGGAGTCTCCAGGCTTGAGAATGAAAGTTATGCAGAGGCAAAACAGATGGTGATGATATGGGTATGTTTTTGGCGCTGCACTTCCCAATTTTTGATGCACTCTTTTGTTGTACTTGAACGCCAACATCAACTGTCTTCCCGCCTCTGCTGCAAATGGTTGTAACAGCTGTAGCAATATTGCAGTGACAGAATTATGCAGGGTTTATGACCTACATCGTGCAGTGAAATGGGGCGGGTTACTGTAGGCAAACCTGCATACATGATTGCAATGTGTGTCTAAAAATGTATTATTTGCTGATGTAATGGGAAAATTTGGTACGCTATCCTTTAATTCACTCAAAACAGCTGAAGAGGCATATTCATCACCACACATTGAATCATTATGAGTAAGATGATACACATTTCAATCTGCTCAAAACCGGATGGCGCTGCATGGCTGCTGTGGGAGCAAGAAAGTATTTTATTGACAGATGACATAGCGTTATGGCTGCCCCTGTCTCTTCTCTCAGATGAAAACTATGCTGTGGATTAATGGCAGCAACATATGAAAATCCTCCATTTTCTCACCCAACAAACATTAACTGAACTGCTCCCAGAAGAGGGAACTTGCTGTCAAAGATACTTATGTGCCAATATATTTATGGCACTTAGAGCAGTATATTTCTCTTGGGGAAATAAATTGTTTGAACATTCAAACTACCATTTGTCTTTAGTGCGGAGTGTATAATAGTCATCCAGTTTCTTTGGAGACCTCCAGCAGTCCTGTGTCCTTGGGTTTTGTAATCCGTATATGTGACTCTGCACAATCCACCTACAGTAAAATCATGTCTTTGATGAACAGGCCATGCGGGCGCTGTCCAAACTCAAGGGCACAGCCCATCTATTTGCCATCTGTCAGCGACTTGTCATCTGGCTTTAGTAATTACACAAGCATAAATATGGTCAAGAGACAGTAGTTTGGCGGCTGAATGAGATCTATGAGATCTATGTGTGTGTGTATTCCTGTGTGTCTCTGGTGAGTTAAATAAAAAAATAAAAAAACAAGGAAAAAACCCCACTTCAGGTCTTAAAGCTTTCCTCTCAGGAAGTGACCACAGCTTTTATAGGCCAACTTGGAAGTGGCTTAGGCCTCCGACCTTTAATTCCTCAACATGGTTTGTTGATTGGGTGGTGACCTCCGGTGCCGGCTTGGATTCAGGAGTTAGATCGGTGGGGGCTATATAAAACTTCTCTGAGTGATTATATATGTGTATGAGTGTGTGTGGTTAAGCGAAAAAAGAGGCAGAAAGAGTGAAAGTTTGTGCTTTGAGCAAATTCTTGTCTCAATTCAACTTTTTCTGTTGGATTTATTTCAGGCCGCATAACATCACGGACAATGTCTGGTAAAAACAACAACCCCTGTGTATAGTTTGTGTGTGTGTTGTGAGGCTGCATTGGTACTGTAGTTCTTCAGGTTCTTCTTTTAGATTAGTCTCGCAAATTGTCGTCGGGATACGATCGTATAACTTTTTTTTTTAAGTGAAAAGCTTGTTTCTTTGAAATGAAGTAAATTGCCACTGCTACCCAATCCATCAACTAGCGGCATCTTCTTTCAAGAAGCATTTTAGTGCCTTCTCAAGCCAAATAAATAGTAAAATATCCAAAGATGAAGACAGGATGGTTATTTTCATGAACATCTTTGATCAGATAACCTATGGGAAACAATTCGTGGAAGCAATAAAAAAAAGATCTATAAACCAGTTGGGGGGGATCAAGGAAACAGACATTTGACTCTGGGGCTCAGCAGGGAGAGTAAAACACCTTAAATCTTCCATCCTGCACACTCCATTTTAGACTGCAGATAGATTCTTTATCTTTATGTGTCTGCAGCAGTAAAAGATTAAAGTTGGCCGTATGCAGTGTGGGTCAACTCTAGGTGGTCTGACTCCACAGACCTCACAGACATTGTGGAACACACACACACACACACACACACACACACACACACACACACACACACACACACACACACACACACACACACACACACACACACACACACACACACACACACACACATTATTGATTCTTCCACAGACATGTGGGTCTTTGATAGTACAACATCATTTTTATTTTTTTAGATAAACTACAAAATGTTTATAATCAAAATAAGATAATGATTTTGGTGAAAATGACTTTATAGTTTGCTAGCCGATCATATCACCTTGATGCTTGTGTATATGTGTACCAATTTTTAAAGGTAAGGTATGTGCTAGTAGCACCTGTCTTGATGAATCCATTTTGGACTCGGGGAAGAAGTTGGTAGTAAAATAAAATAAATAGAGCAATGAAGTTGTATGGATTCACTGACATGACACAAGTATTTGAGCAATAACTGACCGAGCATGTTTGCCTCTACTGGTGCCTGCGGGAAAATTTAAGACATGAGGATCTATACTTTTGATGTTGACTGTCAGGTGAACACCCCACCTTCCTATCCCCGAGGCTCTTATGGTGCAGACAAGGGGGCCAATAGAGGGCATGCTGTTGGAAACAGGCTGGTGTTTCCACTGCAAGTACAGAGTTAGAAATGCAATGTGTACAGTCAAAGTTGAAGGCAGACACACCAACTGTCAGTGTGTCTGGCATCTTTAACCTGCACTGACCTCAAAATATACGAGTACCTCTAGTTTTCTTTCAGTTTTTACCTCCTTTAAAGCGGCCTCAATTTCCCTCCTGTCTATGCTAATCTATGCTACTGTGGAAACTTTTAGAACATGGCCTAACCTCCTAACGTAGACTCTGTATCACCCATGGGATATGACATCCTCGAACAAGGCCGGTGGAAATGGTTGTCATTCTGACAGGAAGGCCTTTTCTCTTGATGTTAAAAGTGTACATTTTGTTTGATGTTCCCAAATTGTTAAAAGGAATCAAAATAGCACATCTCAGTATGATATAACTCAACATCTCCATTGTTGCTCTCCATCTCCCAGGTTCACTATGTTGCATTAGTGCAGGGGTGGCCAACCAGTCAGAAGTTAAGAGCCCTCTCATTCTCTCTTTTGTTCACAGCCTTTCTCGGTGCTCCCTCACTCTCTTCCTCCCCTCTCTCCCACACAGACAAAAAAAAAAGTCTTAAAAAAATAATTGGAAAAGTTTTTTATCTTCCTATGCATGTTGCTTCTTTAAATTAGTGGGACTTCTGACATTCCTTGCCTCGAACAATCCTCCTCAAATCTGGCTTGTATTCCGTTGTGGTCACTCCAAGCAATTCTTTCACATGTGTGTCAGTCAGAACAGATCTATACTTTGATATTATGTGCTTCAGGGTAGAAAACATCGACTCACAGACGTATGTTGACCCAAACATTGATAGTAGCTTGAGCGCTGCCCGTTTGACATTGGCATATTTTTCCATTGGCACAGTTTTCCAGAACTCAAGGGTCCCTTCCCTCAGAACAGGTTTCAGTCTAGCCTAGACTAGCGGGGCTTTCAAACAGTCCGTCTCAGCATTAAAAGGGTCGACGAGGAACGTAATCTGTAACCTTTTTAGCTGTAGATCATGGAACTGGGTCGCAAAGTTTTCGTGCAGGGTTTCAACCAATGTTGCATATCGGGCTGTTTGCTTTCTCAGGTTGGCACCGATGGTTTGTCCGCTTGCTTTTAGCAGAGAGGGAAAATGCGCTAATTCTCCCTTTTGAAGATGTGTCTTAAACAGTTTCAGTTTGTTAACAAACACAAATACACTTTGCACTAGGTTAGGCAGCATTTTTATATGAATATGAACTCTCCCACTCTACTAAAAACGTCTCATGTTGATCTTCATATTTTCGCTTAGCTGTGCATTTTTTCCCTGCAATTTTAGGATCGAACTCAGATGGTCAGATAGTGTTTACTCAACAATAGGTTCTTCCCCCCTCGAAGGTGATTGGTTCACTGCATCGCAGGCAATTTTGTGATTGGCTCTTGAGCCACATAAAAATTAGATGCTCTCATACCGACACCGCACATACACACACGTACACACAAATAAAATTCGATATGAACTGAAGAGCCGCATGAAACTGGGCAAAGAGCCGCGGGTTGGCCACCCCTGCATTAGTGGCTTATAAACGACTTGTCACCCATCAACTCTGACCGTTCATTCTTCCTACACATGCCCTGATTTACCAAACTAAAGGCCCTGTCACACAGTGCCGTATGGCAGAAACGTATGCTGGTGCATATGAAAATTAGCATATACAACGTATATGAACGTATCACGCACTTATACAAAACGTATCAGAGCGAATGGCCAACGTATTCGACGAATGCCCAACAGATGCATAACGCATTTCTAGTGTATTGTACGGGAGGCAGACACCCTCTCCACATTTAAGAGCAGGCTAAAGACTTTCCTTTTTGATAAAGCTTATAGTTAGGGCTGGCTCAGGTTTGCCTTGGATCAGCCCCTAGTTATGCTGCTATAGGCTTAGACTGCCGGGGGACACCTGCCTGCAATCCTCCTTCTCTTCCTCCCCTCCCTCTCTCTTCTTCTCCCTCTCTATCTGTATGCATTTATGTAAATGTATGTTACTAACTCATCATCCGGGGTATCATCCCCAGAGTTTCTGTCTCATGTGGCAGGTTGCCACTGATAAAGTTTACGTCAGGATCAGGAATCGTGGCTGCGCCTGCTGCCCTGGTCCTGTTGGACACCGGGAAGCCTTTTTAACATTTTCCTGGATTCATCAATACTTTCTCTTTTTTCAACACAACATAATTTCTGTCAAATGTTGTATTTGTACTATGTTGTTTATCCTGAACACACGACATCTATTGCACGTCTGTCCGTCCTGGGAGAGGGATCCCTCCTCAGTTGCTCTCCCTGAGGTTTCTTCCATTTTTCCCTCTTTAATTATGGGGTTTCTTTTAGGAAGTTTTTCCTTGTGCGATGTGAGGGTCTAAGGACAGAGGGTGTTGTATCCTGTACAGTCTGTAAAGCACACTGAGACAAATGTATAATTTGTGATATTGGGCTATATAAATAAATGTGATTTGATTTGATTTGATTTGTACGTTGTTGAACGCTGAGGCCGTGAAACGTTTTTTGAGCATGTTAAAAAAATGTTCACGGCCTCAGTGTTCAACAACGTACAGCAGATAATACTGCCGATATTCCGTATACACCGCCATATGGCACTGTGTGACAGGGCCTTAAGATTGAACATAACACGATTCTTCTGTTCTTCATTTGTCTTTGCACCACCTTGAGCAAACCTGCACCTACTTGCATCTTTCCCAATTATATGCAGTTACATCTTCTCTAAAATTAGCTTTACACACCCTTACACTGCCATGCCTCTACTGACACACTACATTGTTTCACCCTCACACTTTTCTTTTCTACAAAGCTCTCAAACTCCTCCACTAAAAATTGCTGACTCATTAGTCGCTCAACTCACTTTTGCTCCTGCAGATCCTAACTTTCTCCTTCCACCTCTCCTTGAGTTCATGTCTCTTTCTCCCCTCTCCCACTGCGTCTCCCACCTCTCTTGCCCTTGTCTTCCCCCTTACCACTCACTCTTGAATTCTCAAAATGCACCTTTGCCTACCTCCTTTCTCTCCTCTCACCATCAGCACTCTGTCTCTTACCCTCTCCTACACCTCCCACGTTTGTTTACTAGCGAGTGCCAATTGCTGACCCAGCAGCCCTGCTGTCTCCCCACCACCTGCATTTGAGCTGTGAGAGGCCAAGGACGGCAGGCAGGGGAAAAGTTGACGTCTTAACCTTAATCTGATGGAGGTTTTCCTTAGACAGCTTTTTACTGTTATTGTGTATTTGTTGCATTGCTTATCTGGCCAATTGTTGGAGCCCTTGTGGCGTGATGGAAGGCTGACGGGTCAAATTCATAAGCCCTGTCTGAATAGCAAATAGAAACCTGTGATCAGCAGAGTGTAATGAATTTATAATGGGTTGTTTGGAAGTTTTCCCTCTGTAAGCAGGCCTTTTATGATTCTTGCAGGTTTGGGATGTTCTCATTTATTTATCATTTTGATTTAAAATGTTACATAATAGTGAAACACTAAATGAGAACTAGTGGGATAAAATAAATGTATTCCATGTCAGTACATTCTTTGCCTTGTTAGCGGCGCGGCTAACAAATGTACCAGGCTGAAATATCTCAACAACTATTTGATTGATTGCCGTGGAATTCAGTACAAATATCCATCGGGCCCAAATGTATCCTAAAGACTTTTTCTCTCACGCCACCATGAGCGGAAAATTGTGTTTTTTAGTGAAACAACAATTGGATAAATTACCATGACACATTTCTGGCATTCATGTTCACCTCAGGATCGATCATAATCACTGTGATGATCCTTCATCCTTTCATAGCTATCGTCAGGTCAGAATCTGTATTTGTTTAATACTTTTATTCATGTCAATTTCTGCCAAAACTAATGACATCCCCATCGGCCTCAGCTGTACTTGTGTTGAATGCTAATTAACTAAGCTAAACTCGCTAAACTAAGATGTAGAACATGGTACACATTAGCGTGGCTGGAAATCTTCAACAGCAATTCTTTGCAAACTAGTATGGTGGTGCTGTTTCTGGACACACACACACACACACACACACACACACACACACACACACACACACACACACACACACACACACACACACACATACACACACACATACATGCACACACACAATAAACATAAACTCATCAGGAGAAAACATAAAGGCCTACAGTGATTTCCTCTGAACAAAACAGGCCACCTAAGAAGCGGACCACTGTAAGAAGAAGAGGGTACAGCTTAGGGCCAAGAAGAGCGCAATAACGGAAAACAAAAAGAGTAACACTAACAACAACCACAGTGCCTGAGAGCCTTGTTCTATCAAACCTGAATTATTCATGAGCCCAATACAGTAAAAATAAATATTTATATAGGCTATATTGAGAGATTTAACAATGAAATGATCTGCAGTTAAAAAGAAAAGCCTCCTGTGCCTATCACATATTCACAGAACTTTTAGGAGTTCATTGTTTGCTGGAGAGGGCCTTGAGTATAACAACATGCAGATTTGGATTTATCCCGTAGTGTATTTTATAGTGTTTTGATTCCAAGAACAGATGCACAGATGGTCTGTTGTAATGTATGAATTTAAAGTATGAATTAAAAATACTTTAGGGTGTTTAGAGGTGCCAAACAATTATAGCAGTTTATTTATTTCTTCATTGTAATTGTAACATTTGAACTATTATTTCCAATAAAAATGTTAAGGTTTTCAGCAGTGTAGATATCCATGCATTCTTTCTCGTCTCTGACCGCTGTATTCTCCGCTCTGTGCTTGTTCAAATCAATGCTGCAAATCAAGGTCGTCAGCTGTGTGCAGGAGAAAATTAATCTGTCTAATTGAATGAACATGTTGACTTGACGATAGTCATTAAACCCTTCCAAACACTATATCTCTGTTTAGGCTTTTATAGACTTTTATAGACTTCAACATCCCACTGCTGTGTGCGCAGAAAATGTTTTGGCCGGACGTCCAGGGGTAATGAATTCTATTAAATCATTCCCTTTCACTTATTAAGACCACATTAAAAGAGGCCAAAACCTGGAGCAAAGTACACAGAAAGCAAGAAAAACAAACCACTCAACAAAGAAAGGATCAGTCCCTTTTTTTCTTTTTGGGGGCACTAGAAACAGGCTGCTCTTTTATTGGCTGTCAGCTCCCACCCCCCTGCAGCAGGCAAACAGAGACATGAAAAGAAGTGAAGGAAGAGTGGGACATTTCTGTATTAAGGAGTTCGAGAGGCTCATCCGGACGTCCTGGGTGAAGCATGAGAAAGAGAGAGAGAGAGACAGGAAGAGACAGGAAGAGAGAGAGAGAGAGAGAGAGAGAGAGAGAGAGAGAGAGAGAGAGAGAGAGAGAGAGAGAGAGAGTTGAGAAGAGGGAGAGAGAGGTATGGAGAGAGTGTGGGTGGCTTCAAATGTGTATGTATTTTAATGGGGAGGTTTTTGTTGCTTAAGTGTACACATGGATGGGGAGTTTGTTTAAGTATGAGTAGATGTGTGTGAGGCAATTTTTTATGTGTGTGTTTACAGATGAGTCTCAGGAGGCAGCAGCTGGAACACTGTGCAGACTTGCTATCGTCAGTTTTCCCCAAAATGCTTCCAGAAAAGTTTAAGTGATAGCCTGTCTCTGTAGAGCATTTCCCAGATTAGATATAAAACACATTAAAATGCGTCACTTTTAATGTTTCTGGACACATGTATGTGCTGCTCAACACTGTTTTGGCAGCACCGGCACGTTGGGTGCGTGCATGGATTGTGATTTGGACTTTTTCTCTGTGATTCAGAGGAGTTCACACATTTTTCAGAAGGCGAGTAAGTGGGTGGCCAATGACAGAAACTTGCCATTGGCTTGCTTTAGCATGTTGCAGGTCTTTCTTTGTTTGACAAGAAAATGCTTCCATGTTTTCTGTTTCACTAGGAGCTGATTCAAACTCAAACTCAATGAGTTTTTAACAGTTTAGTGTATAATCAAATCGTGCTTCCCTCTCAGTCGTCAGCCCACACATGACACCTCCCCATATGTTGGTGCTAGTACAGATGCTTACATTTTCTCTGGGATAGTTTTGTTGATGTTTTAACCGTTACACTTCAAATGCACATTAATTAGCATTTTATTTACAGATTTTCAAGACATTCGGTTTAAATGTGTGCTATATTTGGATGGAAAATTCACGTGTGAAAACAGTAAAAGTACAAATTAAATGATAGAGATAACGAACCAGAATTAACGCTTATGAACAATAGTTACACCAGAGTTAAAATGAGTCAGTACAGTAAAAAGGAACCAGATTCCGAAAAGTTTAGGATAGCTGTCAAATTAGTTCCATTGTCCAATCACAGTAAGAAACAAATTATCACCAGTAAAGATCAAAATACAGTAATTCATCTTGAAACTCCAGAAGAGAAAAAGTAAAAAGATTACAATATATAAAGTCAACAGTTACTTAGAATGTTGTATTAGCAACACATTAGCCTCACACAGCTAGTATTGGTAGTAAACTGATCACAGAAAATCTAAATTCAACAATCACAACAGCTTATGAGCAGATGATACAAGGGCATTTTGGGAGTAGATGAAACATGTCTGTCAATATTTGCTTGGCCACTGATCTGATTAAAGTAAGCAGTAGTGTTTGCTACTAGCATCAAAATGTTCAACTGAAACTGCTGCTGGTGGCAGAGTACTTGAAAAACTGTGTCAAACATTATTTAAAAAAAAACAACAAAAAAACTCAATGACCCTTCCAACTGTAGCTTTTTCTTTAGTTTTGTCTGTATCTCAGAGTCTTCACCAGTATTGGCGTTGGAACCCAATTTTTCTTCCCTGTCGGCTGCACATATTTATTAAAACATGCATGTTTTGGTGTTGCATGAAAAAATAACAAACTAAATGATTATTTTCTGTTGGGAGTACAGGCAGCACCCTCCCGCTTGGTTATCCCCTCATTACCACAACTTTCTTTCTCCTTCAGTAAGTCCTCTACCTTTCCCTCCTGTTGTTTCCAAATGGCTGTCAGAAGAGACTGCAGGTGGGACACCTCAATACTGATTCAAAGTAAAGCCTCAGATTCTCAAAGGGGATCAAAAACCTCTCCCGATTTTCTTTCTTTTTTTCTAATAAAAATTGGATGAGCTACAGTTCTGTCCCAAATCACTTCATTGATCTTATTTCCACAAGACTTAGATTCGATCCATGTATTAGCTGTAAAATGTATCTTCAATCTCAGTTATATTGCTTTAATCTTGGCGTTCTATATTACTTTAAGATATATGGCAGTACCTGTATGTACTTAGCTCTACAGAAGGCCTAGTAAACTCCTTCCCTTTGGTTGCAGAGATTAAGTAATCAAGCTTCCAAAGCAGCCGTGAAGAATGAGACAACAAAGCCTGTCCCTGTTCTATTCTATTATCTATCACCCCCGTCTTGTCTCAGTGTATCCCCTAAAACGGTTGTGATATCCTCCATCTCTCTTGCTCTCTTCACTAAACCCCACGTCTCTCTCACGTTCACAGCCTCTCTTTCAATCTCTCTTTTTCTCTCTCTTTCACACAATAGGTCTCCTCAGACCGGGTCCTGTTTGATGTTGGACTCCGAGCAGTGAAGCCCGCCTCTCCCTTTCTGTCGCTCTCTTTATTCTACTTAAAAATTCACCCAATTTATTTATCTATTTCAGTCTAGTCGAGGTTCACTCATCGCCCGCCCGTCTAAGCTTGTCCCCTCTGTGCCCTTTTTTTCTTGATAACAGGAGCCTGCTCTGGTCCTTCACCACCTCCCACTCAGCCACGGCCCAGGCCTGTGTGATTGACATGGACCGCTTCAACTTCCCATAGAGTCCCCAACCCCTCCTCTCTGGTGCCGCCCGCATCCTCTGCGCCTCCTTCTCTTCCCGCAATCCACCGTCAAAATCTTCCATTCTTAAACACTTTACCATCATCTGCACAAGGTTGATAAGATTAATCAATAGTGACACAATAAAAAGTTCACTCTTATTAGAATTTCTCAAAAAATGTTGAAGTTGCAGCTGTAGGCTCTTTTGTCTTTCTTTGAAGTCTCATCATCAAACATTTCTGCTCTCTTATCAACTCAACATGATAACCTCTTCTCTTTCTGGGTATAGATATTTCAGATGTTGTACTCAAGCAAGCAATCTTCCATTGAACAAAGGCAGTCTAATCTTACACCTAGATTTAAAAAAAAAGTTGAATTGTTTGGTGAAGAGTAAAATGAGCTCAGACATCTTCATCGTAATACAATTTAAGAACTCAGTACAAGAAGTAGTTTGTGTTAAAGGATAGAGCTGCTGATATTCTATATTTTTGTAATTGTCTACAAATCCTATGAAAAGACCGAAACCACCAATACTTTGAAATTGAAATTGGAGGTCTGTGGCACAGAAGAATAAGCTATTTCAGGTTTTGTCTTCACAGACTTATACCTATTTGAAGGATCAATTCAGTTAGTTTTGGTCTTTTCATTGGATTTGATTTTTTATTGTAGATTAAATGGAAATCATGTTTAACAATACAGCAGTTAAAAAAAAAAAAGATCTGTCAAAACCGTAGAAGAAAACAGTCACTGTACCTCTGTACCTCTAAGCTTATTGACTTACTGTTCTACTGCTACTCAGCTGCAACATGCACACAGGCTTAAAGTATCTCTCCTTCTTCCCAAACGTCGGGTTGATCCGTTGGCCGGGTTGGCTACACTGTGACTGATGTGTTTACGGTGAGGGCTTTTGGCCGAATTCACTACAGCACACATATATTAATTCCACTGATGGCTTTATCTGCTCTGGGACTCCATGTGCGTACCGTGTGTGTGTGTGTGTGTGTGTGTGGATGCACATGAGTGTGTATAGCATGTGTCTCAGTTTGTGAGTGTGTGTGCATTTGTATTCGCAAGCACTTCACTGCCGTCCATGTGGCCATCTGTCTTTAACCATGTAGACTACAATACAGACGACTTGTCTCCACCACATATCTATCTCATGCCGATTGTCCACCTGTGCTCTGCTTATATAATGTGCATTTGTATGCGGCTTGGGATCTTTCTAGTAATGGCCAACCATTCCACGTAGATCAGCAGTGACAAGCGTAATCTATCTCTATGGCAGCGGCTTCCACAGTGCACTGCACCCCATTTACAGTCCGTAGGCTCCTCAATAACAGAGGCTGCAGCCCCAACACAGCAGAGTCAAGATGCTTTTATTTAATGTTTCCTTCATGATAGACTTCTAATGACAGTATTTTTGACCTCTGAAGAATAAACTAGCCATCAGCAGAGGTGGAAATAGTTGCTGTAATATTAAATTTGCGATGGAGTGTCGAAGGTAAATGAAAGCAGAGAATTTGGTTGATGTCATTCCATCACAGAGGGAGTGAATGCCTGCAGTCATCACTGAAGGAGAATCCCATTTTCTAAATGTCCCAACAGATTGCTGATTGAGTTGTTTGGCCATAGAAGATGGCGCCACTTATAATATAAAATGTTTGAGTGCTTTTTTCCCCTTCCATCCATCCCCTCAGCAGCATTTCACATACGATGTCTGCTATTGCTGCCTTATAGGAATCCATGTCCCTTGGCTAAATGTTTCATTTAGTTTCAGATGACAGCGCCCATGCAGCACCTCCAGGTTTTTGAACAGTATGCAGTGTGTATCGTCTTACCCATAATGCAAAGAGTATGTGGTGATGAAAACAGCCTTTCAATTGTTTTGTCTGGGGAAGAAGGGAAACAAGAAAACTCAAAAGGATAAAGGAACACAGACACATGCATACACTGCCAAGATGCCACCGCCCAGCTACACCACTCCCAACAAAGCTATCTGGTGACACTGGGGAATCGTAATGTTTGTTATTCATGTAGGAGAGTCAGATCGGAAGAGACAGCTGTTCTCCTCCTAAACATTTTTGATATAGAAAAGTTGGAAAGGTCACAGATTTCTCTCTGCGGTGGTTGTCATCTCTGAGCTGTGATCCTTATTCAGCACCTTCACTTCCTACGTCTCTCCTAACACCCGTGAACACATACACTCTCTCACAAACACACTTTTCTCTCTAGGCATAGCATAATCTCACAGGTTCAGTCAAACCTCAGTGGACTAAACCAAAGAGCCACAGATTTTCTGGCTATCCGACTCCTTTAGCAGATGTCTACATCAAAGCTTTTTTAACTGTTGAATCAACACGTGGCCACGTATCCTTTGTTTAGTATAGTGGAATAGTTGTTATGTTGTTCCTTGGACAGTAATGTACTAAAGTTATAAATAATGGCTTTGTTAATTGGTAATTAACTATTTGAACTTTAGATAAGTTAAAATAAATTAATAATATATTCCCCCTCAATAAAGCTTGGTCTGTTATTAAGTGCATTCTTTAATCACGCAGAATGAATGCTACAATAGACAGTTGGACCACTTGCAGAACTGTTCAGCACATAAGTCAAAATCTATTTATTTAATACCTATTACAATTAAGACTTGTTTTGCTGCAGAGAAAATTATGTTAGCAATTTGAAGTTGTTTGTTTTCTTTATAATTTTCCTGAACTGTTTCTTGTGGGATTTCCCTTTTCATTTACTTGTCTTATCTTGCACATTACCATAGAGTAATGAAGAGTCTGAGTTGCAATACATACGTGTGTGTGTGTGTGTGTGTGTGTGTGTGTGTGTGTGTGTGTGTGTGTGTGTGTGTGTGTGTGTCTGTGTGTGTGGCAGAAAATGGGTGGACTAGACGAAGGTAGGATGTGGAGTGTAATTTCAGAATTCAGAATTAGGGACGATGTACCCTCATGAATTCATATATATCTAAATAGATTCTCTCTCTCTCTCTCTCTCTCTCTCTCTCTTCTCTCTCTCTCTCTCTCTCTCTCTCTCTCTATATATATATATATATATATATATATATGTATATATATCGGGGTAGCCAACGCGGTGCCCGCGGCACTTGGTCGTCCGCAAAGACAACGTGAGTCGCCCGCAGAGCATGTTCTAAAAATAGCACTAGTCACCAAGAAGCTCCGTCTAAAATTTGTATTTAATTGTTTTGCTGTTTATTTTATTGTATCAATAATCCTGGAATTATTATTTATTTTAAAATGACAATATTGAATATAGAATTTAAAAAACAAAAATGTTTATGAACTCTGACCCTGTAGGGCGCAAGATAATCTCCATTTCCCTTTTCGTTGAGACAAGCTAGCGGGAGCAGCTACGGTGGGGCGCTAGGTGCGTTGTTTACGCTAAACATGGCAGAAAAGCGAAAGAAAACTAACTATTTTCATAATGATGGGGAGGAAGAATTATGTTTTACAACAGTGAAAGAAAAGTGTGTATGCCTCATTTGCGGGGCGACGGCAAAGAGGCACATTGTGGAGACACTTCGGTACGTGTGACAAAGCTACCATGCTAACTAACTAACTAACTAACTAACTACCACCTGCAGCACTGCGGCAGCCGAGACTTAAAGGCAGCTTTGGGCAGCAGCATCTCTTCTCACGAGGCCGGTCAACAAGTCACAGAAAGCATCGGAAGCTTCATTTAGAGCTGCACATTATTTTAATAAGTACGAGAAAGCCTTTTCGGACGGAGAGGTCTTGAAAGGTGCAATGATGTTATTGAAAACACTGTTCAAAGACGAGAAGAAAGGTTCAGATGTGATCTCTCTCCGATGTTACAAAGTTAGTGTTTGTACAAACAGGATATGATCTGAAGATGTGACAGTTAATGATTTCCTTAATTACTTTTACAGAAGTGATGCTTTGTACTAAAATATAACCGGTGTGATTTTGAACAAAATGCTACAAATGTTCTCATTCATACAAAACTGAAAACTAAAAGATATTTACAAAAATATCAGAGATGTGATAACTCTGACTTTCAAGTGTTGAAATAGATTGAGAACATGAATAAATAATGTTGCATGTTTAAATATACCTGTGTTTCCTACCATGGTAAATCATTGTGAGGAATAATTAACATGTGATCAGACAGTCTCTTCACATATATGAATATTTATTATGATTATTATTATTAATGATAATATTATTAAAGGTGAACCGTGCAACTATGTTATTCAGGAAGTTTGTATCAAACAAGTAGCCCTTCGTATTATTCAGTACTCTTGAAGTAGCTCTCGGTATCAAAAAGGTTGGTGACCCCTGATATATATATATATATATTTTTACAAAAGATTAAAGATAGCTGTACGTTAACAGCAGAGTAGTGTGGTTTAGTAATAGCAGCAGGAGGGGAACTGGAGAAAATTCAGATCATTCAGTGGCGGCTCTCCTGCAATCAAGAAGACGTGTAAAATCAATGTCGGGAGAAGGAACTATAACCATCACAGCAGGAGAAGATCAACCAATCCTTCTTCCTCTGTCTTGCTTTTTCAAGTTTATAGTCTATAAAGATTAATTAATGTGAGTACAATTCACATTGTAGTTTATAGATACACAGGCAAAATGTAATATGTAAAAATGAATCACAAAATCATGGTGCAAGACAGTACTCCTGCTCAAACCTCCTCCCACTTATCCTGAGCCTGAATCTACCATTATCATTCACCACTGCTATGCAGTGAAGAAATAAGTGAATGTAACAAAGAAAATGTGCAGTGAGTGAAATAGATACATCAGATTTTAGGCCGGAAGAGATTTCCTTCATCATGTGGGTGAGTATGAGTGCATTTATTTCTGGGCAATCACCCAAAATTGCCCAAAGTAAGATTTAAACTGTACTGTGAATCAGTGGTGATTAATTAACCTACGAAGGCAAAGAAAATTCTGAAAATTGCTTTTCTTTCTTGCATCGAGGATGTAATTTCCATTACACCCTTGACTGATAACTCCTCAATCCACGACAGTTGTCCTCACCGAGCCTTGACCTCCTAGTGTTTTCTTAATGTGACAGGCTATTATTTGTGGAATACACAGCATAACACTTATGAAATTCTCATTCAGTTAACTATCGCTTCTGGAACAACAAAACAAGAAACAGATTAGTTATTAATTAATGAATTAATTTCTCCCCTGTGCAAAAGTGTCAACTGCCGAGTCTTTCTCTGATCTGTTGTGGAGAACTGGGTCTGTCATGGACATTTGATAGACGTAATTGAGGTGAACAAATGCTTTACAGTATATGCATTTATTGGCGGTGACATCTCTCTTTCTGCCCATCAATTTATGTTTCTTCTCTGCCACTCATTTTCTTTCTTTTCTTTAGTTTAGTTGAGTTATTTCTGGCTCCATAAGCCACGTTCTTATTTCTGTTGCCAGCTAGAGTTCTGCATCTGAAAATGTTTAACTAAAACTCAATCTGCTGGACATGTGCACACACACATTCCATATAAACATGCACACAAATTGCCACATGCATAGCCTACATGCACACACAAACTTGCAGCGCTTGCACATTTGGTCTCACACAAACACACAAAACAACAACCTGATTCAAATCAGCAGACGAGGCAGATTGCTAAACGGAAACCTGTCACTCAATTGTAAGGAACCTCACAGTCCGGGCTGGCAGACACACAGACAGAAAGACAGGCAGACAGATGACAGCATGTGTTTGTTTCCCAGTCTTCAACAAGCCGCATAGCTGTCACTGCCAAGTTGGAACAAACGATTTTATAACCCAAAAATGAACTGGCGGTAAACAACGGTGATGGATGTAGTTTTCAAGGATGGATAGAATGTGTTGTCTGTTTGGAGAAATGGCATAGAAAATAATAGCTATCGTTCAAAAGTGGGAGACAAACAAATAAAACACTTTCAATCACAATATCTTCCCATTTAATGGCCACATTAAGCCCTTCAGTGGCCATGTGACACTCACTGTAATTTAAAATGAAGTGTCGGTTGGAGACCTACAGCTCATTTGTACACATCAACATTAGTTGGACTTCAATTGTTATTTATAAAAGAGGAAAATATCAGCTCAACAAAGACCTTGACTGAATGAAAGGAAAGGTTAATTGTGTTGTCGGCTCCAAATTGCATGAATGTGTAACTTTCAATTATTTTCGTCTGAAGTTTTGTTGAGTAGCCCTGCGATGATTTATATCAAAGGATACAAAAACGACACAAAATATTTAACGTGAGAGTCCAGCTTTCTGTGTGGGAAAGCCCACTTTCTTTCTTTTTTTGTAGAAGATAAGTTGGATTTTGTAGAGAAGATTTCACACCTGTGATCACACTTTCATTTGGGCAAAGAGGAGCCAATCAAACGATTTCTATTAGGAGGCAGGAGAAGCTCATCTCGCTTTAGCCCTACTTTGTGATTTAAGCTGATAAGACAAGTGTAGTTTTACACAGAAAGCTCTGCGGCTTTAATCAACCTTATTGAATCAGAGAAGCTTTTATGTAAACTTACATTTCAACAATGTAAAAAAAATAAGTAACTTTGTTGAACTGCTAAAGCCCTGTTTGTAGCACTCTTTTAGCTTCACCTGGCAGTTGCCCAGTATTTGAACAGTTAAATAACTTTGTGTCTCACAGACATGTTGGTATTAAAAAAGTTAAATAGCACATTAATACCCTTACCGATTGAATTTTGAAGATATTAAACTTGAAACGTTTGGCAGTAATTTTTTCCAACCTCCTGAATGAAAATATTGAGCATTGAAAAACAACTTCCTTTCATTTAAAGTCGACTAACCTCAGCCATGATGGTTACACATGCTTCCACTTCGCTAAATGCAAACCAAACCTGTTTCTTAGCTTGGAACTGAGGAAGTATGATTCACGCTGCTCTCATTTATTAAGGTCATGATTTTGAAAGACTTCCAAAAAGAAAGACAAGCCTTAGTTCAGTCCTTGGAAAACAAGACATTTCAACTGTTGATTTTACAAAACTTGTATGTCAATTGTGAATAGGTGAATTCCCTGTTTCCACTCTGGTTTCTGGTTCTCAGCCTCCTTTTTGCTCTGAATTGTACCCAACTTTTTTTAAAGTACATGGATAAATGTGTCCCTGTTGGTGAGTTTGCGATTGTCTGCCAAAATCGTAACAAACTCAACATTTTGCTTCTTTAGACAAACATTATTCCAAATTTCATCACCTTAGATTTAATGCCAGTTGGAATGAAAAACAAAACCATTTTCAGACAATTAAGACTTTCCAGGACTGTTTTTTGCTGTAATGTCTATTTTAGCACACCATACAATTATTCATTTTATGTTACATATGACTATAGCCTACATGCACCTAGCTGTAGTAACTAAATACATATATTTTCTGTGTGTGATGAGGAGACATCATTGTCCAGTGCCAAACTCCCTGTTTGAGTTACGCGAGCTCTGCTCCGTGTTTCTCTCAATTTGCAGAATATCATGCCGAGTTGAGATGCATTAATTTTTGTGACTGTATTTGAGATTGAAATAGGCTCACAAATTATGCTGGAAGATTTTATTGGTAAAACTGTGTATTAATGTTTTCCCCCTTTAAAAAAAAATTCAAATCCTGGTTAAATTGATTTTCCTACGCCCTGTCTCTCTCTTTCCCTACACCTACATCACATAAAAAGCCTAATCTCCCTAAAGTCTTACCATATGCCCCTGTTTACTTTCCAAATCCATCTTTCCTCTTGATATGGTTGGCATAGATTGAATCCAGGGCTTTATTTGCTCAATTTAGAAATCTTCGTGTGACATTTTAGAAATGCACACAGGCACTTTGTTTCAGTATGATATAGTAGATCGAGTATAATGTGGAAAAAGACAATAATACATGCCTTTGGTTGGACAGTTTATAGCTTTGGCTCTATAGTGAGATTTGTCTTTGATAGTGCCATGCTGTATTCATTGAGCTACGCAGGTGTGTGTGTGTGAGTGTGTGTGTGAGTGTGTGTGTGCGCGCATGTGTAAAATGCAGTCAAAACAGATAGAACCTGCAGTTCAAATAATTGGAGCCATTCATTAAGCCAGAATCCAAAGCCAGATTGTGTCAGCTGCCTTGATCTGAATTTAATCAGGAGAAAAAACACACTCTCTCCCCGCTCACTCCACCGTCCAGCCAAGACCCAGGGACTTGCAATGAACCCTGCATTCAGAGCCTCGCCTTAATTAGTCCATTGTTTCTGCGCGGCCCAGCATGCAACTCTCTCGGCAGAGTGCTTCATGGGAGTTTGTTGAAAACTGTCACCTGGGGCAAACTTTACTTACTGGTAACCTCAACTCCCCCTCCTCCTCCACTCTACACATTCATACTGTATTTCCATTTCTCCGTCTTTGTCCTCGCTGACAGATATACATTCAGACAGACAGATGTATGGCAGTATCAAGCTTGCAATCTGCTTTCTCAGCATCAAGGAGAAGCAAAGGGAGGAGAAAGAAGAGGAAATCAATTCAGAGTTTTGATTGTTTTAGGCTGTGTTCACACACTGCAACCTTCATACTCAACTCCAAACTAATTTCTTTTTTACTCAAAGATAAGCGACCCTTATGTCAATTTGGACTCACGGAGATGCTGACAAGACACAGCGTACAGAGTACCTAGCTTACAGTATGTGAGGCGTCCTAGATACAAATCTCATTTTATATTTTATATCACTTATCCAGATGGTTTATGAGCAAATGTGATTGACAAATTGGGACAGTTGGAACTTCACTGTCAATGTAGCTTGAGATGAAGAGCGGTACTCATCCAGGCTTTCCAAAATCAGGAGGAGGGCCCAAAAGAAAGAGAGCCACTCAAACTCTGTCTATTGCGCTCCTGTTGTCAAGCGAGAGGCATCAACCTCTCAATTTCCACGGCGAAAAGAAATGCTCTAAACATTTTGAATGGCACTGGCATGGTCGGACAAAGGGAGCTCAAGAGAGGAGCACTCGAGATTCAACAGTTAAGACAGAAAGGGTGCTTTTGTCTCAATAAAGCAGTAATTACACTCGAGACTGAAGGATTTCCGCTGCTGTTTGATCTCAGTAAATTGATATAATTTTCCTGCATAGAAAAAAAAAGTGAAAAAGCTCAGATGTACTGTAGAATGAGGCAGTTATTGATGACATTTGAGATAAGGCATGCTTAATTATACTCGTGAATTGCCTTAATGATATGTCCAGCACCGCTCTGTTGACTGTGCCATTTAGGCAAACCGCAGTGCACAGATCATGGATACAGATTACCACTTTAAACGTGTCAAATGTTGGTGAGGACTGGTTTCCTGGCCGCTGTATTGCGTTACATATCAGAGCTGTGTTTGATAAGACTGAGGATCATGATTTCCAAAAAGGTTCCCATCTGAACCATGCCAATAGGGGGAGCTGCAGCATTTCTAATTGCATTACAGAGAGAGAGAGAGAGAGAGAGAGAGAGAGAGAGAGAGAGAGAGAGATCGAGATCGAGAAAATGAGATGGGGTTGACCCCTTCAGCAAGTTTCTGTATCTCTGTACTTAAAATAGTGCTTTTATTCTAAATTACTTGTACGTAAAAAGGGCAATATGTGATTACAGTTTTAGCTTATTCTTCTTTTCAAAATAAAGTCCTCATCATATAAGAACAAGTATGTCTGACTAAAGGGATAATGGTTCTCAAGCTCTGTGTTTTACAAGGTATTAATTTATTTGAAAACCACTCAGAATAATTCATATTTTGTATGGAGAAGCCATATAGTTTCAAAAACCGAAGTCTATCATAAAGATATTTAAAAACTTTCCACATCATTCAACTTCAAGCATTTAATATCCGTGTGCTGGCAGGATATATGGGCTGAAACTGGACTGCATAAAATTGAGTTTGATTAAATGAAATGAAATGTAGCTCATTCATTTATTACATCTTGATCACATTAATGGCAATGGACAGTTAAATTCTTAATCTCCCATCTATTACATTATTAATGGCACACATGGATCATCAAATCAATTAGTGATGATAACGATAACATTGCAAAATGATAGCTTTTGATCAATTACAGGGTGGACTGCGCAGATTAATGTAATGAATTAACGGTCAAAGGAACTGGATGTGGTGGCTGTTTCCAACCATTTTTAATCCTGCAGAGAGGTAACAGAGGAACAAGATGTGTTGCTGTAACTCATGTTTAAAGTTGATGCACTGGATGAACTGAAAAAAAACATCCTATAACAGAAAAGTCATGTGCCTGTAATCAGCCATGTCACTTGTTGAAGTGTCATTGTACGAGACAATGCATTGTCTGTTTAAGGCCCTGTCACACATATCCGTATGACAGAAACGTATGCCGGTGCATAAGAAATATACATTTAGGGTAAGTTGTGATCGTTTGAAGGACGCAGACGTTACGCCGAACACGCCGAACACGCCGAACACGCCGAACACGCCAAACATACGGCCCTGTCACACAGTTCCGTATGGCAGAAACATGCCGGCGTATATGAAAATGAGCTCAAAATGTGTCAGAGTCCAAATAAGTCCAACTTTTCCACAGCGGTGTTGTAGCTGACGCATACATAACGAATACATAACTAATTATTATACGCATGTCAAACATTGATAGCGTATCACCTACTTATATAAAACGTATCAGAGTGTCTGGCCAACGGAGCTGGAAAAGTGCCATCTGGTTCACGTCATGCTGATGCTGGAGAACGGCTAACATGCTGAACGCTAGCTGTACTGTAGAAACACGGTTTAATAAGTTACTCCGTCGTCAGGCATAATGTTAACATAGGGTAGGAATAGGGTTATCCACTCGTTATCAACGGCTGTAGGGATTCACCGTCAGCAGACGTAGCCTATATCTAACGTACCTCTAACGTAGTCACGTAGGTATTCACGTACTATATTTACGTAATATATATATATATATATATATATATATATAAATACACATTAATTTGTTGTCACCATCTTAATATAAGCTAGCCAGTTATTTTAACAACACTTTGAACTGCAGCCAGTTGAAAAAGGTGCTATACAAATTAAGTTTGATTGTAGCCTTCATGTCTTCTTAATTGGAGTGTCTGTCACTTATCAGCTATTTAACAATTAAAATCTACATGATTAATATCCTGAATAACCCTGTTCTATATCTAAAAATATAATAAAACATTTATCTTGTCTTTCAAAAATGATTAAAATAATGAATTAAACATTTTGTTTAAATGAGAAAGTCAAGTAAAGTTTTTGAAAAAAGTTTAAAAAGACACTGCATTAAATTGTAGTCTTAGAATCCACATTTTATGTCTAGTCCACACATGTACTGAATAACCTTCATCAGTCGATGTTGTCAGGTAAATGTAGCGCCTAAGCCCTGGGCAACAGCACCTTTCTCACTTCCTGGCTGTGCAGGAAAGGAGCAGGTGAGGAGTGCCACAGAGAGGAAGATAACAGAGTCAACAAAGTAAACCAGAGCTGAGGGGCCTAGGGGACAGGGATTTGTTTGAAACCAGAACATTTGTTATCGGAAGCCAAGATATTTTTAACCTAAAGGGGGTATCTTGAGAGAACCTCTCAAACCTCTCAAACTTTTGTGGTAAGGGAAGTCTTCCATGTTTCTGACTAACGCGACATCCTCATATGTTGCCTTTGACATTTGCTTTTCCACTCTAATTTGTTGGAACAATGCATTGGACATACAAATTGAGTGTCTTTTTGCTTTCTTCTGATGTTTTATAATTTAGATTAATCATACATCATGTTTAATTTCTCTTCTGTATCTATCCCTGTTTGGATTATTATATTATTATGTTGGGTGTTTTACTCTTTTTAAGTCTTATGCGATGCACATTGATCCTTCAGCCAGCTATACACAAGTGTATACTCAAAAGATTGTTTTAATAGTCGTGAGAATTTTGTTAAAATACTTACTTGAAAAGATAAAAGTAGAATGAAAACTCACCTGTTTCGACTGCACCTCGCCAATTTTTTTTTTTTTAAATAAGTAATAATTCTATTCTTTGTATGTTGCACTTACATTGGTTTGGCTTATTTGTAGCTAATGGTTGAATTTATATTCTATTGTTTCTGTATGTTGCACTTCTATTTGGTATATTTGAAGATATTGTTCGGCACTTAA
Source organism: Cottoperca gobio (assembly GCF_900634415.1). Lineage (NCBI taxonomy): Eukaryota > Metazoa > Chordata > Actinopteri > Perciformes > Bovichtidae > Cottoperca > Cottoperca gobio. The sequence goes on from NC_041358.1 coordinate 17,693,842, forward strand.
AGGATTGTACCTATTTGAAGCTAATGTACTTGTAAGATTCTTGCTGTTCGGAGTTGTATCCTGATGATTGTTTGCACTTATTGTAAGTCGCTTTGGACAAAAGCGTCAGCTAAATGAGCTGTAATGTAATGTAATTGAAGAGAGGTTGTGAAATGGTACCTCTGGTTCCTAGAGATCATTTGTCAGTCAAACAGTATGGGCAGTATTGTGACCTTTATAATCTGACCTTGAACAGTTCAAATATATAATTTTATATATGGACGATCGTAGAGCTATGACAGAAAAAACACAAGGAAACAAACAAAAGACAAAAATCCCAAAGCAGGATAGAGGAAAGTATACCATACCTACTAATGTTTCGAAGCTACCCACAAGCAATCTCACACCATCAAGTCAAAGCAAGGGAAAAACCCACAAGAAAATCTTATTAGGACAAACTAAACTAAAAAATGAAAGAAAACCACAGGGTGGGCCTGTTCCTAGAGGGATCCCCCACTATTACAGCTGAGCGTGCAATATGTCCCGCAACATTAAACTTCAAGACACAGAACCAAATATAATGGCATTCTGATTTCTTTCAGTACAAACACACGTTTCTACACCTATGCCTCATGTTGATTGTGGGGCTCCTGATGCTTCCCCATCATCACAAACCGTTTTCCGCCTCAATCTCACTCTCAGTCTCACCGCTCTATTCCCCCGGTGCCACAATCTCTCACCCTGCCACTAGACCTGTATCATAAATCTTACCAACCCCCCTTCCTCTAAATCACCCCCTCCAGCGCCCGTTTTACCTCCCCTACTGTTCCCTGCCAGCAAAAGGCCTATTAACCCCTTGCTTTGCTCTATATTGTTGTTGAATAATTGAAGGTGAACAGTGAAAAGGCGGTTAAATAATGAATAAGATCTGCGTCTTTTAAAGGTGGAAGAGCCCCGTTAATTATTCAGTGGGCAAATCTGTAGTAAAAGACACCTGTTGCATAGAGAGATCTCCTACCTCGACCAACACTGCTGTTTATTGATGCACTAGGGCCCTGCGTGCACTCCAGTGACTTTCCCTTTCACTTTTTCTGCTTAGAGAAAATATTTGTATCTTCTGTGAGATCTATCGCTATCTTTGATACAAGCATTGCATGATTTCCTCTACAAATCCAATATTATTCCTATATGGGAAAACAAACATTATTACTATTATTGACTTGAAACAGCTTTGTATTTTCACATGAATTTTGATGTCCACCAGTTAACCCTGTACAATACATATCTCCAAATGTTTTTTCTGGATCAGGTTGTGGCTTAGGAATGGACTGAAGTTCAGTTTAAGATGTGGTTTGACACAGTTGTCATCTTTACAGCTGATTGAATTTCTTACTTCTTGTACTTTATAAAATTACAAAGCTGTCTGTTTTAGGGGTTTTAAATCAACGGCTGTAGCTGACTCCCTGCATGACTCCTCAGTAGCTCGACTCCTCAGAGAGTCACCACGAGTTGGCAAAGTTCAGTATATTCATAATATATTTGCTATGTTTGATATTAAGACTCCCTTTCGAAACTGGGCAGCACTGCCATCAAGCCATGGAAATGTATCAATGTTGCCAAGTACAGTTTAATGGAGTTGTTTTTTCTTCAATTTTGGTTTGTTGCCATTTTTCTTTAAGCAATAAAACCACCAGGGGACTTGACAGGCAGCTATGGTCACCACTTCTACATTAAACAGTAGTCTAATCTCTGCATAAGTAAAGATATGTCCTACAGCCCATAGAACATGTTATATGAAAACGTCAAAAACTTAATGGACATTCATTAATGTACTGTCTTTACGCTGTATTAAAATTGCTGTTATGATGACAGTTCTTAAATCTCCAATAAAACGATTATGTGGCCACTTGGACACTTTCCAGGAACAAGTTGAAAAGACAACAACAACCTTTTTTACGTTGATAAAGAGTTGTTTACTTACACACCTAGCATTTACGGAGCAACATTATGATTCATGTGGAGTAATTATTTCTGTCCTAGTGAAAGTGCGTCTAATACTTAATCTCTTTACCAACTCCTGAGAGATCTTTCTCTTTATTTAGCTGCTAAATGCTCCACTATGTACCGGCTAGTCGCTAACTGCGTCTGGTGCTGTGCAGGTATAGTGTACAGAGGGTTTCTATAGCTTTTTCACTAAAAACAGCTGCCTGCTATGACCGAAAATGACACGATGAGAGCAGTGAGTGAAACAAAAACAGTAAAATTGGGGACAGATAAACAATGATCTAAAACTCGCAATAAAGCTCTGTGAAGCCGAGGAGAGCTGCAGATCCAGGTGATAATTCTTTGTAGGTTTATCACAATGAGCAACCCCTTTCACATTGTCACACCGTTTTCACGTTGTCATTTGATATATTGTTATTATAGAAATATCAAATATAGCCCCTATTTCCCATAATTGTATTAGTTTGCAACAATACAAGAAAACTGGCAAAATTAATGAGGTCTATGAAACTAAAGTGCTAAAACAGGAAACTGACTGTCAGCAGCACAGCGTTCCAATCCATGAAAGTTGACAAAGGTGACAACAGTTGCAGTGAAGAGGACAGATGAGAAAATAAATGTTTGGAGCAGCTTTGTCGTTGTATCCCCCGTGGTGCAGCAGGGAGCAGATCTCTGTCTGGGGTCACAGCCACCGCTGAGAGCACACCTGGCAGCTCAGATACAGTCATTTCTCCATCAGAGAATGGAGGTGAGTGAGTGTGTGTATGTGTGCGGAAGAATAGAAACAGAGTAAGTTATGTGTGTGTTTGTTGGAAGAAGTTGAGAGAAAAGACAAAAGACTGGAGGAGATTGTGTGTGCATTTGCATGCCACTGTTTGTTGAATATTCAAATGTAAGGAAAGCTGAGACTCAGAAATAGCTTGTAATACAAGTAAAAGTGAGGGTGACAATAAAGGAGAAAGAGGGAAAACAGTGACATTTCACTTTGTTTTAAATATATCACGACTGATGTGTGCAATATAAGAGTGAAAGATCAGTTTTCGCATGTCGTTCAGGCTATAATAACCCTTATATGGATGTTGACATATTGTGAAATACTTTTCTTGGCTTTCTTTCCGAGAGCTGGCTCAGAAGATTGATAGCTCTCGTACGCAAAGAATGAACCTAGAGCCTGCAGGCGATTAGGTTAGCTTAGCATTGAGAGTGTAAGCGTGGGTAAACAGCTAGCTTGGCTCTTTCCAAAGTAAAAAAAACAAGATATACAGTACATGTTAGGATTTTTTTACATTTGAGAGTCAGGCTAGCTGTAACCCTTTGCTTCATGCTAAGGTAGGCTAATTGCCTCCCGCCTCTAACTCTCAACTTATCATACAGACACGGGAGTGGTTTTGATCTGCTCATCTAACTCTCAACAAGAAAAGCAAAGATTATGATATACTCTTTGACTGTGGCTATTTTTCTTTCTTTTTCTCTCCGACCCTCTTCCAGTGGATCTAAATCAGGAAGCACTTAACCATAGTTGTCGGACTCACAATTGACATTAACGTGGGGCAAGTGTGAGAGGACCTGGTTCAGTACCTTGCGGCACTCCACTGTCACCAGCTCAAGTGCCAGGTCAGCCGTTACAGATGTCACAGGACATTTTAATGGAAAAAGTTAAATATTTTATAAAAAGACATTCCAGGAGTTCTGAGAGGTCTCAGTGTTCCATTCTGCAAATGTGAATGCCCATTGTGACAGAAGCTGAGTTACATAGAGAGTAGAGAGAAACAGACACCTTGACATTTAATCCCATTTAGCAAGCTCTTTATTAAGTGAATAATGTTTCATTTAACACTGAAGCAGAAAAAATCTATTATCTCAAACGTCACTACTATGCTAAAAGGTATTTTACTCACACATTAAAGAGAATAGAGAAACCTGTCGTGTTTTTTGTAAGCAGTGCCAAGTGTGAGGATGTCAGTTAAACTGAGGTTGGAGGGGCATGCTGATTATCTCTGTGACCTGCATTGTTACAGCCATTGCCTTGTACTGATTTGCAGCCCGTTCTGAGTCTTCACACTTGTTCTCATTCATAATGAATACAGACAGAGCTGCAATATTAATAAGCCCTGGAGCCTTGGGCACTGGGTTTATTTAAGGATTCAGATTATGAGGACAATGGAGGTAACAGAATCTGTGGGTGTGCATATATGGATGTCGTTTTGTTTTCATTCTCATTTATTTTTCATAATGTAAGTAAAATGTTGCATGTTTGATTCCCTGAATGCAATGGTCCTGCTGATTAGCATGAGGCAAGATACCAAACACCTAACTGGTCATTCACAGCTAGCCAGTTCACAAACCTTTGGAATCATTTAAGACAACTGACGTACTAAGAGCTGTCCACTTGTTATCGGATCACAAAAGTCGCATGTTAATGACAGGTGTAAACAGGGTCATTACTTTTCTTGTTTCCATTTAGAGTGCTTTCCATTAATACTTCCAGACTGAACAAAGTGCATTTCACAACATGTAGGAGCAAAATTATACATTTACCCCCCAATTGCTCCTCCTGGTGCTGTCTGAGCGATTGAGTGATGGCAAAGTTGAAGCGGCACACACTACCATTGGTTGTTCTCAAGAATATCCATCAATTTATAATTTGAAAGGACTGATCAGAAATGTTTTCTGGCTTCCCAGCTTGTAATTTCCAAGCCACATGTGGTGCATTGCTGATAAATTGTATTAGATAAGGGGCTCTGAAAGTACCGAGACAGTTTAGAGTGTGAAAAAGTGAATTCAGTTGAAATTGATGTAACTGATGTGTGGAAATGAGCCCTATGACCCAATCTTATTTAACATTTAAGTGCAATTTATTTTCAGAGAGCTCATGAGACAAAGTAATGCAGGAAAGAGGTGCAGTGTAGAACACCTAGTAAATACAAGCTTTAACAAAGAAAGGTCAAGGAAAAGCACACACAATTGGTAGATAAATATATCAGCAAATCCAATGGCAGGCAAAATTATATGTTGTTTAAAATGGGTAGATACATTTAAATGTATTGGAGGATAGCTTGTGTAACTCCTCAACATTTTCAAAATATGGACAACAACCTTAACAAAGTCAGATTGATAGCCAATATCCTATGCAACAGGTGCATTCTTTTTTTTGTTACAGTACACTGTACTTGGATGTTTCCTAATACAAATCTGACATTGTGCAATGCACAAACATAGCATTTCATATTAATCCTTTTCACATTTTTTAAAATGTTATTTATATTTATAAAAGCTCATACCCACTATCAAAAGAAAAAAAAGGGAGCTGGAAAATGTTTGGATCATCAGCCATATCTGCAATGAGCAGAGCTTCTCAAACCAGGAAATAACTAGCTAGCTAACATTAGTGTACACTTTCTAACATTAACTCTCTGTACTTAGTTGTAACTTTACGAGGGTGAAATAATTTTGAGTTGTACTGTATCTATCATTGACAACCTTAGACTATTTTCTCCTATGACAAGGTTACAGTATTTGCCAGAGTATAGTACAGTACAGTAATGGAGCCTTAGCCATGTGCTGGATCTGCTCTCCGCCTGTAGAGGATTTTCTAGAGAAATTGCTGGTGAGTTGGTGCTTAGCTACATCAATGGCTCTTGAAGATTCACTACAAGCGTGGTACTTTTAAATAATCTATTCTTGTCTATTACAGTCAAAGCCTCAAATGTAAGTCATCTTTTGTTGCATATGCATTGATGTCTGTGTTTCTTTTTGATCTGACAACACTTTCTCTAATACTTTACCTTAGTCTGTATATTTCTAAGTACAATCACAGCATAGGACATGTTGCCTTTGATGGTAACCTCTACACTGGAATTCAATAATTCAGTCTGTTTGTATCCAAGAAGTAAGACAGAGACTGCACTTCAAAAAATTCCAACGCAAGATTTTTTGGCTCACTTTGATGGAGCAGAACTTCAGATGTTGCACAGATCCAAACAGGCCATTCACCTGGAATGAACTTACAGTCAGACTCATATTGGCACAATGCATTTGGCCAAACGTGATCATTTACCTGTGAGTAGTCAGTATTACTAATCCCAAGGTGATGTCCGGTGCAGACTGAAACCTCACCTGTTTCGACTACACCTTGGGGAATGAAAAAAAACAAAAACAAAAACAATTCTTTGTATGTTGCACTTTGGTTTGGCTTATTTGAAGATATTGTTCGGCACTTAATGGATTGTACCTATTTGAAGCTAATGCACTTGCAAGATTCTTGCTGTTTGGAGTTGTATCTTCATGATTGTTTTCACTTATTGTAAGTCGTCAGCTAAATGAACTGTAATGTAATGTAATTATCAAGATTCAAAACTTGCTATGTAACATGCATAAAGCGGCACATCTGCATTTTTCTCCTCTTTTCAAACGACTTACAGTTGGGAAATTTCAAGATGGTGTGTAAAGTTCAATAAATGCAACGACTTATCAGATCCATTACTCAGGGAAATCAGAGAGAGTGTGTATTAAACAGTGTTGCATTCATTACCATTCTGAGCTATTTTTCTTCTTTCCCCTTAACTTAAATCTTGATTTAATTCAAACTAGCCAATGTTAGCAACCATGCCAGAGAAAAAGAATTGATTCCAGAGATTAGCCCGCAAACGGAGCTGACGTCATGGCCTTTTCATTCAGAGAGCTCCTTTTGTTGGACAGAGGCCTACAAGGAACTTTAGCGAAATGTTACAAACATTTAACCATGGGTATTACAGAAATGCACCCCATGTGTTACTAGTTTCCAAAGAATTTGTTCCTCTATTATATGCTAGATTTTATGTTTATGACCCATTGGATGTGGCAGATATGCAAAGATATCCAAACTCTTTAAGAAAAAAACCCCCAAATTAGCAGGATATTATTATCTGATGACAGTTTATCTAAATTGATTTTTACCATATATAACGATGGCCTTCATAATTGTTTTATGAAATTTAATTTCATGGCTAGAACATTTCATTACACACAGACTCAAAACGAAATCTATATATTGGGGTTCTCACCAAAAGGCGATGCTTCAGGCCTAACCTAAAGACACATTGTGACTGTTAACATGAAGGAACATTCTGTTGATTTACAACCCTGGCCTTGTTGTCATAGTTTTGACCAGGTTAAAACTAGTTGTTAAGCTTCTAACACTTTATTCACCACCACTGGAGAAACAGGAAAGGCCTATTTCATATAGGGTAGAAGCAGTTTAGCCATGAAAAGCAATAAAGCAAGCATTACCAGAGGAGCTTTTTATGTTTAAAGTCTCTACAATGGAAGTGATAAGTACAGTGTTATGTTATGTATTATGAAAACTTGGACAGTGAGCCTAACATTGTAAAATATTGGCATTTGCATTTAAGTGCTTGCTAACACATGATGGCTTCAAACATGTCCAAGTCTGGCGAACTGGAATTGCTGTAAAGACACATTTTGTCCTCTAAATCCCTTTGGCATGCCAAGAAAACTTTAGACTTGTGATGATAAAGCATAAGAGTAACATGCACTGTTTTGGTAACTTGAAGGTCAAACCATTCATCAAAGAGTGGAGATGAATACCCTTAAAAACGTTAATGATCTCGACTCGAGATTGTTCATTTAAGCATCTGAGCAATCAAGATGTGTCTATTGCGTTAGAGTTGCTCGGATTATCTTAAAAAGAACAATTTCCCAGTGTTAAAAGGAAAGCAATTTAATGTTTACAAATTTATCTAGAGATCTAAAGCAAACTATCTGATTCCCGTGTGCTCCTTCAAAGTGGATCCTTGATCCACCATCTCTTTCTTAGCAGATCGATGGTGGTTGAAGAGTTCATTATCCAAGACAAATCCATATGCTTCTCTGCCATATCTTCAGCCGTTCTTCTCATCCTTTCCTCGCTCTGCCTTTTAATTGGCCTTCAGTCATCAGTCATCTCAGCCTCACTTGTTCTTTTACCCACTCTGTCGTTCCAGTCTAATGACACAAAGGCTAATTTTACACCCACCAGTCGTTCCGTTTAATTACTGACTGTCCAGACTCTTCTGGTTCAATCCATAACAACCTTTCCACTGAGATGGAGAGAAGCTTTGGGAGAACATAATATCCATGGGCCACTTGATTTGGATGAGTAAGGAAGATTCCTGATGTCATTATAGAGCTGTGTCTTGATACTAAAGGGTGACTGAATTATTTTACTTTTTCTAAATCTATTGATACATTGTTGCCTTTTTAGTACGATTGGGTTTTATGCTCAAACTACAGAAGTTATTAGAAATAAACTGGGAAGAGGAAACATGACGTTATACAGACTTACAGGTAACTCATTCATTAGATAGTTTTGGTGACTGTCATCCTACATTATCATCTCCGGTCCGCAGGGTGAATATCAAATTATGTTGACATTAAGTGATGCAGCAAGTCACTTCTCCTTATTTGTGTACTTATACTCTCTGGTGGTCACAAAGAACTCCCTAAGAAATAATTGATTATTATAATTATTAGTCTGGAGAGTGTAAGACTGGAACTGGATCTCATATCTCATTAATAATGATAGATCAGTAACAGGACGTAAAAGAAGGCTCCTCAATATTTGTTGCTAAAGTTTCATCACAAAATCTTGGAGTTAGTCTTCTTTGCTTTCACCTCGCAAATAAACCACAGCAGAGTTTGTCCAGAATGATTGCAGACCGAGCAAAACTGGGAGTGAGACGTGGCAAGCTTGATTAAAAACTACAGTAAGAGTTGGATGAATGGAAGTGTGGCGCTAACTGTATCGCCCAGTGTGGGAAGTCTCAGTTTATTATACGCTGAGTGAAGACTTGATTGATTTGAATGGTACTTTAATGCAAACCCCCTTCTCATCCTGTTAATCTCAGCTGTAAACAGAATAGATGAATGACATTTGACACTGGATTCATGAATCAGCTCCTAAGTAGCCATCGTGATTAATCATTCCAGACAGGGTTGCATAGCAAGCAAGGACACTGTTATTATGTGTGTAATATGATGAGAAAAGGAGGTTTACCAGACTCAGTGCAGCAGAGCCAGTCCAAATAGTCCCAGAACGTGAAATTCTTTTTACTGTTTCTGTGAAACCTAAATACCCAATGAAAGACGACCTGCACCTGTCAAGAATGTGCATCCTTCTGTTTGTTCTTGTTTACACACACATCAAGCCTGAGTGTCTACCAGCGTGAACCGATTGGAGACAACCAATCAGCGGAGTCAGGTGAAGATGCTCGGTTATTGGGGACCAATGGGAGATGGCGTGCTGGGCTGGGCAAGGAACTGATGGTGGAACTGAGTGGCTATGGCAGCGCTAATGGTAAGTGAGAGGTAATTAGAGAGAAAAGACTTGTGTGCGGCTCTCCATCCGGCGAACAGAGTAGGGAGCCGGCCTCCCCACCGCCTCATTTATCATCATCTGCTTAGCAGGAGGCTCAGAGTCAGGACAAACAGAACAAACCCCCACCATCTTTCTCCTTCTCTCAGCCTCTCTCGTGTTCCTTTTTATCTTCATCCTTTGCTACTTATCCAATATATGATACTTCCATCTCTCTTTCATTCTCTGCGTCTAATCTACGTTATTGTCCAGGCCGTATTCTCTTTCATCTCTTCTTCTTGTTCTCTGTCTTTATCTTTTTCACCTGTCACATCATACTTCCTCCATCTTTTTCTTGCTTTCTGTAAGCTGTCTTTTACTTTTGTTTTCCATTCCATTGTTCTTGCTCTATTTACTCCCTTTCCTTTTCCTTTCACATCAACTTACTGTGTTCTGTTCCGTTCTTCTATTCTTGTCAGTTCTATCTATGTATTTAATATACTTGGCCTTCATTGGTTTGGTGTTTTCCACTCTATATTTCTGCATTGCAATTTTCCTCTTCTGTTTTCCATCTTTTTCCCGCCACCGCCACCGCCCCCCGGTGACCCTGGATGTTTTTCATTTTTCCTCTTTCTACTCCAATTTGTCTCTTCATTCTCCACACTGATGTTATTTTTTATCCGCTAGATTCTGATCTCTAGATATCTTGCCTTCCCAATTCTGTGACTTTTGGTGTTGAATTATATTCTTTGGTGCAATACTGCATATCATTACTTTAAAAAGTAGGAAATATCACAATCAGTTAAATCACTGTCATCTTTATCATCGCCACCTGAAGGACCATCTGGACCATCATTGTAATTTCTTAAAACTAAAAAAATCACAGAATAAATGGGAAACAATAAACTTGGACCAAACAACTTGAATTCTGTAACAAAGTGAATCGTTTAAGGTTTTTTTGAGGTGCATGAATAACAGCAAAAATTCAATGTTCATTTTCCAGCGAAAAATGAGGTCATCTCTTCCCTTTGGTGATAGATGGGAAATACAATGTTAATGTTTCTCAGGATGAGTCAGCAAAAAGTAGCCAGTCTTCACAGGCCAGCTCTAATTCATCAGCGATCGCACATCTTCCCTGTGTGCAGTTGTCATTAATTAATGACTTTCTATACGATTGCAACAACATGTCAAGACCCTGGCAGAGATACAGACAACAACACAGCCAATATCGATAATTGGTTGCAACAGGTGACAAAGAAATATGGAGCGAAACAAGAAGAAAAAACAAAACAAGTACACGACATGGACATAACTCCAGGGTGTGACGTGCAAACAGAACTCATTTGTAGTAGAAAGTAATTTGTATCACTCATGACTGGCGGCAGTTGTTGGAGAAACAGGGAAAAGACACCCTCAGGTACCCCTATTTATCACTTCACCACTCGCCTCCTCCCTGTGTCACTGGGGTATCTCACGGTGCACTTTTTTATATTATGAGAGTGCAAATTGGAACATTTTGTGAACCAACACTATTTGGAGAAAAAATTAAGAATTGTAATCTTTTTCCAATAATCTGTGATCATTTAAAAAACAGCAGGTGTGTTTCCTCCATTCTTTCATCAAGACAAAATGAGTTTCTGTTAGTGGCTCATACATGTGGGTACATCCCTCTTTCTTTTCCCTGGTTTGATAACATGCTCTTGACTGCTTGCTATGTAGGATCCCTTAAACGTGTATTTGAAAAGTATCATCTATATGCACATCCAGCAGTACAGTAGTTTTGTACAATAAAAATATTCTCAACTTTCATCAAATGCTGTGTGCTTTGATTATCAGTCTGAAAGTTTCTTGCATGGTACAGCTCTGCTGATTCTGGACCAACATCCAATAATGCCTTCTGTTCAACACAGTAGCCTCAGTTTGAACGTTGGCCAAGAGGTATTCCACCATTGCTACAACAGAGAGCTGCACTCAGCATTGATTAAAGGTACAGCTAGGTGAAATCGAATGAGAGTCCACCACCATGGCTGTCACATCCCACATTCAGAAGAAGGATGAGGAGATAACAATACTCCAATACTTAACCCTCACTGTTGACATTTCACATTGTGATAGTGCATCAGATTAAGATACTGTAATAGGGGATGTGTTTGTGCTGACTGTAGACACACATTCACAAGAAAACCATCACCAGAGGAAACTACACAATTCTCCATTGACCCTGATGCCAGGCAACCCTTTAGCTAGTGTGTTTAAATAAGTAGCAACTTGCAAAACAATATCAATGTACAACTGATTGAAAGTACTATTGTTTTACTGTCTGTAGTTTGACAAGAGTTAAGGTATCCATATAACTTAAATGTGTTGCAGACCAAGCAACACTTATCGCAACATTTATGGCAAAGAGATCAAAAGCTCCAGCAACACTGGTAGTAAATAGAACAATACTTGTAGTAAATAGAACAATACTTGTAGTAGGCTATATAGATCAACTTAATCGTAAGATCAATGTGTTTCTGCTTGTGGCTTTCATCAGGGTCATCTTGATAATGGCTACAAGCCAAAATGTGTGTCTTTCAATACAATTGTTCTACATACTACAAGTGTTGCGTAAGGTTTTGACCTCTTTAGACTTTTTCACTTCTCAATGCACCTTGGAAGTAGGTGAAGTTGTGCCAGGAAGCCCCACTTTTACTAGAACAAAGTCTTTTTTTACAAAAGTCGGTAATTTAACTTTTTCTTAAGTACTTGCTAACACAAGTAGCCTTTTGTTATTCTCTACATTTCAAGTTGCATCCGTTACAGAGTGAAAAGAAAAGTCACATTAAAAAGGTCCTGAAACACTTTGCACGAATGGAACAGAAGAAGGGAGATAGCAGCTGCAGCACAGAAGACGCTGCTGGTGTGTCTGCGGCCACAGGAGGTCTGAGCCCCATAGAGGTGAGATTATGCACTCAGATGACACTCCGGAAAATATACATGTTGAAATTGTTTATGTTTATTGGCCAAGTGCCAGGGGATGCGAAGGGTGCGGAACAGTGGTCGTACCCGGCCTGGGCTAGTGAACAGTACACACACTGAAGAATGCAATGAAATTTAGAACCACGTCCTCACTGATTATGGTTGTTAATGTTGTACCTCGCCATAGTTTAAAAACAAAAAAATAGCTTGCACCTGGTTTTAATGCACCACCCAGCTATGACGCTAAGTGACCAAAATAAAACACACCCATGTGTGATGGCGGACTCAAAACCTGGAAAAATAATGGAGGTTGACACAATGTGCTACAGTGAAGAAACAATCCATTTATTTGAAACAAACACAAGCCTCAACAAAAATGTCTAAACATTATGGCATGTGGCAGTCAGTGAGTAGTGTGTGTGTATGCATGTATGCATGAATGAATGAATAGTGAGTTGTGAGTTGAGGATGGAAAGTGTGGAGTGTTTCCCTGTCAATAGAACGAGTGGACTCTTAATAGGACAGGAAGCACCGGGCCCAGGTGTTCCCGATATCCTAATCAACGACCCGACCACACCCACTTTCACCTGCAACACAAAACACAGGGCAAGCAGCCAGCCCACCATGCCAAAAGAGGCGAGGTCATAACACATGGCAGATGTATGCTGGTTCTGGCTAAAAGCTAAATGCTAGCATGCTTGTGGTGGTAGGCATCCACTGGACATTTACCAACAGTAAAGTGTGTGACGCCTTTTTGACAATAATCCCTGATGTGATTGCAGAACCTCATTTAGTCAATTTAATTGACATTTTTTGAATGTTAGGAGCAAATTGGAGCGGGCTGAGTGGACTCATGCTTTGAGAATGAACAAGCACATTATGCAGGACGTGGCGGTGCACAAAACCTACGGAAAGTTGTTCAACTCACTCCAGATGAGAATGGCAACAACAAGCGCATGTGTTTGTGTGCGAGCTACGTGCTGAGCGAAAGCTCTCTTTTTGCTTTAATGTGTTTGTGGCTGCAGCTGCTGTGAAGTTTATACTGTTTTAAATACATGCAGCAGGGTCTGCTTTGGTGATGTTTTATTCTGCTGTTGATTCTATAAGAAATGTCATGTTCTTTAATTGATGTGGCCTAATAATACTCGTTCCACCCGCCACAGTGTCCTTAGACTTTTAATTGTCAGTGTCATCTGGTTCATTCTGGTGAGAATTAAGTGAACTGATGAAGGTGGTTGTATATATCTAATTGATTATATGCACGGGCTTTAAATGTCGGTCTATAGAAATGGAACTTATTGTTGGTTTGGACATAAAGGCTCTTGTTGCTGATGTTGTTCCACTCGTGTTTAGATTGACATTAAGTGCAATGTATTTTGTAGCCTAAGGATGTTCTTGTTTTAGAATATTCAAAATGCAATAACATTTACTCAGAGTACATACAACTGACCTACTTTTATCTAAGTACTTTATTCAAAAGTAACAATACAGTCCTACTCAAGTACAATATAGTACTCTTTCTATTCCAAAGTAGTTGTTACTCCAGGACTGTTACCTAAGTACAAGTTTGAGGTACTTTTGCTTCTTTATACTAGAGGTGGAGGTAGTATCCAAATAGTGTTTTTCTTTTACGAATATTTGTTTTGTACAAATCTTTTAAAAACTATTTTCAGGAAGAAAAAAAACATGAGCTGGTGTTACTCATAAATGTCAGCGTGGTGAGCATTCGCGCTCCGCCTGCTTGTGCTGACATGAGAGGAAGACAATGGATAGTGAAGGGGAGAAAGCACAGACTGCAAAGGAGCAGCGGAGCCTGATAGGCCGATATTCTTTGCCCTCCTCGCGGCATAACTGTCAACCGGGGCCGACTGTGCGATGATGTCGGCAAACCCACCCGACGTCTTGAAACACGACCCTTGTCTCGTATACCATGCTTTGTGGGTATGACTTTTTTGCTGTGTCATCACCATTAATATCTATATATAAACAATGTGTTTATGATTCAATTGTTTACCAGAGCACAATATTCTTCATAGATATAGCCTCTTAATTTTGCTTTCAAAGTGGACTAGATAGATGCACTTAACTTTAAAATGTAGCCTTCAAAATGTTCTTTCCAAACGCATTAGCTTTTGCAAAGTCATTGAGAATTTGTGTTTAAATAATCGTGATCTCAATATTGACCAAAATAACCGTCTTTAGGATTTTTGCCATAATTGAGTAGCCCTAACTGATATCAAGTCACTGCCTATTTGCCATTCTGAACACATAGTTGAAATGGCTTTGACAAGAACCACAAAGAGTTAATTCATCAAATTGCTGCATGTCAAGTTTTATTTGTCTGAAGGGATCTCTCTCTTGTGCACAGTTATCAGCTGCCCTATCATAGCCTAATAGCTACTGTAAAGTTTCTCATATCTGATGGAAGGCATTCGTTTGGAAAATGACTGTCTTAATCTATATTTCATCAACTGGACTGAAGATATTAATAGTAGATATTCTTATTACGCCTTAAACCTCATCAAGACTCCTGATGTGAAACTCATGGTAAGCGACTTTCATGATCCACAGAAAAGTATTCTCTTTGATTTGTTTCACCACATTCCTTTTTGTCTGTTCTTTGGCCTGCAAAGGAACTATGTTCATGTAGTGTGTACTGTTTTCATTCCTCCTCTTTGCATGCACTGGGCCACATAAATAAAGCTATTAGGTTGTGGAAAGCTTATGAAACACACAGCTGCCTCATGATTGGAGTAAGCACAGATGACTCTCAGATCAAGGCCTTAAGGTATGGTCCTGGATTCAAGAACGCCAGCCTGTTCTGATCTGGCTGAAATGGTTCAAGAGAGTGAATTCATAGCTGCATTACAATGCTGCAGAAGTTCTCTTTAATCTATGGGGGTGTGCTTCAGCTGAAATATGGTCCAGCACTTAATTGTCAGTTAGATAAGATTAATGTTGCAGAAGTTTATAAGCTATGAAGACTCCTACAACACAGACTGAATAAAAGCCACATAGATCTCTGATACAGTCTTGTCAGGATGAACACAAATAAAAATTGTACATCTTCAAATCAGAAGAAACTGGCAAAGCTGAATCAGACGATTGGAAACTATGCAGCAAAGTTTAAGGCACAATAACTCCCCAGTGTCCTGTCTATCACTTAACCCCACACACCCTGTCATTCTCACCTTCCCTCTCTGCCTGGGCTTATCTACAGTCACACTTCCCTCCCAACTTGAGCACTTATCTCCAGCGCCAGTGTGCGTCATGCATCCCCAGCCCTGTCGAAGATAGGCAAGATTCTCCCGTTTACTCAAGATGTCACACACGATGGTTCCTGTAGGTGGCCATTTTAGTGCAGAGGTCCTGGACAATCTCTTCGATCCTATCCCAGCAGTGCGTTTAGCCAGGTTTGTTTGTGCGGCCATGTGCCCCCTATCATCTCTCTGGTGGGACTTACACTGATATGGAAGCATGGCGTCTTAAGAGCATTGCAAGCAGGGCAGCAGGTGTGTCGACAATAACAACAAAGCCAAAGATTTTAGTGTTGATAATGGAGACAAGAAACCAAAACAGATTGATCCAATGTTCCTTTAAACTTCTATGAAAACTTTTCAAACCCAAACTTTGCTTACAAGGTTGATGACGTGATGTTATTCAATATCAATCAAATGCATCTTGTGCTCATAATCAGCCAAAAATATTAATTGATTACATTCATCAGTGCAACATTCGTGTTAGGGAGGGGCCCACCGGAGCCGTGAGCTATTTCGTATTTTTTTATGTGATTTATTTGACTTCTCTAAGACGCACCTTGACAGTAAAAGCAGACCTCACAGAAAGATCCAACTTTAAAGCCAAATAATATGAAAAAATACAGTTAAATGTGATCCAAGAGACAATGGAACAGCCCTTTGCAACTATGCTCAATCTGATAGTGGCCCTGCAAGGTATATATATCAGGGTGGTACATGGTGTGAACGCTTCCTCCCCCCCACAGCCATTCGGGAAGATAAGGAAGTGATGACACTCATAGGGTAACAAAGGATAGAGAAAAGGAAATTGGAAAAGGGAGGGGGAGCATGCCGTAGAAGATCAAAATATCTTGAATGGCCTTCCTTAAGATATTTTTTTTATGGTTTTCTTGGAATGGGACTTTGTAATTAAGTGCCATTAGATTTGATCACCATTTTTTTTCTGGTTATTTTAATAGTTACACATTATGTTGTCATTGTTACAACTGTATCTTAACCACAGTTTTCTTAGTCAACACATCTGTAACACATTCATACAGACGCACACCTCTGATCTTCCCAGAAAGACCACAGTTCTCTTTACTGAACATTTCCACTGGAGAAATTGCAGGGTAAATGGCTTGCTCAAGGACACCTCACTTATTTGTGCAGGGAAAAGAAAGCATGACTCATTCACTCAGTCAATTTCCCAGTAATATTGCGGTTTCAAATTGAAAGCCCTTCTTTTCCAACCTTTGGGTAACAATCATTTTTTGGTGCACTGCACATATAAAGGGATAGTCTCAAAAAATTACGTAAATGGTACTGTTCTCACACGCCCATTATTGTGGAATTCACCAACGGAGGAGAACAGCTCAAAATAAATGCTTTAAAAGGCTCACAGTGTAGAGCAAGGCATTACTTTAATTACATCACAGCAAAAGCAAATCAAGTGAAAAGTTGGGCACAGTCCTTTTTTAAATGAGTTTTCCTGAATGGCTCCTTTGCAAAGTTTCTTCTCTTGTTTTCTTAGTCTCTGGAGGTAATAGACCTGTCACTGCAGTAATAATGATGAATCTCCTCTCGCTGCCCATAGTAGAGGATGGGAGATGGCCCCCAAATATGGATGCAAGTGGGTATAGTGGAACTGGGTTTAAATCGGAGTAAAGGGAAACACAAAGATTATCACCACATTGAGTTATAAATCACAAGGGAAACATATCATTGGAAACAGACTGTCACAGTTTAGCACAAGATACCAGCCTGTTATTAGGAACTCATTGCCATCACATTGAAACTAGAGATAACTTTGCCTCAGAACAGGATAACCATTAAATTACAAATACTGTAGATCACATTCTACAGGAGTCACCATAGCAGCGGTGTTTGGGTGGTACCATCACATCTCCTCCCTTCCCTGTCCAACAACACAACACTTAATTACACCTCTGCAATGTTAATAGCTTCTGGGTAATGTATTTGATAGTGCAATTATTCCTTCTTGACAACATCACAATTCATTTAGGCGTTTTATTAGAACAGAGGAATTCTTCATCCTTGAGGAAGTGTTGGAGAAAAAAAAAAGAGTTTATTAATCTGATTTTAGATCTATATGAATTACACAGCTGCGTCCCATCCTCAACCAGCAGTCCAAAGCAAGTTTTTCACATGGCTTCGACTGTAAATTCATGCCTCCCCTTCTGCAGTGAAGTGTCAGCGGAGTCGGTGGTTTATGTCTTGAAAAACAAACGATTGATCTTTCAGAGTCGCACTGCGTGTGTGATTTCATCAGTACAGCAGTTCAAGAAAAAAGGCAGACGGCAAAGGTGAAAGCAAAGTGGTTGAGAGCATTAAGCCAAGTGTGTTTTGGAAGGGCAAAACTTTTTCCAGCTTTTTCTGAATGAATTTAATTGAAAACTAAACTAAAACTACTGAATTAAATTGTGTTTTACTTACTCATTTACAGTACTACCGTTTTTGCACCTACATGTACTGTAAATGTTAATGACAATGACATCATTTGTCTTCCTTTTTTTAAAAACCATTACAATTCACTGTTGGACAATAAATAATATGGGAAATGGACAGCAGTCTTCTGCATTCTGATGTTTTGTTGACCCCTTCATCTCGTCCGTGTGCTGACCTTTTAGCTACAACCTCAATTGACTTCCTCTTTTGCTCTCATCATAATTACTAAGCCCGCTAAAGGGCTTGTCACTTGGCCTCATATCAACCCGTAAATCCTAACATCAGTTTGTTCATCCCTTCGTCATTGACTTTTGCTCTCTATTGTCTTTTTCCTCCTCTTACTCTCAGCTTCCACCTTGTGCCATATTGTTCACCCTCTCAGCCTTTTTCTCTCCCCTAAACAATCAGTCAAGTAGGCAAATGTATTCTGCACCACCCCCTGCCCTGGCAGCACTTTGACTTTTTGCTCCGTTAAACCCTACTGTAGTGCGCTGACCCGGAACGAATGCAGTCGACCTATATACAGTAAGCTGTGAGTGAGCAGCTTCCATCTGCAAGAGCAATCTGGTACTTTCGGGTCCTTTGAGCTCTTCTATCTTTTCCTGCCTGCTTCTGTTGCTTAGACTCCGCTTCACACTTTGGACACTAAACTGCAGTTCAACTCCCACAATTGGCTTTCTGACCGTCTTCTGAGCTGATCCTGAATAGCCTCGGGGCTTGACCTTTCTTCCAGGCAGTGAACTGTCAAGTCTGGTTACGTTTTAGTGGTCCTGCGTCAGTGTACAGCATACTCCTGAGTGTGTTGATTGTGACATTGTCTGGCAGACACTCTAGGCCCTGGTGTCCTTAGAGGTCTTCAACACTGACCTTTACAGCCAAATCAGCAGCATGAAGATATTTGGCCTTAGAAAGAATCCTAATGAATTTGGCGTGTTTAGGGCCAAGGATATAATAAGGGAGGGCAGCTGTTTCTAAAAACAAGCGCTCAAAGACAATTGAGTCATTTGTGGTCAAGCGCTTAGCACACTTGAGTAATCATTAACCTTACCTTGCACAACTTTCTTATCCTGTTGCCTGCTTCAGGTCAATGAATAGGAGAAATTGTGCCCCTTAGGCTACCACAACGGAAAACATTGAATTAAAGGCAACTGTGCAAATGTTTGCAAAGCGCTGTTCTCCACAGTCCACAGATAACACACTACCATCTGTTCCAGTGGTGAGTGAGATTTAGCTAACAAGCAAAAAGCTGCTAGGCTTCAGTAAAGGTGATATGAGACACGATTATCAAAATGCCCTTCAAGTGCATGGTTCTGAAATCCAAAAGATGTGTGAATATGGACTTGACGCCAGATCAAAGGTGGGTTGGCCACTGCTTTGTCAACTCCACGCCTGAGGCGGCGGCAGGTATGCTGAGAATTTTTGCAGCCTTGTATAGTGAGCGTGGTGAACACTGGAGCGTGACCTGGCTTTGTGATTGGATCTCTTTGTTCTTGGTGGGTAATTGGGCTCGAGAGCTACAGACAAAGGTAAAGAAAGGAGAGAAGGTGCATGTTGTCAGAAGACGTGTAAGGCCAAAAGACAAGAGAGAACCACTGGACAAAGACATGTCTTTTCAGTGATCCCTTGTCTCTGAGAGAGTTTCAGGGAGAGGCAGGTGAGGAAGAGCCTCAAAGCATGTTTTGGTTGTGTGTAGAAAAGTGTACCTTCATGTATGTGAGAGAAATAATGTGTGTGTGTGTGTGTGTGTGTGTACGCATGTGTGTGTGTGTGTGTGTGTGTGTGTGTGTGTGTGTGTGTGTGTGTGTGCGCGCATGTGTGTGTGTGTTTGAATGAGAAATGAAGACTCAGAGATTGCTTTGGTTTAGAGTTTGAAGAAGTGGTCGCTGGATGTCACTGTGTCCAGTAAGTGCAGTGTTGCTATAGCACTTTCAATGTATGGCATCAATATTTCAGTCAGGCTTATTCTCAAGGGCGATCACGATGAAATCTGACCGATGAAATAAATATTAGAACCCCACAGACACACACACACACTCACACAGACAGGGGTGTAATGATTAATCGGAGCACCCAAGGTCTAACCTTAGTAACCCCAAGACCACGGCTACAGAGCCCCGCATTAGGCATGCAGCCACATAACCTTGCACTTCAGCCATGCTCCCTCTCAACCCACTCACCTGTCTTCCAGCAGCACCTGCTCTGCCATTCTGGGCATTCATCGCTATTCTGATCATGCATTTTTCTCTCCCAAGTTCCCTCACAACCTCCTGTAGGAATGTATATGAATATATGTGTGCTGCTGTTATAGGCGAGTAAACAAAAAAAAGCATGTTTAAAGCTTTCCTTGGGCTCGTGTGAAATGGAATTTTGCCTCCAATTTAATCTCCATCTAATATTGCGAGGGTGGCCGCCCGCCTACATCGTTTTGCTTAGCTGCTGTGCTCATATGGCCAAAAGGGAACTCTCATTGTTTTATTACAGATCAGACAATCTGGACCCTATTTCTCTGGCTTTTCTAATAGCCTGTCCTTGGGTGTTGTTTTTATGGCAGCTTTCTTCATTATTTCAACTACGCCATAAAGGCCCCATTGCAACACGAATAGGAAATAATTGTGAATGTTAATTAGTCATTAATATGGTTTAATAGAATGTTTCAAAAATAGATATGGGTGTCTGAAATGTTTCTTTGCACCATCTACTGTATACTAGACTGAAACGGGCAGGTGCAGAAAGCTCAACAGTTGGCTAAGCCAGGTAATGTGTAACAATCCAAGTATTGCATCTTGGAGTGAGCAAGCATCCAACTGCAATCTCCAACTGGTTATTTTATCATTGCGAGGCATTAGGTCTGTCATCCTATTGGCCAATATATGCCTTGGCGTGATTCCAAACCTGATATGCTGGCAGTGAGTTGGTCTAAGGGTTCCCATTCGCTGCTGTTTAGATAACACTCTGCCTGGCAGGTCTGGCCTTTTTACCCATGAGGCTTGACTCTCAAGGACAGCTTACCTCCTGCCAGCGGTGGCTGAAGTGAGAGACATACAAAAGAAAAGAGGTCGAGGAGGAGCGGAGTGAAGGTTGTTTAAGAATGCCGCTCAGGTTTTCAATTGGTGCAAGGAGGGGCCTCTTTGGGATGACTGAGTGTCTGGCCGATCTGGCGGGAAAGCCAAGCTAAATGTGGGGATGGGATGGTTGCCGCGGTGCTGAGGGAGGATGCAAGTGATGGATGGCGGTTGTTAGATGCAGTAATTGTGTTCAGGTAATTGACCCCGCACCCTCCCCCTTCCGCGCTCTCCTTCCAGAGAGCCAAGCACTCCATCTCTCTTTCACTTGTGTTCCACAGATGGGAGAAAACATAAGCAAGGAGAGCCTGCTTTGAATCTTGGCAGTCCACTTGTTTAGGATTTTCAAGCTTTTACTTTAACGTCTGCAACTAATTTCAGCTGAAGCGAATGTCTTATGTTGAATTTTTACATTTAAGCAGACACTGTCATCAACAACGATTTAAGATTAATGCAACAGTAGAAAGAGCTCAATATCCAACATCACACAAATGTGAGTTTATTATGAGTGAAGTTTTGGAATTAATATCTGTGCCCGTAAGATAAAATAAATAAATCATGTTGCAGAATGTTCAAGTACCATAAATAACATAAGCAGCCTCAAAAATAGAAACTAAAAGAAAAACACTCAAAGAAGTACTTGAAACAGAAAACCAACATCTGCCTTTAGTATTTGGTATGTACTTCAAACTCTTGGATTTACAGTAAGAATCCACACTTTAAAACTCAGATTGGCAAACCCCAAAATCTCTTTTGATTTGATGTAAGAATGTTTAATAATTGTAACATATTGATGATAAACATCAAGTTTTGATATCCTATTCTAATAGTTAGAGCTTCGTTCTAGACTCCCTGATAAAAGAGACAGCATTTTCTTTTTCCTAAAAGTGTAATTCAGACACATGACATCTAGACATGCCTCAAAGTTAACAAACTAGTTGCCTCAGATAATATTGTCGGCACATATGCCCACCTGTAGAGAAACAAAATCATCACAACAGTGTCAGAATACGAAGGTTGGATTTTCTTCTTTGAAACTTTACATGATCGTAAGTATTGTTTAATGCTATGTATTTCAAGTTGTTTTCACATTCATGGACCCCCTTAACATGTTTAATTCAACCACAAGTCAGCCTATTTTTACTGGCGGTTTACAAACAGTAAAAGCCAGTTATATTAGGACCACGGCACACCCTCACCTTTAGTGATGAAGCCAACCCCCTGAGTGCCAGTAGAGCAGTGAGTAAAACGAAGGAAGGATTGTCATCGCTTGATATTGAGGAGGTGATGATGTACTTCCTTCTTCATGCATCAGCAGATTATGGCAGCATTCATCACTGGTCCAAGACCCTGTGCTAATAATCAGCTCTGTACATCTCAATCTACAACCTCTGATTTATACCAGCCTCTGCGGTAGGATGACAAGTTTTTAAATGGGGCTGCACAATGTAAATCATAACCTCGCTGAGTGTCGAGAAGATGGGTTCATGCTGAGAGATGGGAGGGAAGAGAGGCATTCACTTCCATTTGCAAACAAACACTTGGTCTGTGGAGTAATATTTGCAGTACGTGGCTCAGAATTGTGTTTTCCTGAAAAGTTCAGCGCAGTCCATATGTACAGTATATATCCATATTTATAAGTTAATTAGAAATGAGGTACTTTTATTTTTTTCACCAGAAATGGTACATTTTCGGACCTTTGTAAAATGTGATTCTTTAGTGTTGACTGACGTGATGAAAAGCATCAGGCTTTCTAATTGCTTATTCAAAACTAATTAACTTTAAAGTGTCAGGCCAATCACAACTGATTCCAGGTGATGTCATTATTTTGATGCTAAACATGTCGCTCATGACATTTTTTTTTTTTTTTTTTACAGTCACTTTTACTACACCCTTTAATCTCACCTTTTAGGACCAGGCAGTAAAGAAGGCCAATGTCACCCTGCTAACACAGGCTATAAACTACCCTTACCCGTCTTTCTAATTCACAGATTTGTTGGACCTGCAGCGTAATGACATCAACTGCTTTGGTCCAATCACAGGGACAGCTTATGTTCTGTCTTGTTTGACCTTGCTTGGACTGATTCACAGTCTTGATTCAGAGACGTAAGTACGTGTGTAATGTCCATGACTTCTGGCAGTTTTCATTGTCCTGCTTTAATTTAGGATGGAACAGTAGATGGAAAGCAGGTGATTTGCAACTTCTAGGAGTGAAATCCTGTACTCTCTAAACATTTAAGAACATTTTCAAAATGAGATGATTTGCTTTGAAAATGTGTTTTACTTTCTCACTTCAGCAATTAAAAATAGATAAGTAAGCTAAGTCTCAGTATGTTATTAGATTGTCTGATAATGGTTAGAATTTGCCCATTAATGTATTAAAGGAGGTGAGCTGTGTGAATGACCTGAAGGGCAATGACGTACAGCACTTAGTTTTCCCTGTGTGCGCTAGGGCACGTCTCAAGGGTTGTATGAGGCTTAACCAATTATAGCCCGTTCAGCTGACTTTTCCACCCCTGGCTTAATCCAAAAATGCTGTTTTATTGGAATTGTGATATGAAAAATGGTCTATTTGTGGTCTTCACCAATTTAATTGACCTGAGAGGAGACTGAGCTAATGAGAATATCTCTGAGCTGAATTGAAATGTGATTAACATTGAATCAGGATAAAGTTGGCAATAATCAAATATGAATAAATCCAAGGTCAGCAATTGTAAAAGGCCTCATCTAAGCTCCGTCCTGTAATGATTTGACATGCAACTCCACATATTGCCATTCAATCCTCCATTTTCCTCAGTACTATGTCTATTTCAGCACCCCTAAATGAGGTCTCATTAAAGGCGCCACTACAGATTTTCCAAGACAAAGTGAAATTCAATGAAACCCAGTGGAAATTAAATTCAGTAGCTACTTACGTAACAAGCTTTTTATGCCACATTTCCAACCCTGCCTCGAATCCAATCTCTGCCCCTGCAACACATCATTACACTATCCCAGGTGTATTAAATAGAAATCAGGGGTTGGTTACAGGTCCTGTAATGATCATTTGGGCAAGCTAATATCTAACAGTTTATCCAGGCAGGCCGCCCCAACGGACTTCCTTCCATCTGACATTGCTGTGACTCCATTAGCCAAAGTGTTGGAAGTAAATGATGGTAGCCAGCGCTTGGCAGTGTCAGAGCCCGTTCAGATCAGTCGGCCTCTATCGATTCAATCACAGAATAAAGGATGGAGCAGCGAACAGTCACCCCAGGTGCATTTCGTCCAACCAAGCCACACTCTGTCTTTTAAACATTGGCATATTGCGACTCAGGGAGCCATTTATTATCAACACTGCCTTGGACAAATGGCTATGTAAGATCCCACAGCTGCACAAACACACTGCTGCCACACAAGGCCACAGATGAGGCCAGATATGCAATGATTATGTCCACAACAATATATTGGACCATAAAAGACAGAAGTACACACACATGCTCCCTCTCCCATACACATAAAAACAAAACAGAGATTGAAAGACTTTAAAATGGATTATAAAACACTTAATCCATTAGATATAAACCAACAAAACAAAACCCACCAGCGTTTAATCATCTGTTTCGTTTTTGTTGTTGTGAGCACATAGACTGCATAAAAGAGTCTATTAGTATTAGTAACATGAGAAGGTGGAGCAAAGTACAATCGAACGCTGAACAAGACTTTTTTCAAATAAACTTTCATGAAATGCAAACAAACTGTAAAAGGATCACAATGTTGTAAGACAAAAAGACAGAGCACCCAAACAGAACAAGGCTGTGGTAGTGAACTGTCAATTACAAGGTAGCCGTGCCCTAAAGCGTACGCTGCTTTATCGTCTATTTTACTCTAAATGGGAGAATCATTTCATTGTTTTGTAATATCATTTTGACTTCTATTCAATTCAATTCTTTTTGCAATCGGTGGACTTGCCCTCTGCTTGCTTTTAGAAATAATGCAGGTTCAAGGCACTTCTGCATTGGCTTTACTTTTCAGACCCGGAGGTTGTTGTTTGTGTGAGCACCTACTGTAAATCTATCTCACCTCTATTCCCTGCTTGAAATAAATGATATTGATACAGTAAATTACCATGGTCTTTTTCTGGCCCAGGGAATAAGAAAAGAAGAGGGAGTGAGAGAAAGTGAAAAACCTCTTTCAAATGACCAAGAGGCATCCAAACAGCATTTCTTTGAAATAGGGTCTAAATCTAAATGTTTACTTACTAACATTTCAAATGCTATAATGATGCTTTAACAAGGTGATAACCTTTGGACTGGAAACTAGAAGTAATGGAAACTGACTGATAAAAACAATTAGTGCAATTGCATTATTGCATTATTGCCAAGTGCTGCTTTATTTTTCGCTGTGTTGAAACCCCTTGTAGACTTAGAGAGGCAAAGACTAAACTTCAGAGACTAACCAGTGAGGCTGAGTTCTTGGAGCAGCAGGAGGAGAGGTAGTATTGCATGCTTACTATTTGATGAACATCACTTGAATTAGCAATTAGCCAAAGCTAAAGAGGTCCCACCACACATTTACCTTAATGTATGCCATTACTGACATCTCACAGCCAATGAGAGTGTTGCACTGTTATGTTGTAACAGCTTAACACACACAAACTTATACCCTTGCTAACTCTAAAAAAAAAAGTTGGCACGCACTCGTACCAATTATCAAGCAGCAGTAATATCTTGGATTTTCCCTTATCTGAGTCAAGGAATAAAAAAAAGTGTTTCTGTGTATTTTTTAGGGTGAAATACAGAGCGCAGACATCGCACACTGCAGCGTCCCATGCTCAGTTTGTAGCACACTGTGTCTAAAGCTTTAACTCCATTCTCAAGTGCTTTCCTGTTAGACGACTGAATGTGTTCATCGTCATGAATAGGATGAGTGTGGAGAGGTCAAAGGTTACGACAGCTTGTTATCACTCAGGCCCAGACTTAAATCCCATTCGTCCTGTCAAGGCTGTAGATGGTTTTCTAATGTTTTGGTGCAGAGCAACTTTGCACTCTCCTTGGCTTCCTGTTTTCTTGAACTCTGCCTCCATTTTTCTCTCAAACCTTTTGAAGGACTTCCTCCTGTCTTTGTTACTCAGAGGGGGATCCTACTTCAAGGGAATCATCTGTATATTAAAGCATATGTGCGTATGGCTGGGAGTGAGGTGGTAAAATGCTTGAAGAATTCGTACTGTAAAAGAAACATTTCTTAATTTTTAATTGGAACTCATAGCAACCTTACGACCTCTAACACCACCTAACTCCTCACAGATAGACAAAGTTTGCTTGGTGCCGAGGGGCAGTGAAGGTCTTACTTATTTCCTCTTTAACAGTCAAGTATATGGATGAAGTATCCTCTGGCAATTTTCTGAACACCTCACTGCTCTCTCATCACACATTTTAGCCTCTGCTAAATGCCTAAAATGTAAATTTACAGACTGGGATTGCTTGGGGATAAGAGCCACGGACACATACTTTATCTAAAGAGGGAGCATTATCTTCCATGGCAGTTTAATATTAAAATACAATATGCATATACACTGCCAGTGACTGTCATTTATAGTTCTACATTTAGGCCCAAATAAATGCGTACCATGAGGCAGGCAGGTAACATCACTAACATAATGATAGGAAGGCAACATATTTGAAAAAGGTGTAGATAAAATACAGTTGTTTCACTGATTCTAAAAACAAAGAGAGAGAGAAAGAGAGAAAATACTTTCTCAGCTGTATTTGAGGAACACTTGTAGAACAGGCTCATCAAGCGTATTATGACATGTTCAGTCTTGAGACACAGAAAAAGGAAGGATTTAATTTGAGACACAGTTCTTAAAGCCCTGAAGCAGAGGGAAGTCTTTTAAAAACTGTGTTACCTGAATTGGGTCACTGACTAAGCAATGACTAACATCTGTTGAGAGTATAGTTCTTTGGGATCAACTGCTGTTTTCTTCTTAAATTCACATTTGGTCAGTATCTCCTTTCAAACATAAAATGTAATAACTCATGTGATATCTTAGAGAATAGAGTGGATCCTGTATATCAGATGGTTCAAACCGTAATAACTTGAGATCCACATCGTACCATGCCGGTCAAATTATCTCAATTCACCGGGGAATGCTCAAATTGATGAGATGCCCCAACACTGATGAGATCTGTGTTTGTTTGTCATCTGTATTAATATGAGGGACAAAAACAATTGAAAACATTGCCTCCTGAATAAATCAATTAGCAATATGCTGGAAAAAATATTCAGGTTTGTTTTCTGTGTACACAGAATAAATTGATGTATGAAGACTCACTATCCAGTTTTTGAACCGGTAATTCCTCCACGACACGGCATGAGATTCAAAGCAAAAACATTTATTTTTAAATAACTGAACCCTCTCCCCTACTTGGCAAGAAGAAATCTCGAAGGCACAGTGGACACAACAACAAACTGAAGCAAGCCAGCCAGTTAGAGCACTGGCAGCCTTGCTGAGCATGGCTTAGCACTGCCTTACGCTGCATTACCAGGGCCGACACATTGGTTGGGCACTATACCCGCCGTTCCCAGCTGTGCATGCGCTCGTCTTACCTCTGCTAGGCGGCCCAATCACCTGCTGAAGCTCCTGTAGCACTTCAGAGGACACAGCCGCACACTGAGAAATAGGTTTGATGGCACTGGAAAGGAAAAGAGACAGATAGCAGGGAGAAAGCAGGAGTTTGTGGGGGTGTTACTTACTTTTCTGCCATGTAGGGTGGTGAATACTTGTTTGTTTATGTCTTCTGTGAAAGCGCTGTGCGTGTCATTGGCAAAAAGCCTGCCAGACGGATCGATGATGAGGAGTTGCTGCAGCAGCAGCCACGCTACACGTGCCCTGATTTAATTTGCCCGCTCTGCGTGGATGAGGTTTACTCTTTGATTCTTGATGCTGTTGTACGTGAAGCAAATCATAGATGCCACTTCCTGGTTCCTGGATAAGAAGAGTACTATCTAACAATTTCATTATAATCATTAACATATTGTAGCTTATTGGTGATGCTTGCATAAATGAGTCCCCAGAGGGACACTGGAAATGATAAATGTTGATTAGACGGAGAAGCACGTTAAGATCCGACAGTCAGGTGTTCACATTATCTGCTTGTAAAAAATTAATTGGAAGTAAAGACGCCATTCTTTTGTTTTCGGTTTAGGTTCATATAATTTTCTTACTCAAAAAGTACAAAAAGGAAAGAAAGGAGGAAAGTAGTACAAACTGTGAAGGTGATACAAAGCAACTTCTCTGGGTTCATGAAAACAATAAAAACAAAAGATAACAGAAAGTTTCCCTGTGTTGAAACAATTGTTTAAAGCATCTTTTAAACATTTTAATGGTCCACCATTTTAATGGTCGTCCTAATCAAAGTGGGTTTATACTAGAAAGTTAGAAAGGAAACTGCTAAAGTTCTTTAAAAAGTATTTTTGGGGTAAAAAGCATGACTAATATGCCTTGGTTACTTCTCTTAGACATTTATTCATCTTTTTTTGCTCCACATGGTTTCCCATTCATTCCCTGAAGGCTAGGTACACACAGAAAAACACCAGAAGAGAAAGATGCTACTGGGATACACGGCAAGCTCAGATTCCCATTTTAAAGCATCTATTTTTAGACTGTATGATACAAATCTGCCTCTAGTGACCGTAAAATGGTACGAAAAAACTGGAATAGAAATAAATATAGAGAAAAAACAGGAATAAGTAAGCACAATCCTTCAAATACCCACAGCAGAGAGTAATTTGTACTGTATTGAGAGGGTTTGAAAACTAAAGCCAGGCTTTTACACTTCAATAAAGGCATTCATGAACCCGACTTTTCCTGTAGGCAAAGGTCTAATAGCCTGGAGTGTTTTCCCTTCAGGTGAATGCGCTTGTTCTAACAGGTGCTTAATAATAGAGGTGGAATGCAGTGGAAATGGGGATACAAGCCTGAGCCACTGTAAGCAGGTACACGAAACACAATAGGATTAGAGAGTAGATTGATCCTGGCTTTGTGTGCTGTCGCTTGGCCAGATTACCACGGCCACCATTTTGTTGTGTGGAAATTGGACAGAAATGTGTTTTCAATTTTGCCTACCGCTTGAATTGCATTTGGGCATGCCTGTTTCTGTGTGTGTCTGTGTAACACAGAGGAGCGGTGTGGATAAGAGAAATGTACAATATCACAGGATTAACTATTTTCCCTGAGATAATTGTGTCGCGAGTGACAATACATCAACTGTATTCATTTTGAAGCTTGACATGAAACATTCAGACTTTCACAGCTACAACAACCTGGGGGCAATGCAAGCTCACTCCAACTGGGGGAAGTGGTGAATATCAGTGTGTGTGCAATTCTTAAACGAGTTCCATAAGACCCTGCTGTAACACGGAACATGTTCAGGTACAAAGTGTAGCCTGAATTGATTTTGCACAGAGAGCTGAGAGCAGGTCACTGCAGCAGTTCTTATTTACTGCCACTTTCTTCTGCAACCGTCAAAAGCATGTATGGACAAATAAGGGTCAAATTAAATTTTTCAAATTTCAACAGGACATGCTGTTTTTTTGGTGGAAAATATTCTCACATGTGCTTGTGGCACATATTCCTTTTATAATACAATCACAGTGTGTTGCCTTTATTTGATAGTTGACTGTAATCGAAAAAATGGGGAGAGAAAAAAAGATGGAACGATAACATTTCCAGCAGGACAAAAACGGTGGAAGGTCACATTTTACTCAAACAACTAACATGGCTGCCGGAAATAGTGGTTAGAGGAAATAGTTTGAACATTGTAAACGTTAATCCCAGAATTCATGTCACAAAGTGTCAATCACTGCACCCAACGACATATTTACCACACTCATCTGGTTGTTTGGTGCTACTTTCATCAGCCTAGTCTCCTTTGGAACTATGAAATGGTACATTCAGTGCCAGTACAAGAAGTAGTGTGCACTTTTATGTAGCAAGGGGCAATTTATCCACCACCACAGTGTAGGTCAGGGATGGATGGACATGTAGCATGGTCTATTTTCACACAGGAATCTTGAGTTTGTCTCAGACCAACACGTTTTATATTTATTTATTTTTACCATGACCACCATCTTTTCAGAACCTTAATCAAGTTCTCTTAAAGCCACAATGTACATATTTATGACGGCATTGAAGCATTTCTCTAATAATTTGGTTTTTGTTTGTAAAAAAAAAACGTCAATCTTGGTGAAATTTGGTTAAGAGTCTTTGTTGCTTTTAGCCCAGCCTGTCTGCTACAGTGGTGCTTTTGAAACTACCTCAAGGGGGTGTGAACGTCAGACATTTTAAAATTCACATCATGACTTTAACAGTACTTTAACCATACTCTAGTGACAGTACACAAATCCTTTAAAAACATTGCCATTAAATGTCTAAAACATCATTGACCACGTTTGGTAGAATCACTTATTGAACGTTCTGTCTGGTGAGAGGCTTGTGCTTTATGGCCCACCAATGGGTTTTGTTTAAAGTTTAGATCTTCAGCTTGTGTTTCACGGGTAAAGAAGCTTTGAGTTTCCATAACACCAGAATTCCATTTGAGCAGATAAGGCATAAGGCTCCAGCATATGAATTAGGGGCGATAAGATTCTCTGTTGCAGCCTCTCTCCATGATCAGACTGATGAGACAGTTGTATTATTATTACATAAAGGTCTTGTCTGGCTGAGTTTAACCTGCAGTCAGCCACCTTACATTCCCTGATTTTACTACTTTAATGCACAGAGGTTGTGCCGTGTATCAAAAATGCTCAGCATGCCGCATATATCCATCCAGTTTTACCCAATCTGTTATTATTATTTGAATTGCATTGGACTGTGGTGACTGTAAATTGGAAATGGGAGTGCAAAGCTGAGACCACCTCTGTCCCAGTATTTTAGGCACAGTTCTGCCTCAGTGAGCCAGGCTGATTGGGATGCAGCAGGGTCTCTCTCTTTCTCTCCCTATTGCGTTCTCCCCGTGTCTGTTGCTCTGCTTGGCGTAAAACAGACATTCTGATGAAAAACAGAGGGGGCCAAAATGTTCATAAAGGCAGGGCACACGCATGCACGTGCACACGCACACACACAGAGTATATATGACTTGTATGTATGTTCAATGCATACACAAATACAAAAATGTGCATTCAGTGGAGTTGCTAATAATCCCATAATTGCTCCAAAACTGTTGTAATTCAATATTTCATTTATCATATGTTTACCTGATTAAATGTGCAGGTTAAAATGTCATTCCAGCATCACCGTCAGATTATAGCCAACAAGAAGGGGAAGGAGAGGTTGAATTAAATGGAAGTTTTAAGAGATTTATGGATTGCACAAACAGCTCAAACATGACAACAATTACTAGAACACATCCTAGACCAGCTCATAACACACAGTACCACACTGCAGGCGAATGAAAAGCAAAATAGATGGTAAACCAGGTGAAGCCTGTGGTTTACTTTGTACATCTGACGTGAATCCAATTAGTCCAGGTGAAAATGTCAATACAGAATGAAAATTAAGATATATGAATATGATGTGTTTTTGCCCTCCATTATTCTCGGGTGACAAAATATATTTGTGGAGGATATCATATAATTAATCATCAGACTAAATGTGTCAGAGAAGGGATAAATGACTTAGAGGTAGGCTCCTAATTTCTGGATTTGGTCATTCGCGTGAAGAAAGAAAAACAGCTAAAAGATCCTGGTCCCTTTTTTATCCAATTTGTAACACCAAAACCTTACATCCGGTACTCAAGGCTGAGAATACCACTAGCCAAAGGGTTTACAATATTGAGGAAAAAGACGTCCACCGACAGGGAAACCTTGAGTTCTAATTTGGAAATCAATTAAAGTCCATTCAATCATATTTCTCTACATTTTAAATCTGAATTATATGATTCCTTGTTGTGTGAAAGTGTTAGCAATACTGCCAATCTCACTGATAATCCAAACTCTAATCCTCATATCAAACCAAATCCAACTCTTTCAAGTGAACAACCTTATTCTCACTTAAGAAAGGAGTTAAATATTTCTCTCTTGTCGTTTCTATTTACGTATTCTGCTTGATTATTCATCCCCCCCACCCCCTCGTCCCTCAGGTACCTTGAAACTCTGTGATCGAGTTGTGAGGTATTACATTTAACATTGGTATCGAAGCAAAAATGATGGCCATTGTGTCAGCAGGTGGGCACATCCCAGAGCAGATATTAAATCAATAACACACACACACACACACACACACACACTCCACACATGCTCCGTGAATCCATTCGTAGCACCACAGTCACTAGTGAAGCTCTCAAACCGGCCTCATGTCTTGCAGCATCTCTATCTCTATCCATCCATTGTTTCCCTGGCTGCTTGGCTGTTTTCTAGTCTTGCCCTTAAAACTCCAATTTTAAAACTTCAAAACTTCATCAATCTGTCTTGTTTTTGGACTGCACCTTTCACTGAAACACTTACTGGACACTGGAGCTACCAACTTGTGGCCAAAGAATAAAGTGGGATTAAATGGAGTAAAGATTGCCTCTGTGGACATCGTGCCTTGTCTATAGCATCAGGTAACATTTTCCAGTGTTCAGAATAGGGCTGAACACACTTAATGATATAAATTGATGGAGACCAAGTACTGTTCACTTTCATTTCTCTTTGTGTGACACTGCCTACTTTGTTTCCAAGTCTTGAAGTGTTTTGCACATCACTTTGTTTTCTGAGATGAACACCCCCCAATGTCTTCTTGATCTTTAAGCCCCCGTGTCTACATGTTTGTGTGGAGTCAGCCAGGCATACGGTGAAGATTAACCACACATTGTTCAGGTTTGTGTTTGTGTATGTCTCTCTGTAGCCTGTACGTTGGGGAGAACAAAACGCCATCTGAGCATGTCCAGGATTATCACCATCTCCATGGCGACTGCCTCCTCCACCTCCTGCTCTTTCTGTTCTTCTCTCTCTCTCTCTCTCTCTCTCTCTCTCTCTCTCTCTCTCTCTCTCTCTCTCTCTCTCTCTCTCTCTCTCTCTCTCTCACTCACACACTCTCCGTGTGTGGGTAATCTGTGGCGTTCGCAGCGCCCACTCATACATCTCCCATCCCTGCCACAAAATCTGAATTCTGAAATTGCAAAAGGAGTAATAAACAAGATTGACTACAGCTCTCCCTATTGATCACTGCGCCAATGTGCTTGCATGATTTGTAATATCCCCCTAACTCTTCTCTTCCTCCAACAACAGCGCCCAATGGCCAGGCTACATAGAGACAAGGCAAATTATGATGGGACAAGAATCAATTTCTACTACATTAAGCTTCTTGTTCTCCCGTGGCCATATGGGTTTAGAAGTGAAGGGAGGCATGTTCTCGGAAAAGACGCTTGTAAAAGATATAAAACCCAGAAGAGAATCCCTCCTTTATGCTTTTCATCTGATTGTATCAGACACCAGTATGCTGTTAGCAGCAGATTCTCAGTATTTACAACAAGCTTCAAAATGCCATCATCAGTACTTCTTTACTTCTGGTCTCCCTCGTGTCCCAACATAACAACATTTTTAAGTCTTCATGGGAAATGTGGGACAAAATTCAAAATAAATAATAAAATAAAGCAGAGAGAATGCAATGTAGAACTAATTATTTTTTTGTTTTTGTTATAAAACTATAAATGAACATGTCTTTAATGGAAAACAGCCTCACAGTGTGGCTCGATTTATAGTTCACTGAATTATAGTTTGCAAAAACATATAGATTCTTATCAGAAGTCGTCTTAATGTAAATGAGATTACACTATATTGGACAAGTGGTTGCTTGAGTCTCCTTGTCACATTGTTCAGGATGTGTGCACTGACATGAGACCAACTCCCATTTGATACAGTGTGTAGTGACAATTTGATTCTTGCCAGGGACCGAAGACTTTGATTTGTTATTCACTGATTACAGTGTGTGTGTTTGTGTGTGTGTGTGTGTGTGTGTGTGTGTGTGTGTGTGTGTGTGTGTGTGTGTGTGTGCATTCAGCATAATCGCTGTTATACATGAATAGAGTAGAGAAAGGAGAGGGAGAGAAAGACTGAAGAGTATTTCCATTCCACAGCACACCACCAGATATTTAAGTCCAATAAGATGCGGAATCCTCTTTTTTTTCCTCCTTCTCTTTCTCTTGGTTATGCTTCCGCTCCTCTTATTACCATGTTTACAACTTGTTGGCACCCTGAGAGCTATGTTGGCTCTGGTGGTGGCGGCACAGAAAATAAAGCAAAGGCATTTTGAAAACATGTCAGTGAGTGCGCTGATATAAGAGGATCAGACATGCAAGACTGGAAGTGGGCCCTTAAGTGTTCCAAAAGAGAATAAAGGGCGAATTATCATTTAATCCCACCCTGGTCAGTACAAGAAGGAGGATGAGAGAAGAGAAGAAGGATTCATTTATGCTCCAAAAAAAGATACTGGGAATGGTGTCAGACAAAGGTCTGTGGCGTGGGAGGATCAGGAAAGATGGTGGTGGAGGGGTCATGGCTCAAATGTACAAGCCAGTAAACAGCAGCAGAGCCGCTCTGACAGAACAGGTAGAACAGTTCTTCCTTACTAGGATCTCCCAAAGGATAATCAGCTCCTTGTAAATATCTTTTATGCTACCTACATCATAAACCACCCGATTTCAAAAGTGTGTTTGACTTACGCTACAGCAAGATCATGACTGTATTGCTTTTGCCTTCAACAGAGGGGAGTCATGGTCTTTTTTTTTTTACAACATTTGGGCCTCCTGTTTAGTGTCACGAGAAAGCAGATACAGTTGCAAAACAAGAAACCCAGTTATCATGTACTCTTGATCATCACTTACTGCATCCTGCATACACACAGCGGACTCGGTTTCATTTGCAAAATAGCCCCATGTCACAACAGTGCTCCGAATAAAAGTTAAACACGATTCACTGTAATGCACCGAGATAAGCACAGAAGTGATGCATCTCGCTGAGTGCAGGTTTGTTTCAATATAGGAGGACTGGAGAGATAAAGGTACAGGGAGATATGGTGTGTGTGTATGTTTGTGTGGAAACCATTGCTGACTATCTCACTGGTGGACATAAAACATTCCAGAACAGAACAGTGGGCTGTGATACCGACTGTCAAATAAATACATGTGGACCTGGCTTTTATTTTCTCTGTAAGAAAGTCATTGTAAATGATAAGGGAAAGCTTTCTATGATCAGGGAGTTAAAGCTTTCCCATCCAAGGACATATACAGACATGGTCCTGCTAGCAATTGTGAGGCTTCTCTCGCATGACTCATATGTCCGAGGAGACAAATGAGAAGAGATGCAGGTGCTCGACAACCACAATGTAAATCTCCAGCTTTAACCTTTAACATCAGAGTTGTATTCCTGAAGGTGAAGAATGTACTGCTTGTGGATATAAAACATCAATTCATTTCTGAAGGTGGAAGGTGGATGTCCTATTTTCTTTTCTGGATTACATTACAGGTCATTTAGCAGACGCTCTTATCCAGAGCAACTTACATTGAACTAAGTACAGGGACAGGGACAGTCTACATTTCTGCCATACGGAACTGTGTGACAGGGCCTTTAGGTAAGATTTTAGTTTGAGTTGTTTTCATGAGGATGGTCGTAATGAGATCCTTTTTTCTCAACTTCCCTCACAAACTTAATCTCAATATTCAACTTACTGTATGCAGGTTTTTAGTTGTGTCCTCATTTTAAGTGCCCTTTTTTACAATTATTACCAAAATGTATGCATAGTTCAGTAGAAGGACAGAAAACAGAGCCTATTTTATCTTTTCAACAAACAATGATTAAGATAAAGATGAAGTTCTAAGTCTTAGTATTAGTGAATTATGTGGAGTAATAAAACGTCACCAGTGAGTGGTAGCAAAGTTGAAGGAAATTGAACTGACAACTTACCAAAAGACAACGGCTAGAGTAAGAGAGCAACTTTTGGAACTGGCTAGGTCTTGACAATTCTTTGTTTCAGCCCGCTCACCGTTTCTCCTTGGTTGATTAGGCGCCATTGGCAATATCTTTTTTTCACTTCAATTTTAAATTTTCAAGCCCCTACTCATGGTGTATTACCATTATCACTAACTGTGAGACTCTATCGAGCTGTCTGGTACCTGTGGACATGCGTGAAAATTGCTGCAAAATGCTAGTCTAAATGTAAATTGACTTAGGTAATTGTTATCTTTTGTGAGTAGAACTTTTCTCATTGACTACTCTTTTTAGGGTATTCTGATTTTTTCATTCTGCATAATTTGAATTTAATGCCCCAGATGCATGGTGAAATAGGGTCATATAACCTGTTAAAAATGAATTTCTGATGCGTTAACCTCTGTGTTTGTAAGTGCCTTCAATTTGAATGGAGTAATAACAACACTGTGTTGTCTGTGAGGAACATTTGCCAAATATTACAGAGTGTTTGATATCGTCGTGCATCTATTTATCATGGTAATAACCTTTCTCCTGTTTTGTTCACCTCATGCACTGCATATTTACAGCCCCAGATTAAAATGAGTCCTGTTTAAATGTTTCCCAAGGATATTCTATTTCTTTGGCAGTACCTGTGTCCCCATCTGCTCTCAATTTGTTAAACCTTGGCAGAATTCTAGATCCTCTAATATCCAGATTTTTTAAGTAATGTTCCGTGAAACATATGATTTAACAAATGTGAAATTAATTGTTAACCCTTAAACATGAGATGGACAATAGGCGGAAAAATACTCAGACAATATCTAATACAAGGGTGTATTGCTTCCTTTTGCTCAGACAAATGCTAACCCTGTTAATGTTTTTCTAAATGTCATGGATTTAGATTGTTGCCAGAGAAGTTGGCAACCATCCTGGCTCTACCAACTTCCCTTTGACTGAAGAGGTTTACTTTCATCCCTCTGTGTTTCTCTCTCTGTCGCTCAAACACACAGGCATACACACACCTCAGAGCTCCACCATCTCCCTGTGTGATATGCTTCATGCGCCGAGGGATCCACTGCTGATAAGCAAACCCCCACACCAACACCAAAAAAATGATTTCAGGTCTCTAAAGCAGAACTGTCCACAGAGGACTATCTCCACAAAGCTGCTACGCATGAGCTGGTGAGCTGTCTCATTGATCTGCCTTTCCTCACAGTCCAGCCTGGGCATTCTCTCTTGTTTGCTACGCCTTAGCGAGTCCACTTTAGAAAACATCACCCATGGGAGAGGTAAAGAAGATTTAAAAAAACGATCTAACACTCCACAAGAAATAAACTTTGGTTCCTGCCAGCCCCTGCAGCCAGTGATGTCATCTAATAAAATGGAAATTGTATGCATGCAATGCAGGGGAAATGAGAGTGAGTTTTACATATGGTGCCATACACAGTGAAGTGAAAGAGGCTAATCTGGCATAGATGCTTACACATGTGTTATGTGGGTGTGTGTGAGTGTGAACATGTACTGCACATAAGTGAAAGCATGCATGCTTTCCCACGTCACGCCCAAAGCTACCTAGTGTATGGATCCCAGATCCATGTTGTCAGAGTGTTAAAGAGTCAAAGTTCCCAGCATCATCACGGGACTCTTTTATTCTCCCTTAGCTTCCCAACAAACACATGCGCTCACACTTTTTCTTGTTCATTCAA
This sequence comes from Cottoperca gobio, assembly GCF_900634415.1. Taxonomy (NCBI): domain Eukaryota; kingdom Metazoa; phylum Chordata; class Actinopteri; order Perciformes; family Bovichtidae; genus Cottoperca; species Cottoperca gobio. Next base: position 17,731,511 of record NC_041358.1, read on the forward strand.
ATGCCATGAAACATATCTGGAATTATTAATTTGAGGGCAAACGATGAAGCTTCTTGAAAATAGGATTGAGAAGACCCAAAATCAGGGCAATTATTTTTTTTCTACTTTTAGAGATTTTATGACCTCGCTGAGAAAAATCTTTAATACTTAAACGTAAAAACAGTGGAGCATGCAGACGGTCTTGACTCCCTGACTTCCTCTCCTCCTCTGTGGGTTAGTGGAGACTGCACTTTGTTGCCTTATTGTTGGGCAGTATGTTTTTGGCCTTTTGCCTCTACAGCTCCTGTTGTTGGGTGGGTGTTGTCTGTATTGTTCCAATGTTTTCTACTAGAGCATTAAGGTCCCAATGCTCTTGTGGGTTTAGGATCTCATTGCTGTAACATAATAGCTGCATGAGTCATGCCTCTGGTGTGGGTGTGTGTGGATGTGTGTGTGTGTGTGTGTGAAAATGAGTGTGGTGGGGCAGGATGGGCATGACGGGTTTGGGAGTACATTTCACCTGTTTATGCCCACATTAGTGATATGGAGGTTTACCTAGTATCCAAGTGTGTGTGTGTTATTCGTATTTGTCTGTACTTTACTAGGTTGCATTTTTGCTGTGTCCCACCTACTTCTTCTGGTGTTAAAGAGATTCTTCTGTCCTCCACAGTGGAGCTTTCTCAAGCAAGATTCAGAGGAAGTGTTGCCCAAAGAAACAATGTCTATACTTCCTGCAGACAACTGGGACTGTCAGCTCTCATCCAGTTATTTCCTGAATCATCATGGACCCACAATACACCCTTTGAATGAAAAGGCCAATGTGCATTTTTGGATGCTCAGATGGAAACTTCAGTAGCATCACACATTTACAAAAAACACACTGATGCTGCCAGACACAGAGGGTTGACTCTGATTTCCCTTTGATGCTGCAGCTCACCAGGTTGTTGTTTTTTTGCAATAGACAAACAGAGGCAGACTGTGGCCACTCTTTGTGTATGATGAGCTAAGATACACAAAAGTAATCCAACTAATTCAACATATTTATATAGCGAGTACCATAAGTGATGGGTTAGGTGCATCTTGCATTTGCTGAGCGAGTACATGCAGCATGCAACTGTAACAGGTTTGAATTGTGTTGAGGCCACCACAGACACAGCCCAAATCATGTGATTACACACTCATGTCATTACAAAAGGTTGGCTTTAAAAGACCACATTTTGTAGCCTTCCATCATATAAATTGATCTTAATTATTGCATATTTGAACACGTTTGCCTACCTGATTGTAAACAGGTAGTGAATTAGGCTTCTTTTATATTTTAGCCCACACAGTCTGTAAATAGCTATTTATATTTAAAATAGCACATATTGCTGACTGAACCAAACTATTTTAACTAAGAATCACTTGACCTCATTCATTCTATTTTATTTTATTGAGACATTCACTGTACTTCAAGACATGCCACAATGATGGTTAATGTATTGTTTTACTAAAAACACAGATGCACACTTATTCAATAAAACTAAACAAGGTTATTTTAAGGGATAACATGTTTTCAATCCCATGTTTTATGTACCCTATCATTTGGTTATTAATAAAATTATTTATAAAATAGAAACGGCTCTGTTGTAAAAAGCACAAAATTAATGAATTAATTTGTTCATTCATTAAACACAAAAACATCTATGTGGAGTACATGGAGTATGTAAGGCTTTCAGTGGACTTTTTAACACTTACTGTGCAATCGTCAAGTTACTGCCAGTGTTTCCTGGAGTTTTCGGAAGTAGCATGTCTTATGAGGATGTCCCCTGTCTGTGCAATCAATGCAATTCTATGTGTTTTGTCATCAATTATTTTCAAATATTTGTCAAACACTGAATACTACTTTCTCCTCTCTACTTGGCAGAACACAACCTCGCAGTTTATCATGCGCACTCACACACACTCTCTTGAAGCGAAGGCTAGTAGTTGTAAATTGTATATGCGTTGCGAAACACAAGTTGTTTATCAAAACTATATTATTAGAATCAAAAATGTATATAAAATAACTTCCCTATTCCGCCATCCTTGCTTGGACATTGGCCAATTTCAAGCTCGACCTGCATTTTTGTCTCAATTACACATCTGAGAAGTTTTGAGACTGTATCTTGCACGTATTGTATGGGTATCTGTCCATATGAACACCTGGCAAAGTACTCAAACCCACTTCTAAGGTAGTTCCAGCTACAGTAGGTGTCACCAGGACCACATTTTGTCGTGATGACACACACACAGACTCACGAGGTGAAAACAATACCAGTGTCGCTGTCGCGGCTGGTCATAAAAAAGTCGGCCTGACCTAAATGCATAGTCAGTTATTTAGCTGGCAGTCGGAGCTTATGGCAAGCTATGCTGATGAAATTGCCCTGGAAACTGACCCTGCAAGAAGTACCCTATGTCAGTCTTTAGGTCTAGAGGCTTGTGCTCAAGCAGGATAAATGGGTAACGTACATTCTCATGGGACTATTTTCAGCTCCAAATTAGACAAGCCTATGCTAAGGATTCCTTTAAAAAAGAGCAGAAGCTTTGATTTGATTAAACTTGATCCCAGGCTCTCAGATGTCATTAAGGGCTCCTGGCGTCAGCATTATCTATGTCGTCAAGCAAATACAATATAGACTTTGTTGCATTTGCTGTCTGGCAAAGTTAAAGGTCAGAGATCAGTGTGGTTTTTCATCCAAACAAAACATTGCAAACTTGATATTATCTTAAAAGGCTTGCTTTAAGCTCTTAAGTTGACGTAGTAACACATAAACTGTACACTTGCACACACACTATATGAGACCAAGGAAATCAATCTATGTTTACTGATAAGTGACAGGAACTGAAGTGTGTCATTGACCCTAACAGCTGCTCTGTTTGTCAGAGGAGGGCTGTGTGCAATGCCCATGAAACCTCTTGGATGAGGGTTTTCCTTTGGGTTGAGGATTTAAGATGTGATAAGGTAATTGCCCAATGTTTAGACAGAGGTATCGTTGGTCCTCCATCTCTAGTTCACTGTCAAGTAGGTTAACGACCAGGAGCCTAGACAGTGATTAAACAGGACACCCAACCCCTTATATATCAAATGATCTCTGCAGCAAAGGCCTCCGACTGTCCAGCTCATCTTACGTCTCTTCCAAAATTCTGCATCCCTCATCAGCCTCCTCTGTGTCCAGACCTTTATAGTACACATGGGAACTGTAACTGTCTGGATGCTGCTAATATTTTTTCAGCATTTTTTTGGAATGATGTGGTATGCATTTTCAACAATATGGGTAGGGGCTGCTTCAGCATTAAAAATGGCATATTACACGCTATAAAAGAGAAAACTTCCCCTCCCGGATTCTGAGCATTTATGAGCGGGCTCATTTCAACAGAGGACAACTGCTTTAGCTGCTGTGCCGGGACAGGACCTGTGTTCGCCATTACGTATATGTTGAAAACCTTGAATCATTCAACTGTTATGAGCAACAGTTTGCCAGCCAGCATTACCAAGGAAGCAAAACCTTTTTACCAGCATCCTAATATGTTGAAAAGCCTAAACCGGAGAGGCTTTTATATGCTTTTAAACTGATTGACCATATCATTGTGGCCCCGAAAGCTCCTCCCAGAGAGATGGTTTTATGTGCAGGGGCTGCCACTGAAAAAGGCGGTTGGGTTACCATTTTGCCAGAGGGTGAACCTGCAATTTGCCGTAGTCCTCCACAGCTAAACCTTTTAATATGTATAATGCATTGAGAAACAAAGCCAAGACAATATAAAGAGTTTTACTTCCTCTGGTGCTTTCCCTCACAATCTACTTTCTAAATTAAGGGAAATAAGAGAATAGAAAAATGGATCAATAAATCCATACCACCAGTGGCCCTTGTAGCAAAGCTGCTCTGCCACATCCTGTAATAGCCATTCCCAAAAGACCTTTTCACCTGCTACCTTCTTCATCTATTTTCCATTGTCTTCCAGCGTATCTTATCTGTGTTACTATGGCATCTGTGGAATTGAGAAAAGGACAGCTAAGATTTTGTGGCTAATTGTCACTGCCTAAAGGCACAGTTATAGGCAAAAGCTGACACTTTATTTGGCATGTAGCCACTAGCCTTGTATGTACTTATATTGTTCTCCTGTTCTTGTGCTCCCGTCACCAGGGATCTTTTCCATGCTTTATATATAAACCTCAGGGTGTCTGTTAAAGATGATATTCTAGAGATCGATATGAATGAGTGTGGTCATTGGGGACATGGCCCTATTAGGAACAAGTATACTACTGTGTAAGAGTATAGGCCGAACTAAGGGCAGTCAAACCACATGACAGGCTTCAGGCGCTGGTCTGGTTTCAATCTCAAATAAATAAATCACAGCTTAATACCTGTCCCATATAATTCCCCCACTACATCTGTGACTGGAATACAGGCTTGGACGGGGTATAAACCAGAATGAGCACTGCATCTAAAAAAAAAGAAGGAAAGTAAAAAAGAGGGATGGGGTGGAGAGGCATAAGATTTGGATGAAAGGCCAAACTCTAGTGCAGACATAAAGGTGGGATGTGTCTCCCTCTCAGTAGCGTCTGTCCCTTTTTCAGCCAGGACAGGGGATAGAAGTTGGGTATTGGGTTACTCTGATTAGAAGATTGTACAGCCTGACGCGCCGGGATAAAGGTTGGGCAAGCCATGTTGGATGTAACCCAAGATAGTAGCTAGTCTAGGTTAATTGGTTGGATTAGAGAGACAGGTGTTCATGGCTTGTCGGGGGAACAAGTTACACCTGAGATACGGGCATTGATGGGCGTTTCAGCGTTGCATAAAATTGCAATATTGATCACTATTGTGTTTTTCAGGAAGTGTCCACAGATGCACTTAGAGGCAATCTTGTATGGCTATAGTATATATATAGTATTATATTCTAACACAAGCTAATTCAGGTTGTCTTTTAAGTGACTTTTCCACACAGACACAAACATTTGGCTCAGATTGTCCTGATCTGAAAGGCTAATGGTTTGGAAAGGAGAGGATTAAAATAAGTATTAATTAGCAGCATCTTCAGGACTGTTGTGTACACAAGCCTTGGAGATTAGTCTCTTGCAAACAACTGCTCAATTAAAAATTGAAGATAAAGTTGCAGTGGGAGACCAAATACTTTTGAGAAAGCCACATAAACAAAACAGGTTCCACACTTACAGTCAATTTGTAAAAAGGTAATTAAAGGCACTCTTTAACTGCTTTCTCTGGTTGTTATTGCCACTCAAGGATGATATACAAATCCAATATACTTGGGCTTGTACAACAACATATGCTTTGGGTATTTAAATATAACCGGCCCCTTTGCTGAAACCTGCTGTGACTATATGCTGTCACTATGACTACCAGGCTTTCTCTTCATCCTCATCTGAAACTAAACACCTGAATAAAGCCTGTAAAAGAAGCCCGTTACCAGGCTACAAAGAGGCCATTTGGTCAAGCTGGACTAGCACATCGCCTGAGGGTCCTAGCTCTGCTTTGCAACACCGTCTGGACATGTTTCCTGCTTCGTTCCGCTCTTCTATTACCAACCTTCTACTTCTCCACCCTCTGCCTTTTCTCCTATGTACTTCTTGTCTTTCCAAAACCTAGTGAATGCCACTGACCCTTGCCAGGTGAAGTTGACAGCAATGAAACAAACCGCTACAGTCCACTCTAATCCTCAGGTGAATGGTTTGGATCTGGAATCGGCAAGGCATAAAAGAGAAAGAGTCTCTTTCACTATTCTCATTCGATGCCTTGCTTCTGTGTCTTTTTCACCCCACTGGTCCCTTATGGACCTTTTAAAACCTACTAACAGGTTTACAGCATGGCAGATTCATTTAACATTGCATTACACCACAGGAGCCCTGGCCTTCTGCCTCCTAAACTGAGGGAGGAAAGGAAAAATTACAGAAAGTGGGGTGGCTTTGGCCCAAAACTCTCAACACTCAGAAACAAGTGGCTCTGTGTTCTTCGGCAGCCAACAATGGAAGCCCTAGCTACATGTTGATAATCCCTGCCGTGTTTTATGTGCTCATTAAGTATGGATTCATAATCGTGTTAAGAGCTTGCCCGGATGATCCGACACGACGTGGAAGGAGGCGGAGTCCTTGTGTAAACAAGCACCTTGCGTTAGCTCATCTTTCACTGCCTCGTTCTAGGAGTTGATTAAAAAGCTCTGGTTTAATGAATGAATAATGAAGATGGTGATATACTTTGTTGTGTATCACTTGTCAGTATTTACACATGTTTTAATGTGTTCAGCAGAGCTGATGTGGTGTGAGTAGATGGGGGCCATTTAATGTATTGCTTTTATCAAGAGGATTACAAATACACAAAATGATAGGTAATGACTTTTGTGTAAAATTTATAATTTTACTAAATTCATTATACAATTTACCATCACCACAAAACACAAGCTCTAAAAGCTGAATCAACATCTCTCTGACATGGTGCCAACAAAAGCTAAATATGAAAACTTTATTGCAGGGCTGTACAGGGTCAAATTGCATTGTATGTAACTTATAAATTGACAACTCAGTGTCATCAATCTGTCACATAAAAAGAGGCTCATTTGAGGTTTATAGTACAAATACATTTTAGTGTTTGAGGCAAACGTATAACAGCAAATGTTTCCTGTTTCAAGATAAGAGCTTGAAGAAAGCTTAAACAAAGTAAACTTCTGTACTTTCCCTCCATTTCTTAATCCTTGGTGCCTCTGAGGAAATTTTTCAACTTATGAACTTTTCTCAAACACCCCTATCTGATTTGTCATGCTCAGAAATTCCCATTTTCCTCATATCTGATAGGCGGTTGACAGCTATGAGCCTCGTAGTGATTGGTCGAGAGAGGCTCTGTTTAACAGGCGATCAGTATGCTCAGTGATGGGTGAGGATTCCATTAGGGGGAAATTAGGAAACTCAAGAATAGGAGTAGCAATAACGGCTGATATTAGATCTCTAAATCATCTGGCTCTCAAACCTTATAGCTGCCCAATCCTTCCTATCTGCCCCTGTCTCTCCACTTTTCCCTCCTCTCTCCCACTTGCTCTTGTCTTTGAGACCTTGTCAGATTGAAAGAGCTCAATCAGTCAGCTTGTTCTCTGCGGACTCCTGGCCTAGCTGTTGATAAATCAAGCCCTCTTCTCCCACTGCACCAAAACACACAGAGAGGAGGACACACTATCTACACTGTCTAAACCAGGGACTTGTGTTATTAATTTTGCAGAGGGCCCCTGTAGAGTTCCTTGGGGCTCTGGGATACTGTGTGCGTGTCCATTGGTGTGTGTGTGTGTGTGTGTGTGAGAGCCCGTATGTGTGTGTGCATTTGTAAATGTCTCCCAATGAAATCTTTACTAAAGCAGGTAGACAAACCTCCATATATCTACTGTAGTCAAGAAGTTGAGTTTTGTTATAAAATAAGATATAAGATAAGCCAAGAAACTAATTGACATCTAGGCATATACACAGCAAATAATTAGACAAAAATTATTATTATCATTACTTAAAAATATGTATTAAGTATGGCCTTTACAGTTTTGTTTTAGCTTTAGAATGGTTCAACACAAGAACAGGAGTGTGTATTTGTTATTATCAGTGAAAAAAATAATCACTGTATTGTAATACTGCCTGTAAATTCCAATATGATTATAATGGAAAACGTGTGTGTGATCATAAGAGAGAAAGAGACACATGTAGTCACAGCTACCTACAATGTTCGGGATGTAATGTGGACTTAATCTTAATGGCTTCTTTAACATCTTGCTGTACTGTATTAATAATACCCTTTCTATTGTTTTACCCTGGATCCAAGGTTGAGATCTACTCGCATAATAACTATCGGCCAACTCACTAGATCATTTCCAGTGTAGTGGTACTGACCAAAGTGTTTGCTTTGACCTGGCAATTGGGCCACATTGTCACAATTATATCCAATTGGGAAAGAAACACGAGCTGTCAGACATGAGCTAACAGCAACAACACTTTTATTGCGATATGTTTAAGATCTGTATGACTGCTTATGTGATCTAGCCATACTTATTTTGAGTGATATATGCAGATCTTGGCAATTCATTTGGTGAGCACATCATTATTTCCAAGGAATAATAGCGAAACTATAAAGAAATTAAATGTTTTTGTTCCCTTTATATATTGAGAGGTATCCATTAGTATTAGTATTAGTACTTTATTATTACTACTTTCACTTCTCACACACACCAATTTTTTTAACTTGCAGCTATATTTAAATGGAGTGAGCAAGCGCACTATGAGGGGCATGAGACAGGGTTGTTTCCTGTGTGTTTTTGTATGATTTAAGAAGCCCCCATGGGCGTCTGACATGGGGCTTGATGCCGGGATTGCTTTCTTCTGAGCGAGACCCTTTGGTTCAGGTCAGTGAGCATACTGTATAAGCACCACAACAAAGCAGTCACACTTAACAAGAGCAACTCTCAGCAGGGCCCCTTAATGTTGTCACATGCATGACATGGCAGATGAAGTCACTTTTATGCAGATGATGGCTGACACTTATGCCGTGTTTCCACTGCATGGTACGGCATCGCTCTTCGTCAGTTTTCCATTGAGAAAGTTGTGGATTGAACCTGGTACTTGGTAACATTAAGTCTCTGAGCGCTTCAACTACTACACTTTAAGGGTCAAGGTCCTATATCAACTTTGTTATGTTAAAATAAAGCTCTGGATTAAGATGCTATTCTTTCTGATGGTTTGCAGATAAATCCAGAACTGGCATAATTATATTTATTAAATCAATTTGAAGATTTGCAGTCCAACAACAATACTGAATTTGGCAAAAAAACAAACAATAAACAACAACTTCTGTTACATAAACCAAATGCTGACAACAAATGCTGTTTTGGATGGATTTTAATAACTGTTTATTGATGGCTGCAGGACATGGAAAAACCCCATTTGGATGCTGTCCCTGTAGTTAAGAGTTGTCACAAAACTAGCAACAGATGTTGATTGAGAATTGGTCAAATAAATTATGTATTTGAAATACATTGTACATGAACAACAATGTCTTGAAAAAGGGAAAGATTAATTTAGTGTGGCTGTACACCCATCCAGCAACATCATAGATCACAGCTCCTCTGGTTCTACTAAGGTCAGCTCAGTTATCCTTAAGATGAAGGATGATATTATCTAATCATTAAAGTGGGGAGAAATTAATCTTGAAATTCTGTTGAGGTAATGCGGTCCAGTTGTTCCCTGTTCAACAATACTATGTCTGTTAAAAGATGTATTCAATCGCCTATATCCCTGTGTAAGGACATTGCTGGATTGCTGGTTCCAGTCTAACTTCATAGTAGCTTTTAAATAAGAGACAATATTTATTCATTGATAAATTGTTGACCTTTGCATTCTCAACCCCTATAATGTCTAAATGTGTGCTAGTTATCACGTTCAAGCCCCACAGTGGAGTCATAGGGAGAGCTACATACAACTAATGAAAGTGAGAAGACTTTATGTGCCATCCTATTGAAAAAGACAAATCTTTGAGCTCATAAACATGAGGATATTTAGGAATTTACTTTGGCCTCAAAAACTAAAGGTACTTTGTTGTAGAGCTGAAGCGTATCCTGACCTAAGGGGAGATTTTTAATAGTGCGAGAAGAGAAACACATTTTAAACCGCTGCAAATGCAATTGAGGAGGAAGAATTTGATTAAGAGGGTGGTAATCGAGTCAGTGTGCTATAACCAGAGGCTTGGTGCTGCGAACCGCTATTGCACAAGTGTAACAAGAGTGAATTTAGTACCCGGCGTGGGCATTTTGTTAATCCAGCTCTGTAATTTAGTCTTTCCTCCCCCATCTTTCAATTATCATTACCATAAAATGAAGTGAGGCCTGAGAAGCTCTACGTGCAGCAAAGTTTTTAATTACCCGCTCTGAAGCTTTGTATTTTCATCTCTATCAAAGAGGAATTTTCAAGTTCCTGCCATGACATTTGGAGTCTCTTTTCTGCTTAGAAGTACGGTAGGTTGATCAGACGTTTATCAGTGAAATGCTGAGCAGAGATTAAGTTCAGATTTAAAACCAGTGGAGCGGCCTCTGTAACTTTCACTTCACTCAGTAAAAGTCACACTGTATGTGATGATATATAACGTGTGGACATTTGCACATGACCCGGAAAGTCACTGAATATTTACACACTTATATGTGCCTACAGAATAATTCCATATTAGGCACACGGCAGTTATAGCTGTTTTAATAAAAGGAAGAAAAAACTGCCCAACTATTTAAGGAGCAGAGGCCAATGACAACATACCAATTTGCTTTCACACCCTTAGTTGTGAGTTTCACATGAACAATTAGGCTAATTCTAGCCTCAGGAATTTTCATCTATGCACCTACTCACACCTTTCTGATCAAGACATTGTTAATAAGCTTCCCTGATGGTAAAACTTATGATAAAATGCAGCAATACCAAGCCGGGTTCACGAGGGCCAATCGTTAAGGAGATGAAATTTAGTCCTCTGAGAGCCGAGGAGACCTAAATTGCTCTTTTAATTCATTAACAAGCAGATGTAGAACATCTATATTCAGCTCAAGATGGGGACTCACCAACCTATGCAGGGGTTAAAGGGTATTCTGCAGAGGAAGCCGCCAGCTCACTGACCCACCACCCATCAGCCTCGCCATGTGAAAAACTATCAATCAGGCTTCCACAGCCCCCACAGAAGGGCTCATCTTAATTGTAGCTTGGGTCTTCATCAAATATGGATAGAGAGACCTCCCAGTAATGTCTTAATTACTTAAGAACAGGACAGCTCTGCTCAGTTTGCCGATCAGCCTGTCTAGACCCGTAGGCAACTCCTAGAATGGAAAGATCTCTCACTCTGTTCTCCTGCTTCCTCCATCTTTACCTCCTATCCTGTCTGCATCGATCCCATCAACATGGAGGCTTGCTGACAGGAAATCAATCTGAGAGTCTTCTTAATAAAGCCCTAGACTCATTTCAGTTCTTCCTCTACGCTCCACGTATTACGCCTCAGACTCCGGTTGTCTCGCCTTTCCTTGCGTTGGTGAATCTGTATCTGATAGACCTCGAGAGAGTCTACTAACAAAGCTGCTGCTTGTTTTGAGAAAGTTTCCCTGTTCAATATACCTGGGATTTAACTGAAATACAGAGTGTGGTCAAATTCATCCTTAGTTTGTACACTTTCTGTTCTGGATTATTATTTGAAGACTGCATTGTTTTCTTAAACACTTATTTTCAAGATAATTGTATTGATAACAATGATGACAGCTTAAGATTCTTTCATTTGACAAATACTACCATATATTATCATTAAATCACATATATTTATATTAATACAACATGAATAATGTTCTACAACAGCTAGTTTGCACAATCATTTTCTAGCTTTGCGTTAATGTTTTCTTTGCCAACTTTTTAATTGATGATTTAGAATATTGTCCTTGTGTGTATACTACTTATTACACACAGGTAATTATTGTTATCTTTATATATGTACTTATTTCTTTTATGATGAATGTCAAGGGCGACAATCTTTCTGGGACCATGTGTGTCATGTGACCTGTGGTTACAACTTTGGTTACTACATCCAAAAATGGACATAACTTACTAATGTGTATGCAAGAGGCCATAAGCATGTAAGATAAAAAGCATACGCACTGTATGTTTATATATAAAGCAATTGTTGATTCAATTAATATTGCATCAATAATAATGATATAAGGTAAGCATAGTTGAATGAAATACTGTATGAATCCCAATTTCTAAAATACTCTCAGTAATAATATTTTTTTATTTACTGTTAGACTACAGCAGTTCCCAGAAGATGCTGATTATTTCAACCCCTCCTCAGTGTCATTGATGCCCAGTCTGTCCATAAAAACCTCAGGTGGGACCAGTAAGCCAGGCATTCAGGAGCCTGAGAGGCTGCCTTTGGCCCTGGAGGTCATGGGGTGTAGACGACTTAGTAGTATTTCTCTGATACCCTGCTGAAAATCCCACTTTGAAAATCCAGATAATCTCTCATCTCTGTTGCTTGGAATGCTGTAACACAACTCTGTACACAAACATGTACACACAGACACATCAGCAGTAAACACACAGTAAGTGTACATGGCAATTCACACAGAAAACAAGTGTACACACACACACACACACACACACACACACACACACACGCACACACACACTGAACCTAGTCCACAGCTCACCACAGTGCTGGATAATCTCCTTTATCTAGCCGAGCAGTGCTCACCAGGTCAACTCCCAGATTACCCTTCTGAGTCTGTTTGTGTGTGTGTGTGTGTGTGTGTGTGCGTGTGCGTGTGTGTGAGTAAGAGAGTGTGTGCGTGTGTTTACCACTTATCCTCTGGTCTATGTTTGTTTGCCAACAATGCACCACTGCTTCCAACATTGCTGAGATTGATTATATGCAGTGCTTCATATCTGCATTCACATGAAAACTTCCATATACACATTCTTCTGTAATGGCTTATTTTATTTTAGGGAGGCTGAATGTATTCTGGAGACTGTTCTCGCCAGAAACATGACAGCAATAGAGCAATACATGTTTATGTTTTCCAGCCAATTGACCAGTCATTGAAAGAATCTCTTAAGAAAAAGAAAAGGCAGTTTTAGTTGTATGACAAAATAATATCAATTTAATATCAACTCAACGGCTTTTATGGTGGGAGGGAAGGATGGTAGATGGATCAAACAAAGAAAGGACTTTCTCACAGCAGACATGAAGTTTGTCTCCCATGTGAAAACAAAAGTCAAGTCGTTGTTATTTTAAGTTATGGACGTAATGGACGTAATGTGCACAACAAAGCATAGGTGGATTATAACTGGCAATCGCTTTGGTATGAGGACCTGTTGGTTTTGGTCTGTTTTTTTGCAAACAGTTGTATGGGGTGAGGGGTCCTTGGGTTGAAAATATTTCAACCCAATATGATCCAATGAGATCTATGTGAACTATGTATGTTGCTGTTAAGTAGCATAACTTCATTATCACCTTGAAAGTCTCAGACAGAAGAACGTCCCATGTTAGTCTCTTTCCACTTTGCCTAACCTCAACCAAGTAGTTGTAGTTATCTAAACTATACCTTCATCATGGAGGCAGCTTATCAGAAAATCATTCTGCATAACACTGACAAACCTTTTTGTTTTTGTTTTGTTTAGCAAGGAATACTTGTTGCCATCTTGCGTAGGGCGAGTTGCAGGATACTGCTCACCCTGAGCAGGTTGGCTCTTTATTATAAGGCTACCTACGAGACACTCTAATCCATATTGTTTTCCATATTTTCGTTTCCTGCAGTACAGCTTTTTAATTTGCACTTTCTACAAACTATACAAATAAAAGAAAGATGAAAATTGAATCAAAGTGATTGCAGAGAGAGGGATTTTTGAGCCTTGACATAAAGGAAACACAGGCTTTGTCACAGGGTTGCAGTAAAATAGAAGGTGAGGAGTGATTAAAACCATTACAAAACCTTAAGTGAACAGCACACATGATACTGTTAATGTAATGGCTTAGCTGGACTATCTGTGTTGACATTACCATTCAGTTTAAGAAAAGTAAATGGGTTTAGCAAGCGATACGTAAGAACATCAAGTTATTTTACCTCCATCTTCATACTGTTTGACCATTCTGAGGTTTTTCTGTGTGCACTTTCTGAACAACTGCATTAGGAGAAAAAGTTAATTGTTTGGCCACTGAGCTTGGCTGAGTGAAGAAACTAATCTTATTCATTTTTATCATTTTAATTAAAACATAGTCAAGTGTTTTTCTTTTTCCAGAACATCCTCTTTCTTTCATTTTCATTGGCTAATATCTTTTAATTGAGCTTTACTCAAAATACATTGTGTGATTTCTTGTTTCGTCTTTGTCTGTATTTGTGTCCACTGACCTCCATGTGGTCATGTGTGGATTACAGAGACAGATGTGTTGGATGTTGCCTCTGAAGAACAAATAAAATTGCATGTGGCAAAGGTACAGGTTCCTGGCTTTGATCACTTTAGAGAATTAATGTGCCAGGGGAGCTGTCGGCCACAACAGGGGGCACTGTGGATGTGCTCCCAGCGGCTGCCGTACCGCAGTTAAAGAGTGTCGAATCAAAGGGAATCACTCCAACCATCGTGCTCCCACTCACAGCTAATTACTGGTCCGTGAAACAATTAGGTGAATGATTAATGGCTTTCCAGAAAGATGTGGAAGGATTCAATTACAAACAACACACAGCGACAAACCGCCGTTTACCTAATTTGTGCTAGAAGTCAGGACTATATGTATATATATTATTTATATATATATATATATAGTCCTGACTTCTAAGTATATATACTTATATATTATATAAGGCAGACCTTTGTAAAGTACCGCACAGGTCACTTTCATTTCACTAGTGTCCATACTGCTTCATAGTTTAAGCTTCTATTTTTAAAATGTGCGTTCTTAAATTTGTGCAAATGTTTTTTTATACAGTATGTCCCACATGCTACAGGCCCAGATGAACTACTTATTGCAATGAACTGGCAAAATGCCTCCAGAAAGAACCGATCCGGGGGGGTCTGGCACATTTTCATCCGAAGAGAGGTTTTGGATTAAACAAATCTATGATAAAGCAAACGTCTCACGAGGCCAAATCTCTGTCTGCGCTCCTCCCTGGCCCTCACCCTTGTGTATCAAACACAGTGACATTTGAAAAAGAGCAGAGAAGGAGAGTGGGCAGATGAAGGGAGGTGCTGGGAGTGAGAGAACAGGGAGGTAGCAACAGAGCCATCTGGCTGGAGGAGATGGATTTCATTGAATTTTTCTCTCAGGAAATCACAGAAATACCTTTAACGCAGACAGATGAAAAAAATGTGAAACCTGCTATGTGTTAGTCCGGTATTAAACAAATGTCATCTATTTTTGTCTTCGTTCTCTGCTGACTGAGGTCAGAGTTAGTCTGAACTGCTACTGAAAGCCATCAAGTTCTCTACGAAGACTTTCAAATGTGTACATGAGACAGGCATTATAGCACTTTTTGCGTAAATTCCTGCTTAGTCTTTCCTTTGTTTATGTCTTCGAAAAAGAATGTGTCAAAGTTAAAGAGGGAGGTAAATATTTTGGTTACTATTGTGATTCACTGTATATGTGAAGGAGAGTCAGCTGGGGGTGATAATGCATCAGTGGCTTGGCCTGCTTAGTGACACTAACATCCCTTCAGGCTATTCTAACAACGAGCCTGTCACTCACCTTCACACGTATTCTGACATATTCTAATAAACTCACACTGACATCCAACAACTCTAAGATAACCATGACAGAGCTCATTTAGATTGTGTGTGGCCTGCTGAATCTTTTCTTTGTGGCTTTTGTTTCAGAGAAGGATTTGAATGACAGTTTATTTATTTTTCACACAAGCTCATCACTAATCCAACATTTATTGAAACATAGTTGAATACTTGAAGCGTGCAAATATTCACACTGCAAATTCTAACTGGCATGAACTCACAAGATTCATGTCAGCGCAAGTAAACTTTCATGCTCTGTAGATCTCTGACTGTTGGTTGTATTATTAATATTCTTCATTTATTTGATAAGAATAATTTTGATGTGTTTTCTTTAGAATTAAAGAATTAACTGTAAAAGTTAATTGTTTTGTATTTCCATGTCATGCTAAACTTTTGACACTTTAATTTATCATACATCAAAAATGTAACAGGGTATCTTCTGATAACACATACAAAACCAAAAGAAAATAAATAATCATAACATTATACTTCATATCATTTCAAATGACATACGTTTGCTGTATGTGCAACATTTTAAAATACATTTGCTTCATATTTTTCCCAGGCTTTCTCCTCTTTGTGCATCATCCATGTTTAACAATGTAATTTCAGTTTTTAGCTCACTTACTAAATACTGTGTATTTCCCATTACCAAGGACAATAGAAAAACAAAATGAAAATAATTTCAATATAATTGAGATAAAACTTGCTTTTCTATTCTAGACTGACATGCCATTCCAGTTTCAACATTGATAGATATACCAGATTTCAACTGAAAAGATCTTCTAAAAAATACTGATCATAAATAATTCTCTGTGCCAGTCCACAGTTATTTCCTCTTAGCATCCAGTCAATCGATTTGCAGCTTTTCGTTATAGGCCACACTCACTACCACACCCCCTGTTTGCCAATTGGAATGAAGACGCACACGCACACATACACTTGACCTCCATGCCAGATTTTAGCCTCCTAGCATGAAAACTATGCGAGCTATAGAGCTGCTGGTCGCTGCTAAAAATACCTCCCGGAACCCAAAGTTCTAAAATAAAGTAAACACTTCATTTTACCTAGGTTCACTGGCCAACGTTCCCATCCAACACCCAAGCTACACACATACAGTATCTTCTTCACATAGTTCCCATCCCATTTGTAAGATAGGCTGTGGATGCAAATAACATGCTGTCCTCCGCCTAAAAGTGCTTTGAAAACCATTCAGAAAACATCTGTATCTATTGACATCTATTGCACGTCTGTCCGTCCTGGGAGAGCGATCCCTGCTCAGTTGCTCTCCCTGAGGTTTCTTTCATTTTTCCCCCTTTAATTATGGGGTTTCTTTTAGGAAGTTTTTCCTTGTGCGGTGCGAGGGTCTAAGGACAGAGGGTGTTGTATGCTGTGTACAGTCTGTAAAGCACACTGAGACAAATGTATAATTTGTGATATTGGGCTATACAAATACATTTGATTTGATTATGATATTTGCCTCCTTCAATAATTCCTGTATTCAAGCATTATACAACTTGTCCCAGTAAAACTGTCTTAGCTGAATAAAAAAAAAAAAAAAAAAAAGAAATCCTTATTCCTTGTTTTTTTTTTACCTGAATTTGAGTCACCCAACTAACACTGTGTACTATGTAATGACTTAACATACATTGTCATCTGCAACAAAGCACCGATACGTGTGCAGTTGTATGTCATTTAAAGAGCTACTGCTTAAAGGAGCTGTCGGCAAAATACCAATAGTGTGTGAGTGGTAAAGAAATAGTCTTTCCCACAGCAGAACAATGACAACAAGATAGGGTGCTTGGATGTCTTCGCACTAGTTTCTCTGTAATTACAGTATCTGAATGAGGGATAGTCTTCTCTGCACAGCTCCATTGTACTCGCATAATGCAATTTTTGTTGTGAACAATAACTCTAAACAGGACGGACCGGCGAGACTGTGTTCATTATTAACCTACACACTGAAATATGTTTTCCCACTTTGGCTCTTTCAATCTGTCTTTTTCTTAGGTCTCTGTCCTTCTGACTCACAAATTGTAACTAGGTGTGTCTTCTTTCCTTGTGGAAGAATAGTGAAAAGGCCTATGAAGCAAACACACACAAACACAAACCCTTTAGCAAACCCAAATGTCGTCAGATACAAAAATAGAAGGGATAAGCAGTGTGGTTTTGACAAAATAACAGGTTCTACCATAACTAAAACCTTAAAAGTAATATGGGGTGCCAATTGACGCAAGCACACACCCCAGACAGCCATCAGTCATAATATTTATCCTTTAATTGTCCTCTGTTTATTTTTTCTGTGTTCTTTCCCCTCTTTTCGACCTTACATCTCTTGCCAACAACGCTCATTGGTAACACGGTGACTGATTTGTCAAATGGTTCACTGAAATATTCCTATGCAAAGAAGAATATCATAGGACACAGACTAAAAGTAAATCACAAAAGAAAAGTAAAGTAACATTGATGTACGTTCAGTTCGTCAGGCGTTGCTATCATGCTTACCAAAGATCATAGAGAACATGTCAACCCCAACCAATACAAGTGAAAATTCGACTTGAGATCTTCACCCAATCCAGGCTTAACTCTTTTTTCCCCCTCTCTCAACGTTTCCTGGACTTTGTCACGCTTCATTTTGACATGACTGGCTTCTTTTTCCAACAGATGGCCCAGGCGTCTCTCGGAGAGCTTGAACTGAGTTTGCTCTCAGACGAGTAGACCTCCGTGCATCATAGCCACGGGTTGCAGTGTCTTGAGAAAGTTGCAATTTGTGAGAAAGTTGCCTCTTTTTGTGGATGATATGCACATTTATCTAATTGACCATCCCAAGCCTGACATTTAAACCAAACAGATATCCAACTGTGACATGTTTCCTTCTTCTCTGTCCCGGAAATGTGCTTAAGAGTAAGCAAAAAATATCTGGGAAAAAAATATGAAGTGTGGGAGTCTACAGGCTCCCAGTAGGTCACCCTTTAGAGAGATGGAATAGAAGAACATCATGGATGGTGCAATGTCTTATCCGTAAGAAAATCCAGGCCTGGGCTTTCTCCTCTTGATTTCAAGTCACCCTCTCTCCCTCCGTTTCCCTCATCTGCTAAGGATGTATATGTATCTGTGCAGACCCTGGCTTAGTCTGATTTATGGCTATATGGATATAGAAAGAGAATCAAACAGATAGCCTGCATGTGTTCTTTATTTATAGCCAACACAAATGAAAAGTGAGCTCATCCTCTCCCTCTTGGTTTCTGCCTTGTTGCTCACTTTCTCTCACCCTGTACAACCACCTCTCCATTTCTTACAGTGAAGCATCTGGAAAGAGTTACGGTCATCACTGAACCACAAGAAAGGCAAGTGTCTGCCCCTTTGGACCATGCTGATTTGGAGAAGACATTGCGAATGAGGGCCACAGTGGGAGTCCATAAGATACTGTTCATGGCCAGAAAGTACTAAAGCCTGCTTTATATTTAGCTGTGACAGTACCATTCTTCAGCTTAAAAAAACAACAACTATAATTACACTTAAGGACGGTAACCTGATTTTATAATCAATTATATTATATTTTAATCAACATGTCTTGTTGTATATTTACATGTTTTAAATATGTAATTATTTGTAGTTATTGTTTATTAATAGGCAATAATATTTTACGGAAATTATTCGCTTTGGATACATTTGGAGGGAAAATTGAATAGGTTATAAAAATATATAAATTGTCGCAAGATCATATATTGGATAATATCATGCAATATTTGCAAGCAGCTGTTTCCGTACAAAGTCTTATAAAGCCCAGTTAACCATAATTATTAATATGATTATGTAGACTTTGAATATTGTCTGTACTGTATGATATTGGAATAGAATATGTGATAGCATGGTGTTTAAGGATGGGCGTTAAAGCAGAACTGTCTGTAGGTATGAAGTAGTAAAACAGAAGGTAGACTGGAGGAATTCCACTTTTCCACAGGGAGGCCATTTTTTCTCCTTTAGAGAGATCCCTGCTGCATGATAAGAGAAACAAAATTACTGTACAAAATTAATTAAGATCCGGCAAAACGATTACTGGATTAGTCTAGCATTAATTGAAAACTCTGACGAAGACCGTATATCACAAAGATTAGAAGCATCAGAGCCTCTTGTGTTCAAGGAAATAATATCAGGAGGGAGCTTTTTATTTCAAATTACTTTTGATGGTGGTATAAATACTGAATCAATTACCACATCTAATTCAGTATTCCAAGACTTGACACAAAGTTGTCAGATTATAAAAACCTGAAAACAGTTTGTAGGGGAAGTATGTAAATCACAATCAGTGTCATGTTCACACCCTATCTTCTACACACATGTAACACAATCACACATTTCTGTCGTGTACCCCATTCTCTAAAAATAGATAACAACACTTTCTAACTTCCACACTTTTCCTTTTGAGCTATTTTGGGGTCTTTGCCAGCTAAGCAGGCCAACACTTCAAATGCAACACCTTCAGATTTGCAATGAGGAGAAAGGAGCTGCGATAGTATAGCCGTGGGTTTAGCAGGCTCCAGCTTTCTTTTCCTCCGAGCATGTGCCCCTCGTCCCTCCCCCAGCATCCACATTGTGGGATCAGTACTTTGTGTGTTACTGAAGGCAAAGGCTGCTATTAGCAAGAGAGATGCCCTCTCTCAGCCTAGAAGGCACACCGGGTTTTCCTGTCTTCTCAGCCTTCAGGCTCTAGATGTCCAATAAAGGTAATCCCCCCCTCAACAACACACATGGTTGAGTGGATGGTTTAGTGTCTTTTGGCAGACGTGGATGGTAGGCTGACAGAAAGGTATGGATTTGACCAGAGTGAGGTCATTGTTTACCTGCAGAGGTTGTAATGAAGTAGTGTTGTGCTGCTGGCAAGAACACTGTGAACTGAGGAAGAATATGAGGAAGATGTCTCCGTATGTGAATCTCTTCCGAGAGCACCAACAATCTCTCTCAGTCTCATCGGTCTCACAGTCCATCTTTTTCTTTAAATATATATGAAGGTTTACGTGTACATATGCATTTGGAAGAGCGAGATTACGCTGGTATGTTTACACTTTGTGTATTTGTGTTTGTAGGTGGAAGGATCCAAGTAGAAGCAGATAGCCACCGCCATCACTCACACCAACAGTGAGTCTTCCACTTTGCTGAGCCCTTACTCTGAGATAAGGCTTTGGATCCCTTTGGCTCTGCAGTTTGATCAATCTGCAGATTTACAGCCACCACTGCAGCACACTGATGAAGCATAAGAGCAGTAAATTCTGCTTCCCTCATAGAAAACTCTCCTCTATTGATGTAACACCCTTAAAATCTTTCCTTTCGGTGGAATACCTAGCGAGTAGCTGATCTTAATCAGCTAAGACTTGTTCCTCTCTGTGTTTCTGTTCATATTACTGTTTGTTCACACATTTGCTGTATACCGAATACGTCCCAGAAATTGCACAATTTCTCATTTACATCCCTTAATGTCAGTGCCGATCTGTCAGGCACTCGGCAAGACTCCATCTCGCCCTCTGAGAAGCTGATGGCAAGAGTTGTTCTACTCGTTTTCAGATTTATATCGCTATCAGTCTCTTCTCAAGTTCCCTTAAACGCTTTTCATGCTCTGGGTTTGGACTCGTCTTCTGCTTTTTTCCCATACATTTTTAAAGTGTCTTTACTCTTCTTCCTGCCAACATTAGAAAGAAATTAGATCTTTCAAAGGCATGATTCTGCAGACACACACCTGACTGGAGCTGAAAAATGCCTCTCCCTTGGACTGTTACTTGAGACATGATAAAGTCTCTAGAGTCTTAAAGGTATGGAGGTGATGAAGCAAGCACAAAGCCTGGATCCCTTACTCCTGAATTGTGAATGGGGGTTTGGGGGGGGGGGGGGGGGGATCCTGGGTAAAAGCATAAAGGGGTGCTTAATGGCTACCTGCCTAACCTCCTGACCCTACTTTGTTGGACGGGAGGAACTAGGGGTACCTGACTCAGGCTCCATTCAGGTATAATAAAAGCCCAAAGCTTAGATATCCGACATGTGGTTCAAATTCCTCCCATCTTTACAAGGACTTGGTGAAGGCCCTTGTCACACGTATACAAAGAAGTACAATTTATTCTGCTTGTTTTGCAATGTTTGTCCTTATCAACAGATTTTGCCATTATGGTTGCTCCGTGCATATTCCCTTTACAGAATTCCTCATGGTGTGTATTTTGAGGAATGCCAAATGTCCAGAAATATCACATTATTAATATCCCAAGCAGAGCTCTCATTCTTTGTCTTTTTCTTGTCTGGCTGGCTCTTTCCCTAAACGCCTGGCAGCTGTAGCCAACGCTTATGAATTTGATGTACACAGTTGCTAATCTAAGGCAGTTGGGGCAGGTGGGGGTGAGATCATTACTCCTGCTAGGGCCGAAATCTGAGGCCCGGAGCAGAATAAAAATACTCTGATCTCCTTCCCACATGCGCAACAGACTTAAAACTTTCCCTCAGCAGCCAGCTTCCTACTGACGGTAGATCAAATAAACCGTTGCTTCCTTTGAATGAGCATTTTCTCATTTACTCCCAATATGTCAGGGAAATACAGACTCTCTTTACTTAATTATGTATATTTCCTGCTTGTTAAATCATGAGTTTACTAAGTTCCAATGGCTGTCTGGGCTCACCAGCGCGGATAAGACTTCACAGACATTCCTACGAGAGGGTAGCAGAGTGAAAGAACAGAGGCTCTCCCCTGTCTTTACAGTTTACTCTGCACCCTTTAGGGGGAGCCATGACCTCACGTTCCTGCTGTCCTACTCTTCCTCTGTTCCAGCTCTTCTGCTGTTCTGTTTCACATTGCGTCTAGTGTTGTACTTAAAAACGACTTCAGGCTCAGCCTTGGCCGCAGCGCTTTGAATACATCAGAAACAGAATACACTTTGATGAAATGCAATGCATCTTGTACAGTGACAGATGAGCAGCAACACACCATAGGTAATGTATTTATGTACTTTTGCCTGCACAATGGGCGTTAGTGGCTGAGTAATAGGTATCACTGTCAGTAAATCTGACTGCTGTTCTACGGAAACTCCACAAGCCTACATGGCCATTGTGGCTGAAAAAAACAAAAACATGTATTTTACATTTCTATATAAATTCGGTTGAATTCACCTGTTAATTAAGATTTATAAAATTATCAAGTAAATACAATAAAAATGTATTTGCTTTCCAGATATTAATCCAGGAATTGTCTTGAGTAGTTTACATATTTTATAGGAAGCTCTTATCTTCATGAAATTCAAGTATTTTTATATTAGAAAAAAAGAAAATGTATAATCTAAAATGATTTATATATATTAAATATATATATACACTTATTTGTATTTATTTTTTATATATAATTATATATATACTCATTTATTTATTTTTAAATATATATATATATATATATATATATATATATATGTATATATATGTGTATATACTGTGTGTATATATATATACATACATATATATTTATTTTTAAATGTATATAAATATATATGTGTTTGAAATCTCAAATATTGCAGACTTTTTCTTGATCCCGGTAGATCATTTGGTGGACAATAGACAATGTATTTGCATTGCAGCCTGTAAACTTGCTCAGCACTTGAGCACTGAGGACAGACAATGTCTAAGTGTGCATGCAAGTGCATGAATGCTATTGAGGATACACTATTCCTGACCCTGTTTGAGCTACAGGGCAAATACATCAAGCCATGTGCTCTGAATAAACAACATAAAGAAGGGGTTATTCAATGGAACTCTGTTTTCCAGAGATAAGTGTGGCTTGAACACAGAAGCGTCGAATATGGAGAGAAAAAAAGAAGGATTTTGAAGTTTGGCCTCACCCAGAGATTATACATGCCCGTGGAGTGATGTGCTTCATGGCCTGGGTGACATAAGGCTATTGGCAGGATATTGGTTGTTGCTTACAGACCTTCATGCAAGAGAAACAGTTTGGCCTGAGGCATAGTATACATCTGCATGTCTTTGATGCGATGCTTCAGTTGATTTCCATGTTGGGTCTGGGGTCAGCTGTACAAAGCAGTCCCTAAACATCTCACAATACATTATTTTGAGTTGGACAATCATCTCTCAGCTGGGCAGAGGCATCTGTAGACTGGCTGTTGCCCTGCCATTAAACAATTAATTTACCAGTGAATGATGTTTCTGTAAAAACAAAAGGAAGGAACATGGTAACAATGGACAAGACGTCTGTGTTAATGTTGTGATATGATGACGCTGCAGTTCATTATCATACCAACTTGTGCTGACCTTTATGTAAGGTTAATGAGAATGCAAAACACTGGAATACACTGTTCATGTTTATTAAGTAATATTTTAAAAATGAATCACAACATCTGTGCATTAAAACTAAAGAATGGAAATAATTGTGGTTGTGGCAAATAAACTGGTGAAGGTATGGTTAGGGATAGGCAACTACAACTCTTAAAGTTAGGATTAAGGAAAGGTCTTGGTCAGTTAATAAAAAGATGAACATTAACTGAAAGTCTGACGGGACCAAAACTCTGGTCTTTTGCATGGAAGTCAGAAATGTTAAATGCTGTGGGAGCCCTGGTAACCAATTGGTTACAATCCACACTGTATAAACAAAACCTCCACAGTTTGGTTCCAGCTTCACTGTCAACTGGTCAACAACAAATGCAAAAAGATATCCACTTTGCTACATACAGAGCACACTATTGCACAATTGTAATAGTGCTGAATGCTAGCATCAGATGTAAAATGTGAAGTACTTCATCGTCCAATAATTCCAGGGGATACAAGGCCACAGTTTTGATTTGAAAGTAAATTTAACATTCTACTCATGTATTTTTTCAAAGTCTTTAATAAACACAGAAGTACAAACACAACAAAAGTTCATTTAAAGCCTCTGAATTGTGTATTTATTAAGCTGTGTGTGTGTGCTGTGCATGTGCTCCCACACACATGTACAAAACCAGTGTTGGGGATTGAAATGGGGGTTGGGGTGTTTGTACAGAAAATTGACAATATGCCCACTAGCTCATACTGGACTGCACCACTGTGGGCGACAAAGGAAGTAAGGACTCGATGACCCATCTGCTTCCATCTATCCCACTGCTACATGGGTATAATAATCATTTCCCCCGTGTTGACTAATAATTGAAGATCCACATAGAAGCACTCATTATTGTCTGAATATGCACCAACACAAACGGCACACACTATAACATGCATATAACCATGCTCGCGTGCAGATGCAAACACATATGTGCACTTATTAGCATACCACATTTGCATGCCTCAATTTGACCAGGCAAATATTGATGATATGTCCTAACTTATTGTGTAAAAATAATAATCTGACGATTGCCATCTTCTAATTGCCACAGCTGTGTGTGTGTGTGTGTGTGTGTGTGTGTGTGTGTGTGTGTGTGTGTGTGTGTGTGTGTGTGTGTGTGTGTCTCTCTCTCTCTCCGCTAATAGAGTGAGTGGGACCTAGCTCATTACTCTGGCAGAGAGAGGCTGCTTTATCTACTATCTGGCCCATTTTAAATGCTAGCCTATTTTTAAATGGGTTCCTACACCCCGCCTTGTTAGCAGGAAATAGCGTAATCTCTCACTAGGCTTCACTACACTCTCTTTCTAACTACCCGAGCCTCTCTCTCATGTAGTGTCTGGCTTTCTCTTCCCTTGTTGTTGCCTCAGATAATTAATGAATGGGAGACAATGTGTTGCATCTTTTCTCCATGTAAATAATGAGTTCATGCAATGCACAAAAATGTGGTCATGTACATGATTACACTGTTGTTATTGCTGTGCTGTTATTGCTGTGCATTTCTTTATCGCAGATAAAGTGTCACTGAATTAAAGATAGTTTATCATTGTTGGTGTTACAAAGTTTATAGTATGTACAGACTAATGGATCCCCACTACCCACTACTTCAAATGTAACACCTGAGTAGAACATCCAGTACACCTGTAGATTGGTGAAAGCACTCTTTGCTATGCAAAGGTGTTGAGCAGTTAAATGGGTAATTGTGTTTGCAACAGTGCTGAAGATTGACTCTGTTGTCGCACATCTACAAAATGATCTGCAGTGAGATTTCAGAGAACTGCTTCCCTCTGGAGCATATCTTGAGAGTTTGTATTTGAAATGCTTCAGCTACTTTCACATTGTTCATCTTCCTCGCGCTCTCTCTCTACCGCTTTCTCTCATGTCCTTTCTCTCGTTTCTCTCCGTCTTCAGTTACTAAGAGTAGGATCAGCTCCCTTACTTTTCTTGCTTTGCCCCTTCACTCTCTCTCCCTTTCTATTTCTCTCTCATGTGACATGCAGGGGATACTTGGCCGACACCCAATTTGCAGCCAATGTGTTGTAATTGCTTTTTGTTGGTGTTAAAAAAAACAAAAACTAAAAAACACCTCACTGAAAAATGAATCCATTATATTGTTTTTGTTTATCATTGCATTCCTGAATGTGCGTGTCCAGGATATGCAGGTAAATGTGTTGAAGATATCAGACATGCACGTGGTCATGTGATGACTTTGTCTCCAATTGTGTTTGCATAGCTTGCAGTGTATTGCTGTTCTACAAGAGCTTATAAACTGTCCACACAGTGCTTTTTTTGTGTGTTTGCGTACCTCGATGGTACATCTCTGCATATGCATGTCTGACAACTAGTTGCAGGAATATGCTGTGAAGGACAGTCTCTGTCTTTGGAGGGAACTCATTAGGTGTGCAGACGTTTGCCCCATCCTCTTTGGAGCTTGCTCCGTCAACATCATTTGTGCATTTCATTTTTCACGCCTGCTCTTTCACTCCACTCCCTCTGCATCACCCTCCATCCCCCGTCAACCCCAGCCCGCCTCTCGCTGTTTCCCCTCCGCCCCCTTCCCCTCTTGTTCTTCATCCCCTCGTTTTGGCCCTGTGCAAATCTAGAGCATTCTGCTGCAAGCGCTGATATTTTCTGAAGCTAGTAAGTAACACATACATTTATGTTTCAAGCACCCATGACTGTGACGGACATGTATATAATGGTATCAGACTCTGTCAGACATGCCGGCTCTCTGCTGTTGTTCATTTAAAAAGCTATTTAATGTGTCAGGCCCGTGTGTGGTGGGGACCTACATTGACTCTTCTCTGTACCATGACTCTCCTTTTGCAGGTGTTGACACACTACTGCACATGAATATGAAACACATTTTACATTTAAATTCAAGGTATTAAGCTTATGCTCTCATCCAGAGTGATTTACAAAGAGCGAGGAGTATGGGGGGGTCTGTCAGTGTCTTTCCTGAACTTCAGAGTCTCATGGCAGATGCAAGGATTGATCCTGTGACATTTCGGGTGTTGGATTTCATACAATATGCTCTGAGAATAGAATGTATTAGCAGTGAGAGACTCTATTAAGTATGCATATATAGAGTGTGTTGAGACGCTACTGATGAAGCAAAGTGTTCCTGTCATTATTATTGAGAGTCTAGAAGTTAAGCTTTCGAAACCCATGGGGGGTAGAAGTCTGTCTTTATCTGATAATGAGCCGCATCAGACATGTCCTCTGGTTCCTCTCTGCGCTCCAGTTGAAGAAATATATTACCCTTTGAGTATACAACCAATCACTGGCTCCTGAACCATGTACCCACATCATACCATCTACCTTCCATCCTCAGAGACTTTCTCTTTGAAAGGGCTAACAATTCATCTGCACAATGCAAATGTCTCAGCATGTTTTTTTTTTAGCACATTTAAATGGCAGCCGGATATTACTGTAAAACCTCAAGTGCATGGGAATTGTACAATGCAACAGCATCAGCAAAAATCCACAGTTTGACAATTTAGCTGGTGCGTAATGCTTTACATGGCAGGGTGAAGACATAAGAGAGCAAACTAACAAATACATATAAAGTTAATAAGTTTTAGAACAGAACAGAAGTTAGTATTTTGATCCTTCCAGGGCACCAAAGAGAAAGGCTCTTAGATGTTTGTATTCTTCATATTGTATTTATTCAGTCAACAGTTCATTTGTATACATATATATATATTATATATTCTCTCATTTATTTTCAACAAGCTGTTTTTTACCACTCCACCTTCAGGAATTGTATTTCTGGTGGAGATATACAAAAAGCTTTTTTCATTTATCAGCCTATAAAATTCCGGCCATGCAATTATTTAGTTGTCAAATGTAATCTCCCCACATGTTGCTAAAACATGTAGACTCCCAGAAAACATGACCTCAGTGTCCTCAATAGTAGCTACAGCCCTGATTGCATCCTGTTGGTGGAGAAATGTATTTGGTCAGAGTGCAGGGATGTGTCACTTATTGGGCGACGGGAAACTCGGCTGTACACTGCAGTTTGTGATTTAAACTGAAAAAACCTGACATCTATACAAAACATAATTTTAAATATTTATTTTCATTGCCTCTGACCTCATGAATATGTAGATGTTGTCATCATCTATAAGTGCCTGAAATTAAACACTTAAAAGTTGCAGAGAACACTACCTAACCCACCTTTGACTCTGTTATAGTGTGCTGTGCCCACTTCAGGCTTGAGGGCAACGTGGTTTGTTTTGCTGTGTTGGTGGAGGTCCAAAGCGGCTCTTCAAAATTAAACTGTGGAAAAGCCGCACAGTCAACATTGGCTTAGCTAGTGCCACTGGCAAATCGGGTCGGATGTGCAAAAGTCACCTTGACAGGGGTGTCATCGGTAGACAGCGATGTCATCCAAATAGATAGTGGGTGTGAAGCGCGTTAAAGGACATTGCACACAGTCCAGAGGAGACACTGCATATGTTGAAACAGAACAAGAGAGTGTTATACCTCTGTGTACCTATGTGTGCATGTGATGATTCTTGTGGCTCTTATTTATTCGGAGGTAAGTTACCTTCACAAAAAGTATAAATTTAACAATATTGGTTTTCACCCAAACCTCTTAAGTCAACTCCCCACCACCCGACTTGATATGCACCATTTCTCCGCACAATAGGGGATTATAGATTTACCTATTACTACAATGCAATTCACATGTCGAGCTGACAGATTTAGTGACTCACGGCTACAGGATTTTTCATCATAATATACACTTTATTCTTCCTTGTAAAAGTTCCCTGTCATATTAAGTAGGATTGAACAGACATCACAAACTGTGACAGCATCTGTGATAAATAATCCTTGAGTCACAATCTGAAATTTCACTGTTTACAATTCCTCAGAGGCAATTTGTTGCATGAATCATAATCTGTGCATATGAGCTGTCACACTCTTAGAGTGTAATATATCACATTCATTGACTCCCTCTTGCCAAAATGGTTGGATATGCTGGATATGCTGACAATACGTCTGGATTATGAAGCTGTCATCTTTTTGCAGGATACTATTTTCTTAACAGTTCAAGTTTGACCCTGTCTGCAAAAACAGCTTAACCACAATCGTCAAAATATCTGACATACAAAATACAAAAACAATTGACTTGACATTTGTTGAACTAAATTCTTCAATATAAGTGGTGAACACTAGTTGTAACATTATGTGTATGTACCTTTTTGAAAGTCCAAAATAGAACCTGTATCTTCAGGTGTGGTTCATCATGAGCCATGAGAGTGAAAATCCTGTCTTTAACCCACAAATGTTCCCAATACTCACTCGGTAATAGCTTTGAGTTCCCAGAGAGTCCTATTGGACTTCTGTTTGGCAAGGGGGCTATTGATTTTATTAAGAAGACGTGTGGAGCACATTATAGAATGATGACTGCTTCATGGTAGGTCAACAAGAAATCAATATGAAATTATATTACAGCTTCGACTGACTGGGGTAAGGTTGGCCACCACGCACGACTGCCAACACCCGGTGGAAAACGATGGAGGGATTTTTTTCTGCAGGAATGTCTTGTGGGAGTAAAACATGGCGAAGGTAATAAAAGAAGTGAGGATTAACTAAGGCCTTGTCTGTCAGTACGAGGCTGACCAAGTTCAACTGGACTTGCAGACCAAAGAAACTATGATCCTTATGAGAGTCTCCTTCTGTTCAATGTACTCACTGGCAGTGTGTAAAAGGGTTATGTTAAATAACATGTGCAGGTACAGAAACACATTTTGTCACAAGAGGTTGACCAGAATATACCTACATTTATAATTAGGTCTATATACGTATAGGATAATATAAAAAAAAAAATCATATAAGAGCCTAGATAATATAATTCACGTTAAAGCCTTTAATCAAAAATGAACCCTTGCATATTCTTACACATAGTATCCAAGTATCCAAAATACAATAAGTATACACCACTGGTTGAATAAGAAGTAGCAGGTACCTATCGCAGTTTGAGCATATATGACACCAGCAGGATCAAGGTAAAAAGGATTAACAGAGAAGGATTGGTCAGTGTTATACATGTCATACATTTTATAACCTGTTAGTTTCACATAAACCCTTCTAGAGACGAGTGTTGTAAATTAGCATTCGTTAATATAAAACGCTTTGATACTTCATCAGATAGCTGTTTTCAGCCTGTCAATGTATATTGTATATGTCCCTTCCAAATAAAGAAACAATATATGCATGTACTTGAAAGTGGCTGACAATCACAGATGAGCTAAAAGACAGCTCCTGATATCCACAAAGTAAAACATGTCTAGCTGGAATAATAGTGGCGTAACAAAACAACAACACAACGTACATATACGATCCCTTATACATTCCCCCATTGAATACGGCACAATGTTGGAGACAAAGGCAGACTGAAAATATATTCAAATCCTGCACCCCTCCCCCATACTAGATACTGCCGTACCATCACATGGAGCAAGGGAGAACCCTGATCATTAATATAATCATCACCCCGACATGTGTGTTAATACTGATATTACTGATAAAAATGTCACTTGAAATAGGATGTCTGACCTCTTTAACATGTTTCGCTCCAGGTCTTTCTATTCTGTAAAACATGTTCTCATACTAATGGAGTTCATATTCACAGTTCTCTATGGCGGGGTTTCATCCACTACTGTTGCTGCACTGTATCATTAAACACTACTGTATAATTTATTGATGCCCTACATTCCACATACTACATTCCAATGCACAGATTTTGTTGCACTGCACTTTTGCCATACTTTTGGACTGAATGAATAATAAAAGAGTGTTTGGCCTGATCAGACACAATAACACAATAAAAAAGGCTGATTATTGTGGAGGGCCCAGGCGGGTGCCAAAGCACACTGTATCCCAGAGGGACAGAGAGCAGCCTGCTGCTTTTGTACAAAGAATGTTTTAGTTTTCTTTTTTTCTAAACATTTTGGCTGTTTGAGGTTGTAAAAACAATAACTGTGGGATAGATTTGCCATATGCTTTATTCTCTGCAAACCAACTAAGAGAGTACTAAGGGTATTTAAAAAAAAAAACTGAACACTGTGACATAAACAGCCGTATCTGGTTGAGAAACAATAAAGTCACTCATCAGGTCATTGCTACACAGATGCATTTATGGAGGTTCTACAACCCCAGGCTGGTGAACACCAGACAGGTTTATGCAAATGAGCTTGGAGAGAAAGGGCTAATGAGATTTATCAAAGCTGATGCTGTAACCGTGGGAGGCATGGTTTAGTTTGCTTGTGAGGAACCAAATAAGTGTCAAGAAAAGCATGCCTGCTGGCAAATGATTTATACCTGCTTATCAAAAATATGATATGTACTAACATTGAGCTGCCATGAAAGACGTTGATGATAGATGATTAATTACAGAGGGAATTAATTCTGAATTAATTACATTCTCTACTAGACATTATTAAGGCTCTGGAAAGACTCAAGTTCTCATTTGAAACATGTATTTCTATTTTCTTTTTGATATACTTGATTATGTATTTAAAACTAATATTATTGTGTATTACATCAAAGTCTTATTGGGAATGACCTTTGTAATTGATTGAGCGAAGTCATACAACTGGCACACTTGTAGTCCTGTCTTTTCACAAAAGTCTCTCCTCATGGGAATTCTAGGTAAAGGTAATGACATACTAGAGTACTTGGAATGGGGTGGGGGCTTACGCCATTTTACCAATGATGCCATGAAGTCTCAGTGAAGGAAAAAAGAGAAGAGTGAATGACAAGTTAATTGGTGGGATCAGTGGACCTCAGGGTCTGGTCCTGATGTGGAGGCCAGGCAGGGTGGGATGGTATGCCAGCTAATCCGCCTTTGTCCTCCCCCCGCTGTGGGACCAGCTCCTTAGAGAGGAAGGACCTGTTCAAGTGAGTACCTCAACAATCTGATTGTTCCAGCTCCAGTCCCAGTCTCACAAAGGCTGAGTTGATTTTTTACCTTGACTGAAATGGCCTTTGGCATGTACTCTTTGGTTTACTGACATCAAATAAAGATTGTCTGACTACAAGCTTTGGAATAATCCGATATCATATGAAATGTGATGCTAATTTGTGACAATTAAAAGTATTTAATTCCAAATAAACTATCTTGGTATTCCGTATAAACAACTCATTAGTTCTTTGTTGAATGACTGTGAACTCACATTTACAAGGCTTCATATACCTCTGAGTTTTAAAAAAGATTATTTTATGCCCTAGGACTGTCTACTATTATAGACCAAGGATACTCGAATATAAATCAGAGAGGTCCACTTACCAAAAGTACTAATGTGTCACAGGTCCAGACAATTCTGTATTAATGGGGAAAGTGACTCCTTTGTTTTCTTGCCAAGTCCTTAAACAAAAGGTATAATGACCCAGCAGAGACATCAGTTCGATAGTGTGTTTTTACCTTATTCATGGTTGAAAATGTTGCTGTTTCATTTGGTTAGGTTGTGTAGTTCTTACCTCGGAGCAAAATCTTCAAAATGGGAATGTTTGGTGTTGAAGGGCACGTTCACAACAGCCTTGTTTAGTCGAGTTGAACCGAACACTCAAGCCTTTACCTCTTTGGTGCGGTCCGATTTGGATTGTTTGAGCGCTGTACTCTTACTCTGGTGTGGACCACACGACCGCACTCTGGTCCACCTCGAAGGGGTGTTTTCGGAGCACTGTCATGTGAACTCTGGAGCGGTTCATTTCTGGTGTGAACACGTTAGTTAGTACGTTAGTTTGCTGGGAGGAGAGCGGTTGACAGCTCCATAGTCTCCTAGCAGCGGGGAGTGAGGCCGAGAGACCGCTGTTTAGACCCAGTACTTGGCCACCAGCCCGTTGTTCGGCTCATTTTCTGTAAGCAGTGTAGCAAGAAATCATGGAAGAATTAGCAAGCTACATAGCTAGCTAACTAGCCAGCTGCTAAAAAAATAAAAAGTAAAAACTTTGCTTCATTGTCGCAAATCCTTGTTTTTAGGAATTAAAGCATACCACATGCTGCAAGGAGCCAACTTAATGACCAATAATCAAATTACATTTCCCTCACATGATTCCACTCGTTCTTAAACAACATCACCAACCTTTTTTTTCTTTCTGTTTGCTCTGAACATGCAATTTTGCTTTTGTCTAACCGATCCCCTACCTCAACAACTAAATACCACTACTGGTGGCTGATAGATGGCATGTGATGTGACATGATAGCAATGTGTCACTCAGAAACAAAATCATGCCCTAATGTGATACTGTGTTATAGTTCTTATTTACGTGTTTATTGTCCATCATCCTTTTCATGTACTTTTGCTCCATTTAGTGATTTCTGACTTTTCGAAAAAAAACCTTTTAAATGGATGAATGTAATTTGAACTTGTTGCTTTCAAGAGGTTAATCGGGAAGATGGAAAAAGAAGATATGACAACATTAGAGTTTCTTTCAGCTGAGAAAATTGTGAAAGTGTTGCCCTCTAATCAAAATGGAACATGTCTTGTGCATCAACTGCATTATGGTCTAAGGATAAATGAATATCGCCTCTGCTTCTTTTATTAAGGGATTTAATTTCATCAATATCCTTGAACTCTCATAACAACCCGGAAATAAAAGAAAACGAAAGAGGACCACAAAGGGAATAAGTTATCCTTTAACTTTATTGTGTTATACCTTTGACATTTTCTATGAATGTGTGTTAGTCGCAGTGTAGGCTCTGTTAAATATTTTTTATTTATTTGATATAACAAAAAAATCAAAATAAAGTGTTTTTATAACGTTTACTGTAAAGGAAAAAAACGAGAATATCATCTTACAGAAAGGTTATATACTTTTTGCACAATATCAAAGGAGAGCCGGAAGCAGACGGACCACCATTCCTCCATTAACAAGAAACATTGAAAAGAAAACCTGTGAGTCATTCATCACAATTTAGTTACTTAGCTCCATATTCCACACCTGGGTGCCCAGCTTGCCACTAATGTCTGCTGCTCACCAATACAATTCATTGTGACACTCCAGCATATCCAATTTGACACATTGGCTCCTCGCTTTGGAGATAAGAGATTCATATTTCAGTTAAAGACATTATATTTACAGCGTGAAGGCTCATTACCCAATAACATTTTTCCCCCCAATTATTACTTAAAATATGTTACCACTATACAAGAAAGTACTGGAGGATGTGCTATCCCCAAGTAAAGCTTTTAAAGCTGGACTAAGTGATTTGTGTTTCAATGGAGATGAAAGACAAACAAATTTACAATGAGTCTAAAAATACTAAAATAAGTTATCTGCTTATCAAGGTGTTATGCTAAAGTGTTAGTGATAATAATTTGTTATACTTTGACCTTTCCCATATTGACTTGCCTTCAGAGTTTTTATTTTTAGCACCCATTGAATGTAAGTCTAATAATAATAATAATAATAATAATAATAATAATAATAATAATAATAATAATAATAATAATAATAATAATAATGATAATAATAATAAAACATATTCAGTGTGCTTGCAGTTGCAGTGTTCTCTATAGTTATAAACTGGCAGAGATATACCTTCTTGGAATGATAAAATATACTTTTTCTTCTTTGCACTCCAATTTAAAACTTTAAACTTTAAACTTTAAAACACAATTTGATATTTGATATATTACAAGATACCTATTTATTTGGGTTTAAATTCACTTTCTAGCCGCTCATAGTAAAAGTTTCTCTGCTTTAAAAATAACTTACTGAACCTTTTGTCATTTAAAAAAATATGTAAGGTTGATTGATATGTTTGAAATTGACACGTGAAAAAGCTCGCTAACGAGTAGGTGAAAGGCATTTGTGGCTAATGTGTGGCCTTTTACACACTTTTTTGAACGAAGCTACCTTCCCATCAAGAGGAACTGGGTGTTTGTTCTTGATTTACCCTCGTTTAGTATCATTCAACACATGTATGCATCATCCTCTGTTAAAATGTTCTTAATCAGACTTGTTTCACTCCTTGGAAGCTCTTCTTATATCTAGTCCTTCTCACTACTTGCAGCGGCAATAATGATAAATGTTTTTTCAATTGTCATGCTTGGCGTTTTTAGAAATTGAATCATACATTTCCTGATACAGCACTGCAAACAGCATTCAAAATAACATCACACACAACATACACTGCACTGATATCCAATTTAATGTTTTAACCAGACACAGACATATATTACCATGTATATAAATGTCTAGGAACCATCCTCCTTCGCTGAGCCTGATAAATTGAGCAAACACACAGCTTGAGGTCTACCTGCAACTGTACATACTGAATGAGCAACATCGAGCGAATCTGCATACATCTAAAGGATGCCACCGTGCCAGACTTATATTAATTTCACATTTATATTCATATCATGCCCCCTGAGGGCATGTCTAAGCAGGATACCACTGTAGGGGGTCTGAAGGGGTGGGGTACATGCCTCCAAATCTACATCTCAAAGTGAAAGTGTTAAAGCATCTCAAAGAGCAAGCGTTAAAAGCGTAAACATGCATACTCGCCAGAGGGAGTAATGATTGTTCATGCTAATGGTGTTCAATAAGCAGGCTGAAGAGTGTTGATTGTTTTGTTGATTAATTCTGTCCTCTATAATGACTTTGCAGTTTCCTTCCAATACTGATATTTGGCACAGTCCAGTTGTAGCTTGACCTCATCAAACCTAAGTAGAGGGCTAGGTTTGGCATTGTTAGCGAGCACAAGAGCGAGTGTTCTTGTGCATGTGTGAGGTGCTCAAACGGGTTTGGTGCTACCAAATCCTGTTTCAGTGACTTGAAATGTATCAGCTCTGTGACACGGTGAAGAAAGAGTAGAGTTGATGCCTATGCCATGCATGTAGAAGTTCAGTTCAAAAACACCACTAGTAGTGAGATCTGAGCTGACACCCAAATGTCTGAAAAGTGAAAATGTTTTTTTTTTGGGGGAGCTTAGATGATTTATAATCATATAGGCAGATTCATAAACTTCAATAAAATACAATAAAATGGACAAAAAGCAAGTTAGAATAGTAAGGATGTTAAAATTCAAGTAAATCTAAGCCGCTAGTGGACACTGTGACTCATTCCCATCAGTTCTTGCTGCCAAAGTAAAAAAAAACATACAAGAACAAAGAGCAAAATCTTGACAGGTTTAGTACTTAGAATAACAGTTAATAGAGCCTTTTATCAATGCTGATACACAGGGTGAAGATATACACGCATAATCCCACATCGCAAAGTTCAAAGGCCATAAACCCACTCAGGTGTTTCTAATTATTTTGGCTGATTAGACCTCGTCTCAGGACCACATGGGTCGGTTTTCTCAATGTCTTCTATTGCTCTCGCCCACAAACACATGCACACACAGACGATCTCACACAGAAGCAGAAAGCCTCAGATACATGCGCCATGAGTGCTGATCAAATTTACTGTATACTCAGCCTTTGTTCTGCCTCCTCACACAGTGGATTTCAAGGCCACGTCTTAATTGAAAAGCTCGAGTGGGCCATTACATTTTGTGTAGGAGGCAGGAAAGAATAATTTAAATTCTCGTGCTTTGTTAAAAGTGATGACTCAGACGCCTTGACTAATGGCATTTATTTGGCAGTCAAGTGAGAAACAGCATTATTAGTAAATCACACTGACTTCTTTACGTTAATGATTTGTCCATTAAGTCCTAAAAATTACTGTATTTGAATTAGTCCCTGACGTTAGTACTACTGGACTTTATCGGTTCTAATCCGGTAAGTACATTCTTGGACCAAGTTTTCAGTGATAAATTGTTGGTTCAAATGTCAGGAAAAGAGCAATTACAAAGATGTTAACAAGCACACAAAATAGTATTTTAATAGCTACGTTCAGTATACAAATTATCCATTCCTCATCTTTTTCCCAGTCTTTGATTTCAACTATTTTCAGTTTACACATTAATGCTAATAAACTGTCAAATACGCTGTCGATCCTAAACTTTAAAAGAGCAGATTGGTTGTAGAAAAAAACAACTTGGAGATAATGCAGTGGAGGAAAGTGATAGCTGTGTGGTAAAGAGGCAAAGAGAATAGAGTGCAAGTGGTAGAGAGGCGACGTTGCATCGGTGTTAGACGAGTGTTGATGTGTCATGGAGCTGAGAGGACTCACAGGGAATGGCGGCGTTTTGCTATTTCCAGCCTCTCGTTGAGATAGGATGAACAGGGGGGTCTTTTCTGCACATCCTCTGGACAGACCATCTAGAGTCTTCCCACACTCATTTCTACATTCTAACATATTGATAATTTGGATAACATGTGAATGGTTAACAGACACACTCATACAAATAGATTATTGTTCCAAAACTACTCTCAAAATTAATCATAAGGTTAGCCATTCCTACATTGTACATTTCCCTGAGTACAAATGAATCGACAGATAAATCAACAAGTTGTTCAAATTTCCCAAAGTGGATGCTTTATATTAATTTATTGAAGAGATAAGCTTGTCATTTACACACAAAACACTCAGGGAATTGACTGATCCTATGATTACACTTTTCCTCAGCCCCAAAACTTTAAACACAATCTCTTATATTGAACCATAAAAGTGTTTCTGTACACAGAGCAGCTTCTGCATAGTGTTTGCTATTAACCCTAGAGGCTAGCCATACTGCAGGTACGGCTCCTAAAATGGATTAAACAGCAATCGTTGAGGCAGAGGGCTCCAGAGCCTGAGGTTATATATTCACAATTTACCCACCTCCCTGAGGCTGAGGGCAACCAGAATAGCAAGGCTTATCCAGGCCGTTTTCTCTGCGGGCCCTAACAGCACTATGTCATCAGCCTCTTAGATAGACCAATAAAGATTGCAGTTTCATTTAGCTGAAATTGACATTTCCTGTTTTTGTGTGCATGTGATTTAGACTGGCAGTATACTTTAAGTTAAATCATTGCTGCAATTATCATAGAAAGATGCAGTGTGCTCAACTTGGCCTGTCTGGCCTAACAATATATCATTAAGATATAATGGCTTGAGTTCAACTTTATTTACTCTTACAACACTGTTTTATGGATTGCAAAATGTGTGTGCTAAGACAAGCTCCTTCAATGTAATTAAACTATACCCCTTTTCTCAGAATAATCTATTTTGGTCTATATGAGATTACATTTCCTGTGTTTTAAATGTGTTTTTTTGGTACAAGATTTGGCTTTCTTTATTTAAAAATTACTTTCAGCTCAGTGTGACTTGAAAATATTGTAAATCTCTATTGTTTTTTTGTTTAAATGCTGATTCCTTTATCTGTAAGAATGCTGCGTTTAACAAATATATATATGGATTTTTTTTAACAAGGCTACACATTTAATTAAATAATTAATTAAATGAATGAATGACATTTTGTGAATATCTGTGTGGTTGCTTGTTAGTATGTTCTCATTGTTGATGCTTTGTATCCAGTGGAGAAAATGCAATGCACTGACCTCTAGGGTGGCCTTAAAATTAAGAAAACATGAACTACCCCACATGATCGAAAACCTTCTACCCGCTGGTGCTCCACCGCATGCAGCTGGTGCCCTTTTTATTTTATGTTGGTCCGCCACTGTCACAGACAGAGTAAACGACTCAGTTAGTTGCTCAGGGGTCAACAGCGGGACACTGACTGGGTTTTACTAAAAAGAGCAACCTTTTCTGCTTGTCATAAAAAAGTACATTATTGATCTGTCGGAGTATATATAGCAAATGTTATTTTCCTCTAACAAACCCCTTTCTTTGAAGCATTAACTCCCGTGTCACTTAGTAACACCACAGATGGTGTTCATTGACACACAGATGTCATACACACGTGAGGAGTCAATGCATGTGTGATAGACTCCATAATTGTTCCTCTGTGTAATCTCTGGCAATGTTTGCCTCTGTGTGTGTGTGCATACGGGTGACTGCATAAATGTAGTGTAGATGTACAGCAGGAGCTGCGTGCATGACTCCATGTTAGAAGGTTGGCTGCAGGGCAAGCATGTGATTGAAGAGGTTCGGTACTATACCGTATCTGTGTTCATGTGCATCGATAGTTCAGCACAAATGCTGCAGTTAATTTTTCAAGTCAAAATTCCACATTGGCCTTTCTCTGGCTGCCTGTATGTTTGTGCTTTTTATGCACTTGCCAAAAATATGATAAATCAAAGAGATATTCATATGAATGTTGTGTTGATTCCTTCTTTGATTAATTACACCCTAAATATACACAGAGAGATCAGTGCCTTAAAAGTCAGGCTTTCCTCACCGCAGACAACCCAAACTCAGCCTGGACCTGGAAAAACTCTGCATACCTAAAAGTTACAAAATGGTGTAAACAATGTCGATAACGATAAAGGTATAAAGGCCATGCATGTTCTTGCAAAAGGTCTCTTGTTATTTGTGGTTTTAATATGGAATCTTTATAGCATTTTGCTTCATCAGGAGCCTGTGTTTGTGTCTTCTCCACATTAAATGAAAAAATACTTTCTGTAGAAGGCCACATGCGATAGACCTGACACTACTATCAGCAGTGCAACATAATTTTTCTGTGCTTTCCAAAATCGTTACAAATCACTGCTGAAAAATACATCTGTTGTAATAACACTATGGTTAAGGTTTGGTTACGTTAAGGCACAGAAATGACTTGGTTAGGTAAAAGGGAAAGATCATGGTTTTGGGTTAAGATAAGTATTTTGTTAAGCTTAGGGAAGCTTTGGGTTAAAACGACTACTTCACTAAGGTTACAGGACCTTCACGTCATGGTTACTAGAGGGATGTGTTACTTGAACAAAAAATATATGTTGTTTTGGTGCATTGGCTGAACTTACTTATGCTGTCGTTCTTATTGGGACGACGGTCTTGTATTGTTTGGCTGCACTGTACAAGTAGAAGGACAGCAACATTGTAATGGTGGCTGGCATGACATTTTGACCTTTTTAACACCATTAAATTCCTCGCATGAATGGGACCAGGTGTAAAAGAAAAGGCAATCACTTAATGGGATCTGCTTGAACAACATCCACAATGAAATACAGTATCAGCAAGAAATTTTGGTATTCCCATTGCTGACATAGAAACTAAATGTAGAAAAAAATACAGATGACACAAGTAATAGGAATCTCATTCCATGTGATGGAACGTATGCCTATATCTCTTTGAAACCTTACTCCTCATGCACCTGTTCCACATCGATCCATTCAGTTGCCTTCCAGACAAGGTCTTTCAAGGTATTCCTATCCTCTCTACTTTTAGGATGAGCAGTAGATTTGGGGTTTTTAAATATGTCAATCCTAGCTTTCACTTCCTGCCCCCTTTTTATTTTTCTCTTTCACACATTTCACCTCAATGTTCTTTCCCAAAAATGACTGGGAGCTACATCCAGGTCTCCGACTGGATCGAGATTTGTATGACAGTTGCAACATAATCAATAGCTTTCCACTAACAACATCCAAGAGCAGATGTTTCCATCTGCATTCACAGGAATACTTCACTCCAGTATATATAGTTATAAGTTCTTTCATAGGCTCACAGTGTGGCCTGCACCTTTGCTATTCAAACACACAGGAAACTGATTGGAGACATCCGTCACTCTAAATGAAGCACATAATCAATCAAAGGGGGGTAATAATGTCAAGGTCTGCTAACAATGCCTCAATGTTAATGAGTGTGATGCATTCCTGCATATTTGAGTCTGTAAGGCAGCAAGGGTAAGAGTAACACAATCTCCAGGAAAGTTGAAGAGAAATAAGGGGTTGAGGAGGGGCTGAAGAGACAACAGGACACACTGTGGGGTTGAAAAAAAGAAGAGAAAATAAGGCAGGCGGCCTGGGAAAGAGGGTCAAGGAGGAAGACTATCAGTGACCCTATCCCTAGACACTTCTACTGCTGTATCCGAGGGTTGTCTCTGGAGAGACGAGGTGCCTGGACACTGCATTCCCAGGGAAAAGGGAAGATTAACATTCCTAGGATGCTACAGTATGGAGAGTTATGAGAAAGGTGGTCCCAGGGGAGTTCACTTACTTAATGGATGTAATGAAGAGGAGGGTAGAACATCTGATTTACTGTTTAACAAATGAAATAAAGAATGAAACTAATAGAAAAATAGGTCAAATCCGCTTAAAGGTTCTTCAACTGTTAAAACATTTAAAAAATGTCCTGATTACTTATCATTGAGTGGTTACCTTTGTTGTTATTTACAGATGTATCATTTGGCAGTACTGAGGTACACTTGAGAGGAAGTGTGTGGCTCCCCTACATGCATAAAAAAACAGCTGTTTAATTTTCATTTCCCAGCCTTCCTTAGCTGGCTCCAGGAAAAATCGAAACACTTACGAGGGGGTGAGCAGTGTTCGAGGGGGAGTGAGGGGGTGTACTTGGTTAAATCTGTCACAGAATGAAATATGGGTGTTTAAAAGAAAAGTGTTGTGACATACAATACCACACTGAGTAAGCCTGTGTGTGTGCGTTTGCGTGTGAGTGTGTGTGTTTGTGCATGTGTGTGTGCGTGTGCGTGTGTGTGTGCGTGTGTGTAATGACAAAGGACGGCCACTGTCTGTCTGTTTTCCCTCCCAATATTTCCTATGAACTCGTCTGCGCTCGCATGACAAAAGGCTCCTTCAGTGTCTCTGTCTGCTGGCCAGCGGAACAGCGGAAGCTTTGGCTAGTAGCATTTGTGGGATAGAGAGACCATGATCATTGATCATTCTGATCCCTGCATGTGCGCACAAACTGAATATTTATATGTGATATGTCCCTTTTAAATATAAAGGAATTACCATATGCACACGAGTTGTTGATGCTATTAATGTAAATGTGTGTGGCCTCTCGAGATTTTAAACCTTCAGAGACAGAGGATATTTTTGCAAAGTGACTACATTTCAGCTTGTCTTCACTTCTATAAAATGTAGTATGAGGGTAAAGGCTGAAGTTAGGCATGTAGTTGTGATGGTTAAGTGTTGGTCTAGGAGCTTGGAATGTACTGTGTAAAGTGATTGAGGGTTGTCACAAGTATATTAGTGTCTACTTGTGAGTACGTATCTCCCTCAAGTATGTCTGCCTCGATAATTATGCATGTTGTCCCACTATTATTACTTTCTCTGCCTCTGTGCCGAGTCAGGGGAGGCGTGGGTCTGCTCTCAGATGCTTCCCTATATGACCTCGGACCATCATAAATCTCCTAATTCCCTCATTCCAGTGTCAAACGGAACGGCACTCTCATGTGCTGGAAATTCCCTCGTTCCAGACTGCTAGAACAAATTTTACAGTAGCTCAACAACCAAAGCTTGTCCTCTGTAGTGCTTTTGCAATCTGACCGAGGCTAACAGTCATCTTTTACTTGTCACTATCGTTAAACACTGGGACTAGTAACTTTGTCTTTTGGTATGTAAATGGAAAAACGGACTGCAATTTGTAAAGTGCTTTTTGTAGTCTACCGACCACACAAAGCACTTTACAACACATGTCGACATTCACACACATATATTGATAGCAGAGGCTGACATGCAAGGTGACAACCTGCTCATCGGGAGCTGTTCAATATCTTTGACACTCTTCGGAGGAGCTGGGGATCGAACCTTCCGTTTACTCGACAGCTGCTCTACCTTCTGAGCAACGCCGTCCCCCATCTTAATAATGTCATCCTTTTTGTGCTACGGTAGGTGGACACAAACAAAGAGTAGGTGCACTACACAAAAGTCTACAGAAAGCCACATAGTAGTGCAAAATATTGTTTTAATGTTATAATATTGTTATATTTGTCAGTTCAAGGCAGCTTTCTGCTTAAGATTAGAAAGCTACCTTATATTGTGTGTAAAAAAAAATAATTGAGTGAGAGTTTTTTGCCTACAGGGGAATTTTTGTGTGAGCCACTAGAACTATCACAGCCTGGTGTCGTAATCCTAAAGTCACTGAAACTGATTAATAACCCCATCAACACCCTGCATTATGTTCTTTGTCTGTGTCAAATGCTCCTTACGGTCCTTGTAATGAGGCTGACAGCTCTCACAACAGAGATCTATAGGCATCCACCTGCGGTCCATGTCCACCAACACCAGCAGCTTGCTCAACATGTAACAATTCAACTACAGCGCCCAGCTTGTTCGTCCAAGCCCACTGAAAAAAACTTCTCTATTTAGAACATATGAAGTCAGTGCGATCCAGCTGTAGCAGAACACCATGTCCATTGTCCAGAAAACAGTGTGCATTAGTCCGGAACATGTGTGCGTGTGTGTGTGTGTGTGTGTGTCTGTGTGTGTGTGTGTGTGTGTGTGTGTGTGTGGATGTGTACAACAAATCAACCATTTGTGCGTGATAGACAGCCTTTCAACTTGAGAATTTGTGAAAGTTCGACCACAAAACGTTGCTTTCCCAGGCAACAACAATCTTTAAATGGCAATTAAAACCATTGAAAGCCCTAAAAACTGCTGAAAAGTGAGGATCAGTTTAAATCAGAATTTAGCAACAAAGAGTCAGGAAATGAGGAGGAAAAAAAAGAGAGAAGGGCCACTCGATTGAGAATGACATCCCAGTGATCATGTTTCAACAAGATTTGCTGCTTTAATATAAACTCAATTAATTCCAGTGTAAGAGGAATGTCACTTTGTAACATGTGGACTTTACAGGGCAGCTTCAAAACTCATATACCTGTTAACAGTGATCACTATCACCACCCCATGTCTGCTTTATTTGGTCTGGGATTTGATCAGAAGTACTCTATCCAGTGGCCCTGGGAGACCCTGGCAGGCAGGGAACCGACTTCCTCTCATGCTTCTGCTGCATTTATTAGCCCGATTCATGGGGACTTGTGTGGAGATTTACTGCTCACTTCATCTTGAAAGCTTTTTTATTGTTGTAACGTTAACCCGAAAGAACATACTAAGTCCCGATGCGAGCGTATATCACATACGGGAGCCTTGCCTGTGAATTCAAACCCTGTGGTTTTTAATATGCACGCACATATTTGAGGGATGGGACACACACACACACACACACACACACACAGACACACACACACACACACACACACACACACACACACACACACACACACACACACACACACACACAGCTGCCCTTGAGGCAAGATACCACAGCTTCCTCAGGTCTGCAGGATTAAAACGAAGGCTAAATAATCATGTTACTTTGTAGTTAGAGGATTAGGCCTCCTTCTTCCACCATTAACGGTACACACACTCCCAATAACACCAATACATACTAACTGAGAGTAAATTACATATCCACACACACAACTACAATTAAATACCAAAGCAGGGTCATTGAAAGTGAAATACGAAGCCACCCCAATGCACACTTATACCTTACTTCAGTTCCGGCCCGAGGCTTCACATCTCCTGCAGAGCTTCAGAGGAATATGCCGTGTAATGGAGTTATAGGAGGGCTGAGTGTGGTGTACTGGAGGCTTGATGGGGAGGAGGTGCCATGAGGAGGGAGGACGAAGGCAGTCTGCTCTGAGTATTTCTTCTAAACAGT
This sequence comes from Cottoperca gobio, assembly GCF_900634415.1. Classification (NCBI taxonomy): domain Eukaryota; kingdom Metazoa; phylum Chordata; class Actinopteri; order Perciformes; family Bovichtidae; genus Cottoperca; species Cottoperca gobio. Next base: position 17,775,583 of record NC_041358.1, read on the forward strand.
CCGAATCTTGACAGCTCTCTCTTCCTGAGGCCCACCTCTGTCCAGGTAGCAGCCACTATACCATTGGATTAGAAAGACATTTTTTTGGGTTGAAAGGGCTCCGAGGGTGAATACATTTGACAAAGGAGTTCATACTGTGGAATTTAAAGTGCCAGTAAATCGGGGTGGGGGATTGGGTGTGGAGGGTAGGGTGGGGGTAGAGTAGCATAAATGGAGCAAGCCCTTCGGGGAAGCTGTCTCCTCGAAGCTGATCCCACAGAGTTTAATCCTTGACATCACGTGAGCAAAATCCCACCGCTGCCGCTACTGTCTCCTCCAGACGGCCTATGGATGTGGGTTTTATCAGCCCTGGGATGGATGTGGGGCAGCACGTCAGTGAGTTCCTGCCTCGGTACTTGCTCTGCATTTTTCTGAATTGGATATAGGGCACGGCATGGCAGATAAGTTCAGGGGAGGCCCCGTCCCAGGTTGTAAACCGCACCTGATGCTGTAAAGATCTACACATCAGTCTCCCACTTGTCACATGGAATATTCTATTTTCTCTTTTGGTTACGGACTGAGTTATGATATTGTTAAGTAATTTATTGGGCTTTTATTAGCCTTTGTAGGAAGGAGACAGTAGAAAGCGACATGACACGTGTGGGGGGGAGGGGGGGGGGGTGATATGAGGAATAGCACACAAAAAAGATCCAGACGGACTTTAACCAGGGACATTGCAATTACATGGTCTTTGGCCCTCTCTCTCTCTCTCTCTCTCTCTCTCTCTCTCCTCTCTCTCTCTCTCTCTCTCTCTCTCTCTCCCCCTCTCTCTCTCTCCCTCTCTCTCTCTCTCTCTCTCTCTCTCTCTCTCTCTCTCTCTCTCTCTCCCTCTCTCTCTCTCTCTCTCTCTCTCTCTCTCTCTCCCTCTCTCTCTCTCTCTCTTGGAAAAGAAATTCAGATTTAAATAAGACTTTCTTAATAAATAAAACTTGACAATAGCAACTGCTTCACAACTATCTAACCTTTAAAAACTGGACTTCTAAGAAATCCCATGTCAGTCCATTACCGTGACATGCTTTTTGCTCAGAATTTCTCTTGGTACAGTTTACCTTCAGTATACAGTATACAGTATACAGGCACTATTTATCTGGTGAACCAATGTGGTTATTGCAACCAATGCCAACCGCCATTTATGTCCTTGTAAAATATATTGTTTCCTGTGTGCAAGACGACTTTCCCAATAAAGAATACTGAGTCTAAGGGACAGCAGGCTTCAAACCTGTGTTTAGGTTCATCACAAATGTATACAATTGATATAAAGAAACAAAATTTAATTTTATCTAAAAAAAAAGATGCATGTTGTTAATTTTACCCCCTCAAGCTTTTTACTCTTTGACCAAAGCTGTCCCTATGCACGACTAACCATCAAAGCAGCAAAGATTAACGATCGAGTTAATGACTAAACGTGGACAAACAGTGGCCTGTTTCATTGTTCCACTCCCACACAGGTGCACTCACCCACACTCCAGGTGCACTGCTCTCTTCTGCACCAGACAGTGCAACCTAACAAATCCAGATTATAGTTAATCCATGACATGTCAAAACATCTGTCACTGTGTGGCAATCCAGGATACACATCAAAACATCTGTCGAGAAGGTCACTCACTGTGGGCGGAGGCTTTCACAAAAGAACAAGCTGGGTCTTTAGGTTAGATTAGTTTGCTGGACAGTTTTTCATTGAGATTTTTGATTTGTCAAAATGCAGATGAAACTAATGAAACCATAGCCGAGCCCGAAATCTATACACAATGCAAATAAACTTTTCTTAAATAGTATTTGGTTGGATTTGTGCTTTACATACAACCAGAGACAACACAAACACACAGAGGTGAGACAGGAATAGACTGAGACAGGGATACAAAAAATTGCATACGCAACTGCAAACTGTATGAAACTGGGTTATGAACAATTCATTTTGAAATTGGAGAATTAGAGGAAGAGCTCAAAATACTCAAGGGGGAAAAAAGGGGGTTACGTATGGTTTCTTCATGTGAGTGATTTTATAGTGCACACATTCTTGCCTGGCATTAAAAGCAAGTTTAAGGAAGGTCTATTTCTGGCTATCCAATAAAATAGTATTATTTTTTCTTAGCAAACAATGGTGGGGAAATGCAACGCTGAAATCTGTAACTGTTTGTAGTGGAGCACCATAAAGCACAATAATCCACTGTGATTGGACAAATTCTATATAATCTATTGAAAAATGTCCCCGGACTTGTTTTGTGACACTTGTCCTGGTTGACGACGCCAAAAAAAGTGAGCTTTCACAGTTTCACAGTTGTCAACAACACAACAACACAACACAGCACAACAACAGTGAAAGCCCAATAGTATCACACTTATCTATCTTTCCAGGTTTTACAATGAAAACAGCAGGTTTCCACACAACAGCTCTGTTATATTTGCTGCAGGTTAAACATGTTTGTCTCTCTGTTGGTGAAGACAACATGTAGAAAATGACAGATTTCAGAGTTATCATTGCTGTTAGAGGTGTCTCAATTTCAGCCTAAGGTCTTTAAGAGACAGAGACATAGACAAAGAGATAACTCTATGATAACTTTACAACGGCTCCCTGAAATGAATACATTAAAAGTTTATTAAGTTTTCCGTATTACTACTAAATACAACAGGAAACTCCACACAACTAATTCACTTCTATTGTCAAGATGCTATTTCCTGAACGTTACCCTAAAAGGGACAGCTTTGACCTAAAGCTCAACCAAATTCAGTTTGTCAAGTGATTTATCATATTGCAATCCTTCTGTGTTCCAGAAGCTCATGTCAAGCATTGCTGAAATGTCACAACACAAAGAGACACTCATTATCTCTCGAAGGGAGACACTCATCTGGTGTCCGAGGAGGTCATACAGCTCTTTAGTGGCATCACATAGCTCGTTCAGCACAATGTAGCAGCAAAGGACAACAGCCAACCATATCGGCAAAATCCACATCACAGTTTCCTTGACGTCTCATGGTAGGCTGTGTTTCATCACAGTGACAGCTCCTTTGGCTGGATGTGAAGATAGTGTTATAACAATCTGAATAGAAAACTTAAAAGGGCTGGTTCTTGTGCCTCTCAGGAAGAATGGTTAATGCTACCCTTTCTCTGTAGGATCATCGCACATGTTCATTTGATAGCTTGATTTAGTTTATCACCACTATCTTTCTAGTGGGCTAGAATGTGTAGAACTCAGAAGCTTGAGAGACCATTTATAATTCACCTTGAGATGAATGCAATGACAGAAGGGTAGCTGTACACCTTGATAATATAAGCGTCCATTGTCGCACATGGCTTAATGGCTACTCAAACAGGATATTGACCCAAGTAAAGCATGCCTGCCTGGCTTTATGATTCTTATCAGAATGAATGAAGCTGTGGATCCAGCGGAGAGTGATACTTTAGCCACCCATTCATAGTCATTCATCACTGAGGCGGGAAGTGAGATTCCTATATCCATTAAGCGAAGATAGATTCACAGTTCCCTTGTGGCCATTTAAGTGAGCAAGAACGTCCAGGAGAGGTCAACTCTCTTGAAATAGCCTTGAACCTACCTTGGAATCCCCAGGAAGGCTAGCTGGTGCCATTGGCATTAACTAATGGGGATCCTTTTAAATAAATAAATAAATCTCAAAGCATTTATTTTAGATTAGCAGTAACAGCTTGTTTTTTTGTGAGGAAACATACTATAATTGTTTAAATTTAGAACCCAATTGTAATCCAGATAAATGTAATGGAGATTTTTTTTTAACCAAATCAATGAGCTCTGGGTAAAAGTGCAAACTAAATGTTAAATGCTAATTACAGTCTACAAGAGGACAGAATACTAATTTATTATTCTATTTTACATTTACAAAGACACAAAATGTTTTCATCATCATAAAGCCATAACATTGCATCAGGATGGAGGGGAGGATGGTTTTCTGCAGAAGTGTTTTGTCTGTTTTTGTGATCAATGCTTAGCTTTGTGTCATGGCAGTCTTTTTTCTTTCTAATCACCAAAGCAAGACTCGATTTGTAACTGCCTCCTCCTCAAAGAGGTGAATTGCTGGGTGCTAAATTGCATGATGGACTTTTTCTCAGCCAAGAAAGGGCTCCCACATTCAAGGATGTTTGCCGACCATCTCAATTAATGCTTTTGAAACGCCATCTCTGATTAAGCCATGAGAACAGTGGCGACTCAGCAGCTAAAGAGTAGAGTATTGCGCTTCAGGTCTCAAAGGAAAGGATTGCTGCAACACCAGATACAGCATCTGCTATTGATTCAATTACTTCCACGAATAAATAGATTTCTCTGGGTTATAGAATGGGGTCAGATTAGAATATTTAATGACTTTAGTCAATGGACTTTACAACTGGAGTTTAAAGTTCTCTATTTTTCAGAATTTGATATCACTCCTGTTTGCAGAGGTGAATCATTTCATCTGAAGGCTTGTCAGATATTCAAAACAATGGGGATGTGGTTGTATCTTTGACCGTGTGGCAATTCATCAACAGTTTGACAGGAAAAGAAACCCTTGAAGTGAAAGTACTGGTTCAATATGATTTGTTGTCGTCCCAGTATTAATATAGTCACTGGGTCCTAGCCATTTTAAATCTTCTCCTGCTTAAAACCCCGAACAAAATAGAGTACAACTTTCCGGCAAATGATCTCCTTTGTCTTGAAACACATCAGGCAGTTCTCAGCGTCTATCACTGTAATAGCGAGGGAAACTATATTCCATTGTACTGTGTGTCAATCCATCGTTGAGGAAAGAATAGTTGAATTGTGGGTTCATTACATTTAATGGTGAGTTCCTCACTCAAATCTCTTTGTTAGTAAGGAGCATCCTGATTTTGGGCTCCTGCAGAGAGACCTAGAGCCTCACTGATGTGACATATATTTCACTGTGGGGGAGGAGGCAGTCAGAAAATAATCCGGTTAGAGAGAGAATGCTCATGACAAAAGGAAGAAGAGCAGCCAAGACATTGTGCTCTGGCACATCCATAGTGATGTGTACGTTCATATTTGATGTTAGCATCTTTTAGAATGCAAAGAAATGGATTTAGGTCATGGTGAGTGATTTAGCCGGTTGGAAAACCTTTCTGATCTTTTATCTCTGCTTTGTGGGCTTCTGAAGAAAGATATTTTAGATTTTTCAACTGTGTGGAGGACTTACTAGATACTCTCCATTTTGATTGCTACTATGTTTGCCAGGCTTAAGGTGACAATGATGGCTCAGACGTTGATAAGTAAAAGAAAAAAGGAAATCAATCAATCAGTCTAAAGGAAATGTAGAGATGAGTGCTCTTAAAAAAGTATCTCTTTGGAGCGGCTCCACTGTGATTTTCCACCTCATCCTTTGCAACTCACTCGTCTTTGTAAAAATTTGGCCTGTGTGCCTGCCAGTTTGTGGGTCTATGTTTGTCTGTGTGTGTGTGTGTGTGTTTTTGACAGCCATTTTCTCAGCCGCTTCCTTGCCTCTGATTCTCTGTTGGCATGGTGAGTGAACAGCGGGAAGCCTTCACTCCAATTTGCCATCGTTTGTCATCACTTGCCCCTGTGACACAGACAGACACACACAGACACACACACACAGACACACACACACACACACACACACACACACACACACACACACACACACACACCATCGGCTACTTTCTTAAGGCATGCTGACACTGTCACTGCAGTTTTGGCCTCCCCATAGCTCTGTAGTAGCCATCTGTGATTTAAACTTTAGGGACAATTTAAATAAAATGTGATGATATTTTTCTGTAAATCTGCAGCTGTTAACTTTTATTAAAGCTGATTGCAATACGTTTTGCATTATTTGCATTACTTTGACTGCATGTTGAAAGGACAAAAGAAAGGTCTACTTGCTAAAATGGTATTGATAAGCTCCACTTGGCATCTCTCAGATTGATGTACACGTTTGTGCTCAAACATTTAACGTTTTTTTGCCAAATATAAAGGACCCTATTTATGGTATACAGATAGTTTTTATTTTCCCAGGTGAGCTATTTGCATCTGAGATTTCTGCCTCCATCCCAGTAGAATAGAGGTGGGTGGAATTCAATATGTGTTTCTTATTAGTTAAATATAAAAACGTGAGTATATGTGTCTTTCCTCAATCACTGTTCTGGCTAATCAAAATAATTCAGAGTCTGCTGTTTAATCAGAACTATATTTATTAAAACATGCTTACTTCTGTTTTTTCTTAAAGGAATAACCACAAAAAATGAACTATCCGCATTACAAGACACCACTAGCGATAAGTGAGGATGCATAGTTCTGATTCTTTCCTCTACCTTCATAGTTTTGATCATTTAAAATAACTGCAGTGCTTTTATGTCCCAAAGAACAGTGGTTAAATAATGAGAGACAACTATGTTTTGATCAGCCCCTCTGGCTCTGTATCCACAGTAATTGTGCATTTGAAGCTTGTAGGGATCTTACCTTTAACGACTGTAATTTTGGTAAAGCAAAGGTCTCATTAACCAAATTACCTTGTTGCAGAGAAGTCGGAGGTTAAAAGCCTCCGCTGACTTAGCTGTCATTCCTCTTCATTATCAAGGATCATCAAACCACTGGGAGTGGTCTCTGCATCTGATTTCATTACACATTTATTACATTCTATCCTTCATTTGCAATTCCTTTAACCAGCACTGAGTTAAAACACTCACATGTAAGCATCAGAATCTTTGTATTCTGAAAATCTGAAATCTGCATATTAAATTAGCTTTACCCTTAATGTCAGGGTAAGAGGGTCAGTTTTCCCTCATTTTGTTCCACTAAGTTTAACAACAATAAGACACCCTAACTGCTCATAAATCCAACCAAGGCACCCTATGGTGTAGATTCATTTTGTTGATGGATGATGGTAGAGAGGACTCAGGAGGGAAGTTGGAAGTGGATTCTATCTATTATTTTGGGCCCTGTGTCCTGGCTGGTCGCTGGCATGGTCAGTTGGTGCTCCTGCCTGTTAGGGAGGCCGAGCCAGAACCCTGGAATGGGCAGTAAGTGTGTTGACGTGAGGGCTTGATGCCATCTGGGCACACGGATTGATGAGATGACGGCGATAACTCTCTGTACAGTTCAGATGGACAGGAAGATGTCCCGAGTCCCCGCTGTGGTGGCGGCACCAAACCCCAGTGCTAAAGATGAATGGTTCCCAATTATATGCACCACCACCCCTGGTTTCCTACATGTAGACTAGAAAGTGGGAAAACAGAGTTGATTTTTATTATGATTTTAGTACTTTCACTTTCACAAAGCAACCTGGCTATTGGCTTTAAACTTATTGTGGTCTAATTCCGCTTTCAGTTCCTGCCATCCAGGTCCAATATTACCAGTGCCAAATGCTGGTAAATTGTGTTTTTGGCAAATAAATGAGTGTTACAGTGGTATATATATAAGTTTAACATTTAAATAAATAAAATAATTGCCAAATGGAAAGGCAACAATATGTACTTCAACTTATTAAGAAAAGGTAAAACATGCTGTAAGATAGTGACACTGAAATACTGATAAATATTGCTAACCAGCACGATGACCCATTTTTGTAGAACTGCAATTTAGCTATTTCAAAGTCATTTTGAGATGTTTACATAATTATGTCTAACCCCCAGTATTTGGCTTTTGCCTTTGTTACACTGTCAATGAAACTATATAAATGATGTTGTTTATCTCATATTAGAAAACTCTATAGTAGGTGTGAAACCACTTTGATAAATGCCATAATGACCGAGTTATACTGTTCACTCCAAAATCCTAAAAATGCACTTGAATATTAAGGTTAAAAGTAGATTTTTCTTTTTTTGTTTATATCTACTGTGTAGTATGTAATCAGTGAATAATGTTTTAGCTCAGCTTGCGATATAGGAGAAGTTAGGAATGTACGATATCAGGGTTGTAGATCAGGCAGTGCTGCTCCTGCAACAAGAAAAGCACCCTCTTACTCAACAAAGTCCCATTTAAGAGTCGCTGATTACATCTCTGAACATACCAGCTACAATTTGATGCTTGTTACTGATTTGCTAGCGACAAGTGGTTAAAGTAACAGATACTTCATACGAGACGCTCCACTTAGCGTTCCCTTTGCGATATGTTAATTGGTTATGATATGTTCAAGAAAATACCCATTAAAACACGTCTGAACTCGTCACATCCACTGCACAACAAAGGAGAGGCTAACTATTACTATTTACTTGCAGAAGATGGCCTTCAGTTTTGCTTATTTGAAAAGTTCATTTTTGAAGTTCTCTTGACTGAAACATAAATAAATCTGGGTACATTGTCAAAAAGGCTCTCAAAAATAGTTAATTGTATTTACTTATCAATTCCCATATTGGGAACAAAAGATTTTCAAGTAAGTAATTCTGAGGGGCTTTTGGACAATGGAGAGACACCATTTTAATTTTGATGAATATGCGGGTCATTCATTGCTCCTTAAGTTTCTTCTCTCAAATCAACTTTTCAAACATCTCTTTTCAATATAATTTACGAATATCTAAACGCTTTATGTTTTATTTATATTCAAATATTTAATATGCGGGAAATGGCGTTCTTCACATCCCTGTATACACGATCATAACAGCTTCAAACCAGGTTTGTTATAGTTTGCCTGTAGGTGTGTCTTGATTTCTCACCATCTCAGCCTCTACTGTATGTTCTGTACCAATAAAGAAGGTTCAAATGTTTGCAACAACTGCGATCCTCCAAAACAACTGATCACAAGTAGTGCACATGTAAACTCACTCATTTGGTTCACTTTCCTGTTGCATCTTTTATGATGCACATAGATTGGATTTCGCTGTGTAAAATGTAGGCATACTCGAGTGGTGTTGTAAACGGGCGAGACAGGAAATTGCATGTGCTGAGTGTAAACATCAACTGCAGGAACTAGTGTGCTAACAACATAATTCCAGAAGTGTGTAAGGTGTATTATCAAACACTTTATTGTCAATAACCTGCTTTTATCTTTTAACAATATCCCCTCAGTGGTAACTATTGTCCCAGGAATGATCAAGCTCTTACAACCTTGACATTGCAAAGACAATTACCAATAATTACAATAATGCCCTTATGTGTAATTCTGATGCCTGAAATGACCCTTTAACCTGAATTGCATCCGTTTTATATTACATGAGAGAGTCAGCTAAATTCCTGTAATGTCAATGTGATGAAAAAGTTACAAAACATCAACGGTATCACACTTCCCTGGAATCTGTGCTTGTACCCATTATTCATCTGCTCAAAACATTACAGTCCTGGGATGCTAATGTAGTCTCATAGCCTCTGCCCAATGTTTGAGCCTTCACACTCATACTTCGCTGGGGCCTTGATTAAATTTGTTGCCCCAGCCACCGCCTGCCGGCTGCCAGATGACTGTGAATATGAATGAGACTCTAACATTGAATGTTGCGCGGCTCTGTCCTTGCTTTTCCTTTCTTGTCGGCTCATTATCCTGGTCGGCTTCCTCTTTAACTTCTTTTCACTCTACTCTCTCTCTCTCTCTCTCTCTCTCTCTCTCTCTCTCTCTCTCTCACACACACACAAACCTTTCCGCACTGAGATCCACACAGCGATGAAACAAAGGACAGACCAAACAGGTGGTGCCTTTTTCCCTACATAATGATGGGAAAAAACACAGAAATATCACTGACTATTGATTACATTGTTTCTCTCTGTGTTTGACAATAATCAAAACATGCAGTGGAAAGTTTTGTACACCATTGACTCCAAATAACAATAAGAGGTAATTGAAAATTGTAAACTTCTGTAACTGACACGCGATGACAGGAATCTGCTAACAGGAACCTCGTAATTATCGGTCTGTAACAAGTTAGGAACAACAGAAACAAAAATATCCCATGTTGGTAAGACAGCTGTATTATTATTATTATTTTTATCAAATAGCTTTAACTCATCTCAGTCTTAAGGACAGAGTTTGGTACATTTACGCCTCTGAAGGTCCTTCCTTCGTTTAGCCACATTGTCAAGTGTCCACCTAGTTATTTCTCTATTACCTCCAGTGAAACTGCTGTAGCCACATTTCACAGCCACAGAGAGGATTTCGTCTCTGATCTGTTACAGGGTGTTTAAGAACAGAAAACGTCAAAGCGTTTATGATCAATAATATATGTGCATAACACTACCATAATGAATACAACTATAGACTGTCAGTGCTTTAAAATTGTATATTTTTTCCTGTACTGAAATAAAACTTGGCTTGCAAAATATAATATAGTCATACACACATGTGTGTGGGGCGCTACCATCCTTTCCTAGCCAGTGGGGTCTCTGTCAGTATTGACAGTCTGTGGTCCTGGATTGACTACAGACAGACAAACTCAGGGAGGGGAGGAGACGCCTGGCTCTGCCAAGCGCCATGGCTGGACAGCCCTCCAAGGTCCTGGGGTGTGAGAAAGTCCTGTGTGGCATCCCTGGAAACAAATCCAGTACAGACTAAATTCTGAATTCATCATTTGTCAATTTGTTTAGTCTAAATGACAAAAGTTAAACAAACACAATAGTAGGATGAAAATAATCCACATGGAATAATAATGTGTGCAGTTATAATTTGATTTATTAAGTGACTTGAATAGGCAATAATTGATAAGTAAGCAATCTTGACTTTTACTCTATGCACTTTGATTGCTCATCAACAGTTCCACTAAAAGTATGCCTTTGCTTATGCAGTTAATTTTGAGCAATCTCAAAAGCTAACTTTTTTTTTAACCTGTCAGCCCACACGTGATGTACACAGTACTTTCATCGGTCATGGTTAACAGTGCGATTTAGATTTTGTGGCCCAGTAATATTTCAATTTGACAAACTGTTCTGCGGTTAAGATTTGCATACTGTATAGTATCCATACATATGTACACATCTAATATCATGTGTATCTATAGCAACATAATACAGGCCTCATCTGGTTCGCTCATCATAATAAATTATAGACAAGTAACCAGTTTTTAGCCTTTTAGTGTGTGTGGTAAAATATTGTGTGGACCTGAGCTGTGGACTACTGCAGCATGCGCAGCCTAATGGATATGTATGTATCTGTTAGAGGATTTCTGAGATCATTACATTGATTATTTGTCAATGAATGTCAACCGTTTCAACTATTTCAAGGTGACTCTCGTCTCAAATAAAATGATGAGGTTAATAGTTTGATGTGCAAAGAAAATGCTTACCACACAGTTGGCAAGAGCGAGAAAAGAGGACAATTATTAATGTAATCCAGGTCCAGCACCGCATAGTGGTTACATATATTGTATGAATAGTTAGAAGGTCAAAAGACAAGTCAGCCATATATTACTTTCAACCTAGTCCTCATATTCTACCGTATTTGACTGGATATGTTAAAAGGCCATGGAGGCTTCCCATGGCTCAGTGCCACGCATGCTGTAACTGTTAAGGAAAGTACAGGAGGGGTTACCTCCAGCTCCAAGAGGCCTCCAGGGATCAGGTCTTAGTCTGCCCACATAGAAAAAGGGAACACCATAAACCTAAAGGGATAACAAATGAGACAACATAGACAAAGATTTATGAAGTGCTGAAACACTCCCCACCATACCGTTTCTCTACAAAAAAATCACCGTGCTGAATGGATAAATGAAAAATAGTAGGAGGCTCTGGAAGGTGAGAGATAGAGAAAATGGAGAGAGAAGGATGGCCTGCCAAACGAAAAAAAAAAAACTCCCTTGTAGTCTTGCCTGTAGGGGGAAAAAAGAAGACAAGAGTGGGGGGAGAGAGGAAACCGCTTTCTCTCAAAGTCCTAAGCACTGTTTCCTGCTCATCAGTATCCAGCTATTACTAATGTCAAAGTGCTTTCATGGGTCATTATGCGCCAGACATGTTGTCAGTGCCCTCAAGAGTCTTTGCTAGTTGAGATTTACCTCAAAATGTATTGCTCAGGAAAATACTAACATGTACTTAATCCAGATTGGAATGTCACTACATTCAATAGACTTCCCAGACCTGATTGGATATTGTGTATCAGCTTTCTGGTTTTGAATTAAGGTGTTTCTTTGCACAAAGTCTGGCAGAGTCCCTGTCTGCCAGCACTAGTCTCCTGCTTCTGGAGATTCTGTGTATTTCCTCTGAGGTAAAATTGGATAGCAGGTGTTCTCTTATCTCAAAGAAGATCCAGCCAGATACAAAAACACAGTTTAGGCCGGCATACTCAGAGCTTTTCATCATCTCCTAATTGGCCCATCTGCAGTCAAGACAGGCTGGACTCGCTTGAGCAACTTGCCTCATTGGGTTGTATCACTCCCGATGCCCTCTGCAGTCTTGAAATGGCCCCTGTGTTTGGCACATGCAGGTTTTCTATTTCAATTTTTCTGACCCAAATGCTTTGTTTTGGATTTGACCACTTTTGGTTGTCACAAAAGGGATCCATAAAAATATACTTCTGATCAGACAAAAGGTAATAGGCTTATAGGTTATAACAACATAAAACTGCTTTTGTCTATTTTACTATGGTCGTGGCTCTGAGTGCACATCTGAACTGTCAGTGACTGACTTCAGTGAAGCTCCACTGAAAAATACCTGCAGGCATCCAGATGAGGCCACAGTATCTGTCTGCTCGAGTATGGTTTTGTGTAGAAATTAAAATAATGACCTGTTAAAATTCAGTCAACTTCAGTTGCACTAGATACAACGGCATAATATTTAGAAAATGATATGAACATTTTAAAATAGTCGGCCGGCGTTTTAGACCAATAACAACATAAAAAGTGACAAGCATTATTTACCCCTCCCTTAAAAAAAGAGAACTTGATTCACGGCAAAACATCAATATTACATTATTGTCATCATCGTAATCGGTCAGTGTTTATGTTTCGAAATGTTATTTCTCTTGAACAGGATATTGCCTCTGCTCGGTCAGAGTGGCATACATTTAGAAATTTCAGTCACGCTTACTTTCGTTTGTAGTTTGAAATATGTTCTCTGTTAATTAGCAGCATTAATGTGAGCTTCTACATCTCTGATCATCTGTCTTGTCAGTGTGGGCTGCAGAGACACGTTTTTTTCCCTCAGAAATAGCTCTCAGATATAGAGCTTTGATTTGTTCATTTTTATCAAGCACTTGAGAGACTGACCTTGCAGTAAAAGCTAACTCCCCAAAGGACACAGTCTGGTCTGAAACTCTCGCCTCTGGCCAGCCTGTTCCCTGCCTGGCTGTGCGGCTGCATTGGCAGCAAGATTGTCTTCACAGCTTCAGCCATTTTCCCATGTTGAGTCCTTTTGGTGTTGGGGAGTCTCCCAGTTTATCTTTATCGATATCAAAGGTGTCTCCCTGCTCTGATCAATTTTCGCAGGAGCTCTTGATGCTTCTGGGCTAAAAGGAATCAATGGAGGTGCAAAGAGCCCTGTGTCTCTGGCTCTTGCTCATTCTCTCTGCCTCGCTCATTTCCTCGTGGCACAGTGAAGCTGAGCCTGATCTCCATTCAGGCTGCCCTCCTAATTGCCTCATTTGAGAGAGTGGAGCAATCCCTGCTACTCCACCATTGATGACTCAGACGGGTCCATGGAGCAATGAAAGACTGGATCTCTACTGTTATTCTGTCTACTTCTATTCACCATTGTCCGTGGTCCATCAGATCGACTGTGATTCAAAATCCTATTCTCAGTGTATGATGGGAAATATACACATTTACAGGGCTAATTAGCCATTCCAGTAATTACAGCCAATCACTTTCGCACTCAAATAGTTTTTAAATGAGCTAACTGAGCATGAAGATAAATACCCCTTTTTGTTTTTGGCCTCAGCATAATACCGGACCCTTTTAAGCTGGGGTGGTGCAGTGAAACAATTTGACCCCAGCACTTTTAAATCTTGATTGATTATGTGTGTAAGGTCCATGCAGATCTCTGCATGTTCTATCTGTGGTAAAAATCCTTTAAAACCTGACCCTAGCATGAATTCAGCATTGTCCACAGGCCAGGGAAGGGGATGCTGGGATAAAGATCTGAGGGGCCAGGGGGATGCACAAAGTGCCAGCATGAGGAGAATTTGATACTGAATCTGGAGCTGCTGCACAGTAGAGGAAATATAGGGGGCTTAGGGACCTGACAGAGACATAATTCAATATAGACGGAAGGTGAAAAATACACACACACACACACACACACACACTCACACATGAGGAAAAGCTACACACTCCTTCAAGGGGGCGATACCATTGAGCAAGACTTATGAGTATTCACAATTGGTTATCGGGGTCAAGCTGTACACTGCAGGATCCAAATTGTTGCAGTCAATGAAAAGCTGTCCAGTAGAGCTACACTTCTTTTCCCGCAGTGACAATAAGCCTCACGTCAAAGAACATGACTGATCGTTTTCACAGGCGCCTCTAAGGTAACCTCTGCAATAAAGGGCGTGATGAGCGAGCAGACTAACCACTATCAGAGTTGTTGCTCCAGCAGTGTAAAGCCAATACAGTTCTGCCCAATCTCTCTGCAGACCAGATGGATCTACAGTACAGGAAAAATCTGGTGCATTATGGATGTAGGAGAACAGAGCTGCTTGTCTGGCAGGGTCTAGCAACAGACTGTGTTGATGATAGGAAAGCGTCCAAGAGATAAAATGTGCATTGTTTACATGTCAAGATGCCAGTTGATGCAAATGCATAGGTTTAACACAAACTGTAATGAACATATTAACCACACTGTGTTAATCTCATCCTTCAACGTTGTTAGTTTCAAAGTTATAGCTGGCAATAAAGTACTAAAGTAGCAGCAATACACCAGCAATCAAATGATTGGTCTTTTATTGTTGTTACCACAAGAAATGCACACTATAGGCTCAATTACAAGTTTTCAACCAGAGCCGTGCCATGATGTAGGCATAGACACAGACTAGAAAGGAAAATACTTATTAAAACATTCATATTTTTGTGTGTCATGTTATGAGTAAAGGTTTAGGGTCTGATAAAATACGGTAGATGTTCTCTACGGTAGATTAATGAATTATATTGCCAATGATGATGCCTTAAATGATTTTGTTGCATATATTATGTGAAACTTTCTAAATGAAAGGATTAACAATATTCTTTTAGACATCTTCAAAGGCCTGTTTTCAACACAAACATTGTTCTTCCCAACCAGTGTTGTGACAGGCCAACAAAGACTTCTGCACACTTGTCGGTTCCCCTGGTGTGACGTGTGAGAGGGGAGGACGGGGCACCAGTCAATCTTTCCCTCAATGGTACATTAGGCCCTTGCAGTGTTCAGTGGCACTTAAAAGTTCAGCCCTGACCTTTCAACTGTGCTCTAATTACATTCATGTCCTGGGGTAGGAATCAACCACAAAACAACCCATCGTCTTTTATGAACTCACCACTGGGACATTGTCCCAGCCGCCTGTCACCTGGGATCTTGGCTGCCCCCAGAGATCCCCTCCTGCCGATCCCCCAGTATGTAAACGGAGCGGGCCCAGTTCAGCAATGCCATGGTTCTTTCTGCTAAGGCATCTGGCTCCTTTCACATGTCAGCCATACTGGCTCAAAACAGGGCACCCTTACCCAACTGGGTTTTTGGAGGTTACTGGGTGTCGGTGAGGCGGTCAGCAGCCAACCCGTGTCAGGCCCCATCAGCTCAGCGTGGGCATCTATAAAGGCAGCCGACATCTTTCATAGCCAGCGGGCTTTGGGGGATCCAGCCTGGGATTTCTGCCCAGCCAAAGGCTTCCTGCTCTCGAAATGCTTCACTACACCCACTTTCTTTTCTAGTCTAAAGGGGCCTATGTGGTGGTGGCGGGGTTATTTGGGAGAGAACAACTCCAGAGGAGTGAATTTTCTGAAGCTGAATTGATTGACACTGAGGCTTTTGGTGATGAGCTATAATGTAATTTTGTATCTTTAGCTTTGACTTTGTGTGTTCAGATGCGGGCAGCATAACATTACTCCAGTGCTTTATCAGCTATCAGCTTTCTATTCATGATTTATAAAGCTCTAGACCATTATCATTCAAAACAATGAGCAGATCATAGTTCCCAACCACAACAAGTAGTGTTTCTAATTAGTGACATCTAAATAAGTGATTCTGTCGTTAGGGCGAGTTATGGCCAGCCGTCTTGGTTCACTTCATTTCATTGAAATGCTGATGGCAGCGCGCTTCTTCTCATAGTGTTATTTTTTATGTCTTTCAAGACGCTGTGATCCGTGAAACTGGCAGCGATGGGTCCACACTGAGGAGTCACAGGGAGGCGACACAGATGGACTCTTGTAAGAAAAGGTCAAATGTAGAAAATTGAGTGGAAGGTTTCTTATAGTTTCATCAAATGAGTAACATTGGATTCTAGGATCCTTGTGCACGTAATAGATACCCCACAAGGTGTCGTCAAAGCTGGTGAAAAGAAGAGAAGAGATGAGGAATGATGAGGCAGAGGCAGAGAGGCATATAATATGAGACCTGAACTGAGAGAGATTGAAGAAGATAACAAAGAAGAAGAAAGAGGGAATTGATGTTAAAGTAGAGAGTGGACCTGTAGGTAGAAATATAATTGGGAAAGTAAAGACAACCACAGCACGTGCCAAATAATACTGCTGATATTATTATACAGATGTTATGATGGACTACACCAACTCCAAACATGTTTGTAAAAACTGAAAGGATGGTAATCATCCATATTTTCATAAATGCTTGCAGAAAATAGGCATTGCATGTTTACTCTCCTGCAACCATATTAAGAACTACCACCTATGTAAAGGTTTCCTCTTTATCATGGTCACAGATATCATATCAATCACACACATTGTATTAAACATGACTTGGATCCCTTGTTGCTTCTTAACAATAGAAATGTAATACATGGTAGCCACAGGACTTGAAAAATAGCTCCTGTCTCTCTTTCATGTTACGTCCCTCTGCTTTTCTTTTGGCGAGGGAGTATATCACATTTTGGTGTGATATTAGACTCTGCTTAGAGGCTCGAATATTCTTTTGAAATGTATTTTTATAGTACCCTGTGGATCTAAGTCCGAGTCCCTATGGCTGTGGAAAGAGGGAGAATCAGTAGGCCAGTTTAACTGAAAACAAGGTTTATTGAATGGAGCAAAGAACATTTTTGAATTTATTATATCTGCTGTTGTGGTGGTTGAAGGCTGTAATAGGCGCTTACTGAGAGCCAAACAGTCTAATCTTTGCCTCAAAGTCCTTTTTTCAAGTGCATTCATCTTTTTTTTATGGCATGAGGAGAAAAACTAACAGAGACAATGAATACTGTCTATGGGCTAATTATATATAAGCACAGTACAGTACTCAGTTTTAACCATTATTTATCTTAGAGGGAATTAAAGTGTGTGCGTACATAGTTAGAGTCTTGGTGCCTTCTAGAGTTTGAAGCAGGGAGAGAAAAGTCTGTTAATTAAGGCCCCTTTATAAAAATGCAATGAATATTAATAGAGAAGAGAAGCCATTTAAATCTGTGTTACCCAGAGTTTCCTTGCCGACACTCCCATAGTAAATTGCACCCGTTCATTATGTTATTTTCTCTATCGGGCGTTACACTTGGGGAATCTCGACACATTGTTATGGTGTTATGGGAAAGAAAGAAAATAGATTGTCGCTTAATTAATCAGAGACCACTTAATTACTTGACTTTACCGGCTTCCAACAAAACCTGGAAAACACAAGGGAAACATCAAAATCTACTCACTTGCAGCTCTCTTAATGGAAGAATTATACCATAAATGCACTCATCACCAAAGAGACACCATATATCAAGGTTTCTAAGATGTCTGTCTCTGTGAGTATCGTTCACTAAAAAGTTAAGCACTAAGAAAACAGAAACTTTTGATACCCACAATGGCCGAAAGACAATACAGATACTTTGTTGCCACAGTGTTTTGGTTATGTTCCAGTTTCCTTCCTTACCTCCTTTAATGTTAATGATAAAAACAATCCCAAAGCCCATTTTGATAAGGACTAACTTTCACCTTGATAATTCTATGCAAATCAGGCTCTCGGGCGAGACATTGTGTGTGTGTGTGTGTGTGTGTGTGCGTGTGTGTGTGTGTGTGTGTGTGTGTGTGTGTGTGTGTGTGTGTGTGTGTGTGTGTGTGTGTGTGTGTATTTCAGTTGTTTTTCATTTACTCTTCATTAAGAAAAGCTTGAAATTCAGGCTTGTCAAGACTAAATAGGAAATAATCCTTAAGCAAAATGTTTGACAAAGAAGGCTCTACACATGAAACACTCATCTTGTTTGATTGGTGTTTTCATGCCCATCCAATGCTCATGTTCCTCACACCTTTACACGAGACTGAAAAAATAGGAAGTGCATCGGAAAAATTTCACCCGCCGAACCTTTGTCGGGACATTGCGACGCACGTACACCCACTTAGTCTGTGTGTCTGCTTGTCTTGGCAGTGTGTCACATTCCTGTGTGCACCCTAAGGTGGGTAGGGAAGATGAGACGGACACACGAGGAGAGAAGCGTTGAAAGACAGGACAGGAGGTTGGTGAATGGGAGGCATTATCAAACTGAGATACGAAGCCCATTCATAGTCATACCAGCTGCTGGGACATTAGTACATGTCACTACCTAACATATGTGCCCAAAATGTTATGTTGAGAAGTGTTTTTGTACACGACTTGACGATGGAAATGATGGTTAGGATGACTACAACAGTGGCAGTGAGGATAATGTAGACAAAGGTGATGATTTATGCCAGTATAATGATCACCAGAGCAGTTAGCTGATGAAACATGGCGGTGCACTTCACTGTAACTGAAACGGCAGGTGATAGATTCCAACAACAGATCATTTGTAGACCTAAATATCAATCACTGTCTGCTGACTTGAGTGTCAACTGGACCTTTACGTGCTCACATGCTTTCTATTTGGAGTAACACTTTGATTATATTTACTCCCACAGAACAGATCCAGATATATCTTTAAGGTTTAAATGAAAAGTAAGACAGAGAGGCCTGATTTTGGCATGATCACACCACTTGCATTTGTTTGCATTCAAATGCTAAATGCTGGAGGTGATGGTATATATATGTGTGTGTGTTTGGTAGTTGTAATTGCCTCCTCCTCTTTATTTCCATTAAATAAAACAGCGTGTGCCGTCACCTCACATCACTCTTAGTTGATAAAGGAACTTGGGTCCCCTCTGCTATGTATCATTGATGAGTTAAAGCATGGTGCGCCACTGCTGCAGCTGTAAGCCAGCAGCACAGGCAGAGTGTGTGGGTGGAGGGTGCAGGGGGGGGAGATATAACACCTGCCTCGTAACTCGCCTGGGCTCTGTCTTGGCTCCGTTCCACGCCAGGGTCAGCTTGTCTGCTAATCTGCTAATATGGTGGATATAATTGCGATTGAATGGTCGGCAGCGTTGTGTGTCATGGGGAAGCAGTTGTTCTTCCCTATTGCCAATGTTGTGATACCCAATCAGAGGTAATCAGCACCATCGAACCGATCAGCCTAATGTAATCAGATGGGTTTTAATTCACACACCTGGCTGTTGTGTGTGTGTGTGCGTGTGTGTGTATTTCTGCTTGGCAAGTACGTGCATAGGCCTACATTTAAATTACTGTCCACTTGTTGTTGTGCACATATATACCGGTCTCTTAAGGGATTTGCATATATGTGTGTGTGTGTGTGTGTGTTTCGGTTGCTAAACTGTGTGGGCTTGTGTGTGAATGCACAGACACTATGTGTGTGTTTATCTTATTAGTGTGTCAATCTGTTTGAAAACATTATGTTTTTTCTTCACTTTTGGTTTATATGTTTCTATTCGTGTGTAAAAGTCTAAATATGTCATACTTGTCTGAGTACAGTACTTTTGTGTCAGTTTTTGTCTCCACATGCTTGTAAAGATGCCTGTCTGCTTGCTTGTGAGTGAGTGTGTGTGTGTGTGTGTGTGTGTGTGAGTGTGTGTGTGTGTGCGCATATGTGCCCCTCTGTGTGTCTGAGCCAACACCATGAATCAGTGGAGTTGGCCACAGCAGAGATGAGCAAAGCAGGATTAAGAGCATCCTCATTCTGGCTAGACAGGAGCCTCTGTTGCTCTTGGGAGACAGGGAAACAGAGAAAGAAGAGAAAAGAGAACAAACCCTTCTCCTTTTGCTCCTGTCGTCTCCTCTCTCACAGTGATGCGCCCTCCAGCTCTCCCTTCTTCTTCTACTTGTTCTTCTTATCTTCACTGCAACTTACTCTCCCTTTCTTCTCTTTTTATTTCAGTGTCCAGTCTTATGCTGCCCTCGCTCTCCTCTCTCAACAGTAGCTCTTTATTTCTCTTTTCTCTCTCCCTCTGTCTCTGCACCGTAGCCAGGAGTTGCTGGCACAGGCGGATGGCAGAGGGTCCTTTGTGAAGTTCAAGGCATTTTTTTGAGATTTCAGCAGGATCCAGGATGTTCATTAAGAAAGCCTTTTCCATGAAAAGAACCGTCCATCTCTGAGGAGAGGGAACTGGACCAACTCACGCTTGGACTATATGGACCTTTTAGAGACTAATATCAGTACAATCAGTTTTAAAGTAGACAATATGACATATTATATGAATATCAAATACCTTTGAAAGTCATAATTGTTATTCCATAAATACAAAGATTTAATATCTCCTCATTATTTTTATGCCAGGAAGAAAAAGTCCCTGAAACCATGTTAAGTCCCACGTGGGACACTAAAACAATGAAACCCATAATAATGAAATTCTTTTGTAGGTTGGCAACCAGGAGAACAGTTCATTTTTTCCTAAGTCTGTGCTGCCCATTCCTCCACCTATAAACAGAAGAAATAATGATTTGAAATGGTGTGTGTGTTGTCAAATCTGCTCTGTAGACAGTTCTTAGTACACTGACTCTTCTGCATCAGAGGATTTCACATGAAGCGTAAATCCTTGCGAACGCTAGTTTGCGATGGAACTAAATTGAACATCTTATGCGCAAAGTCAGATCATTATCAGTCAGTGGAGCGGTACCTAATCACTGTCATCTTACACATTCTTGACGTATGATTTGTAACTGTGAGGAAGAGAAATGAAACCTTTCTGGCACAAGTCATTTCTTACAATGAATGATGTCCTTATGGAAAGGTTTTACAGCTCATATTTGCATATCAGCAAGAAGCAACACTGATTAGCCTTTATCTGATACTAAGGCTAAAATACAAATATCGGACCAATATATCAGTCTACCTCCCACATACTCTGAACAACATCATATCATGAACATAAAACACACACGGAGGACTGCATTCTTAAAAGCAGTAAACAAGATAAAAGAATGGAAAAAAGCCAGACTCAAACATTGCCAGGAATTCACAGACTTGCATACAAATTTCATATATTTACACAATCACCGCACATGCTCGCTTTATTCACACACTTGTCAGATGGAATGAGTATCTCCAGATGTGTGCAACACTGACAAAAATTCACATTTGTTAAACAAGCGCCCATTCTCTTTGAAGTCTTGTTAAACAGGCTCCCATACTTCACAACAGACACTGTGTCACACTCAAGCTGACGCACTAGTATTTTGTCATGCAACATGAACACATGTATACAAACATGGGAACACTCACGTAAGTACAGTGAGTACGTAGAGTTATGGTAATGCTCCTCAGATACATAGATCAGATTTCTCTCTGTAAAGTTGACTCTCTTACGAGTCAAAGTCCTTCAGTAGGTCTGTCTGCTCCCAAGTTCACTGTATCTGAAAGTGTTCAAAGAAGGCAAAAAAAGAAAGGAAGAAAATAACTCTTTGCTACCGACAGCAGTGTCTATCTTCTTTTTTATGTGCTCATATTTTCTCCTCTGACTAACTAGGAGGTTGACTTTTGGTCTCGGTTTGAGTTTCACCCCAGCCTGCTTTTTTCATAAACTCTCTCAGATCACTGTGGACATTCAATCACACGCCCGTCTTTCCGTCTGTCTCTCAGTGTGTCCATCTGTCTCAGTTTCAGCCTTATATTCTTTTACCAGATTCCATATGGCAGCGACAGTGGTAACACAAGATGTTTTTGCACATGATGGTGACTGTAATTTATACGGATAAAGCATGGCGACCTCAGAGCCACGGCATGTTGCAGCGTTTGATTAACTGCCCAGCCTACTGGTTGGATTCACAGCAGTAGGAAAGGGGACATTGCGTTGTAAACCAGTCTATATTTTACTCTTAAGGGTTCTTTATTTCCATTCTACTTGAAATGTACAAAGATCTGAGTGCAGTTTGCAGGGCTTTAAAAAAAAAGTCAAAACGTCATACAAAAGATGCACTCAAAACTTGGCTGTAAAACTTTGCATTTATTTAGCAAGTAGGGCTTATTGCATTGCTCCTGATGGCCCCAGTGGATGTTGGTGATTGTTTTAAATAGCCAATATTTCAGACGCAATTGCTCTGTAATGTAATTGGCTGATAATAGCATCATGACATCATCTGCAGCCCTCCTCTGGGCAGGACTGAGAATCTGGTTGTATTGTGCATGGAGTACTGCACAAGGACTGAGAATAAATTCAATTAAGTCCTTACTGGTAACAATTTCAGTAAAATGAATCGACTCAACTTATTGTAAGCCTCAGCATTTCTATTAATGAAAGAAAAACACCATCCCTAAGACTTTCACTTTGCAGCTATATAATGGGATTGTTCACTTTACGTCTCTTGATTGCATTGAATTGACATTTCCTTATATTGTAATTTGTTAATCATCACAAGAATTTCCTCTTTTCAGTCTTTTCGAAGTCAAAGTGAAACTGAAAATTGTGTGCGAGCTATCAAGACCACGAGACCAGAGTACCAGAGTTGGGTTCAAGTAAATTTTTAATTCAGGTTCACGTACAGTGCAAGGAGATCCTCTACCTTTGTGTCTTGGACTGCAACTGGAGTCTAATTGAATGAGATGGCCTGGAGCATGAGTCATAGGTCACAAGTTCAACCCACTGTCACCTTTTTGCCCATAACTTTCTCTACCTACCTAATTCCCTTACTCTTCCTTTCCTTCAGAGATATCGTTTTATAAAGACTGACAGAACATTATTGATCTGTGACCCTTCAAGAAAATAGATGTGCTTCTGTACTGACTCTCTACCTCCGCCAGCAAAGCTGTTCGGTGTTTGCCGCTTTCACCTTACCCTTTCTTCTTATTGTGCCTTCTGTCTTATACAACTCATGTGCAGTCATGCACATGAAGAGAAACCAAGGCTGCAGAGCTTGTTAAAAAAAGGCGTAAGGGGGCACAGAAGAATTGGAGCTATACACCTGAAGTAGCAATAACATTGCCGACCTTACAATTTGTGATAACTGCTGCACAATTGGCCTTGAATTTCCATCCCCGATTGAGTTACTTGGCCTGGACTGAGAGGGGCAGCTCTGGTTAGCACAAAAGGCATGATGAAATAGAGAAAAATCTAACTTCAATTGTTTGCTGAATAAAGAGAAAGGAGTGAAGACAGAAAAATGGTAACAGTCATCATCAGCTAGAGGAAGAGAAATAAAGACTGTGTGCGTGCGTGTGTGTGCGTGTGAACAAGCGTGCGTGCAAGTGAGTGAGAGAGTTAAAGGGCTTATCCCGTCATTGTGGAAGTCGGCAGGGACAGCACAAGAGGTCTCAGGCCAATTGCTTTCTGGGTAGCAGCAACCGCCCACCCCATCCTTCCCTGCCTCCCTTTGAAACACCCCCACTTGCCTAAGCCTCTTGTCACAGGTGAAGGAGTCACAGAATAATTACCTCTGTTGATCAGATTCGCGCTCTCCCTCTATGCCCCCTTTCTCTCTTCCCTCTCTCTGCTGAATGCCTTTCAAACATTCATCTCCATGTTCATTTTGGTTTGGCCCAGGAGAAAACACCTGTCGTAACACCGAGCTACTGTTTTTTTTTTTCAGTGGGTCCCCATAACTTTGCCATTCCCCTCACTTGATAGTTCACCCAGTTCAGAGGTAATTACATCTTAACGTTTAACTTGATAGAATGTGAAGATGGCTGAATGAAAATGAGAAGGGGTGGCCAGGTGGAAAAGAGGCAATTTCTTTACAGTTTGGGAGCACATTTTTTTCACTCATGTCACTTTCAAATTCAAGAGGGAAAACCTGTGACTAAATAGGCTGTATACCAGCTTGTGTGTGTACGTGTGTGTGTGTTGATGTATGTGTAATTTCAGGCTCTACAGGCAGCTAACCATTTAACTGCATTCACCATTTAACTGCTATACATGAAAAGATTACAGGAAACATTCTGAGAAATAATAAAAGCATGATATTAATCTTAATACATTTTCTTCATCTGTTTTTGTAAATTATTTTTGCTTTTCCAAATATCAATCATTTCAGTTCAGCCTGGCATTTCAAGGCTGGGATTTTTGAGAAAGATGGAAGTAAATCTTTTTTGAGAGCGCAAACTGACTGGGAAAGATGTCTTAATCCATCTTCTAATATCATTTTCATAAAGCTACTCTATGTTTTGAAAACCTTTCACAACCTAACCTTAACCTGTGCCTCCAACAAACCATCTCCTCCTACACATATTATTTCAAAGACATTCTTAACACTTGTTTTCACTACCTCTCTGAACCTTGCTGTAGTCATTCTTCCTTTCCCCTACTTTCTATTTCTCTACCTTCATGCCCTTGTGTCTCACTTACCCTCCTTCGATTTCTCCTTCATGGTATTTAAGCTTCCTCTGCATTCCCACTTAATCCTCAGTCCCCTTCGATGCACTCTTTGGTAACGCTTTAGATTACGACGCACAATGCAGCATAATTCTTCCCAATTTTCAGTGTAATTATTTGTACTGATGGTGTACCAGTACAGTACAACTAGGGAATAACAGGGTAACAATGTGCAACATACTTTAAAATATTTACAGTACAATTCTTTTTTGGATTTTCCAGATTGTTATCCTCTTATTCCCTCATTTTAGATTGTATTCCCTTATATCAGCAGTATTCAATTCAAATTTAAAGGGGTTCAGTTACTGAAATTTCCTCCCAGCAAAGGTCCGAACCTGATCAAAATATAATATCTCTGTCTGTGTGTGTGTGTGTGTGTGTGTGTGTGTGTGTGTGTGTGTGTGTGTGTGTGTCCTTCGCATATCCTTGAGAACCATCCGATCTACTTCACACTTGTGTGTGCATTGCTGGGAAACCAAAGAAGTGTAGTGTCAAAGTTAGTGGATGACACGCAAAACATTCAATATAAATAAACTCTGTGCAACAGCAGGGGTGGGGCTTCATGTCGTCTGCAGCCGGCTTTCACAGGCCGCGGCTCATTGATTGTAGTACTTTTGTTGCTAGATATTCTAATATTACAACCAAACTCTTCTTCACCTCCCTGGAATCAAAAGATTCCTCTGTATAAGAAGTATAAAGTCAGAGGAGATCATGGCTGGGTAGGTCATTAAAGCACTAGACTTACACTCGTACTACACGCTATACATACACGTACTTAAGTAACGCTACTGCCATAGTTATGGTAACCTAAACCATGATATTTTCCTAAACCTAACCAAGTATTTTTGTTTCCTGAACCTAACCAAGTTGTTTATTTTGAAGACGGAAGTTTATTTTGAAAAAACTGTGTACATGTAACAAGTGGAAATTGAAACCGTGTTGCTGGACATTTTTAGGTAAGTATATGGGATCCCTATTAAGACATACACCGCCATACAACATTGTTACAGCTCGGTGAGGAAGCGCAATGTCATGTGCTAAGTTGTTTGGATGAGTGGTTCTTGAGAAAGCTGCAAGCATCAATATCAGAGGCCAAGCAATTGGCCTATTCCGAACAGGCATGTTTTGAACAGGCACTGCACTACTAATGTCTAAATTGCATCCTATAGCCTAACCCTGTGTCTATCAAACTAAATCAGCAATGTACCTTTCCAACTACATTTATTGTCAATTTTCAAAGTATGATAGTTTTAACATACAGACATTTTTATCTTATATGGCCCTTAAAACGATGGCTATCTTTACCGTTACTGAAATGACACCATGAACTTAAGACCTGCATTTCAAGTTAAAGAAAACAAGACAGAATCTTCTGAATTAAATACATTTTTTTTGCCTCTTTTAGAAAAAGTGCGAATAGAGCTTTTGGCAGCCCATTTCTTTTTTATATGTCTTTCTACTTCCTTTCCTAGTGAGATACATAGGCATGTGATTTCCCTGCTTGTAGTTTTAATCTTGGCTTGAATGTACAATTCTCATGCATATGTGTAATTGCTCATTGGTGAGCCTGGAACAATACTTGGTTTTTATTATGTTCATACTGGAAAAAGCTGACTCACAGCTGTAAGTTGGTCCAAACTTGGCCAAAGTGTGTAGTGCTACAGGGAAAACAGTCTTAGACAGATTCAGAATATAGCAGGGCATTTGCTCTCCATGCTGTTATCTCTCTCACATCTCTCTTATGTTGTTTTCTCTAGCTAACTGTCTACCCACAGTAACCAAGCGATTTGATTGACTCAATTGAATGATGAGTCGGGACTGCTGTCCGCCATTTGGTAAAGGCCGCCCTATACCTACATGTATGTATCGGTACGTGCTGTATGTGCTGGTACACCATTCAAAATTAAACTGTAAATTGAGAAACATGACACTGGACAATTGAGGGCATACTCCAAAGCATTACCCACACTTTATTTAAAATATTTGGACCCTGCCGTGGCCAGGTGTTGTACTTGGTATGGTTGGGTGGGGTTAACAGCTCTTTTATTGCCCTAGTTTATGAACGCAGGGTGAGGGAACTGGAGACCCCCGGCTTTGCAGATTTGAGCCAGAGATAAGCACCCAGGTCCCTCCTTAAAAATTCCAACTGGATAATGGAAGGCATTCCCTTAATGGACATGCAGCTGAAAAACTCCAGTAGGAGACGAGTAAATCATCTAGGCATAATAATCCACTGTTTGGCTATTTAACAGTAAGGACAATAACTCAAATCTATAACAGTTATGTCTGCATGTTCCAGATTATGTTTTATCTTTTTAAGTTCCATTTCAAAAGATTTACCCCAAAAAGAAGATTAACTGTAGGGGTGCTTGGGAGGTTGCAATGGTAACAAGGTCAAACAGTTGAGTTATAGTTAAAATAAAGACATATGGATGTTATACGTGTGCTTATGTACATGTACAGGTGTCTCAATGAGGTCTTTCAAACCTCCCTCAACTGCACCACGATACATGTGTATAAACATGTATGTGCTGGGTTGACTACTATACAAGTTTGTTGATTTACAGTATGGGGCAGATAACGGCCTTCTGTTGATAACATGGAGAATACTTTTCAGGTTTACAAAGGAGATTCAATATTACATACAATTTAAAATAGCAAAATATTTAAATGTAGAAATATTAGATTTGGTGCTCAAGTACCATGTGTATCATGTGTATTATAATATCAGAGGAGACTACATGCCTTTTCCTCGGCTGCCATTCAAGCATTCCCAAGCCTGGTGAACGGCACCAGTATGGGATCCCTATTCCGATGACAAACGAAAGGGCAAGTCAAGTCTCCCACAGCTCCTGAAGGACAAAAGCCAGTCATAATAAGTCAAGGCTGATCCCTGGCCCCTGGGCCCCACCAACAGGAAAGACAAAGCGTTGAGTTCTCTTCACAAAGGCAAGTTATTACAGCCGAGAGCCTCACGTTGTTACATTGTCAATCAAACTCTGGCCCGATAAAGGAGCGAGGCTGTGCTGTTTTTCTTCACTTAATTTGAGGAAATCAAAAGTATTTTCTCTTTCACTCTCCCCTGCCTACTGCTCAAGCACTCTCTATGCCATTCCCTTTTTTTACTTTCTCATTACTTCCACTTTCTCCCTCCTCTCCAATTACATACTAGTCTTTCATCTCCACAGCCAAGGAATGGAGTGATAG
Source organism: Cottoperca gobio (assembly GCF_900634415.1). Lineage (NCBI taxonomy): Eukaryota > Metazoa > Chordata > Actinopteri > Perciformes > Bovichtidae > Cottoperca > Cottoperca gobio. The sequence continues at coordinate 17,803,436 of NC_041358.1, forward strand.
GATCAGGAGGAAGAGTGAAGAAAGAGGCTTTGTTGCCCTTTACCTTCCCCCTCTGATACCCCACCCTGGCCTTCTAATAACCCCAGGGCCACTCAGGTCATTCCAAGATTGCAGTTTATACAGTTTCAACTATGTAATGCAACATAAGGTATAACACATTATACATTTAAAAACTGTAATGTACTGTCAAAGATACATGTATCATTATGATGCCATTCTAACTTGAAATGTTACCCCCATTATGTTATTCAAAATAAATAAAAAATCCCCACTCTTTTCTATTCATCACTGCAAAAATGAAAGAATAGTTTTGCAGAGTTGCAATATCCCCCTAAATACAACGAAGTGAAACAAATAATTAAAGGGACAACATTTACCAGTTGTCTGTTTGCATTGAGAATCCATGGTATTGTTGTAGCAAGGAATTACAGAGTCCATAGGGTCTTGTTATAAAGAGACACAATGCATGGGCTTAAAGTCTCATCAATTTTGGTTTTCTTGCCGACTGGATTTTCTGGCATATTTGAAAGACCAAGTCCATGGTTGGTATCTTAATGTCGTCCTTGGGTTTATGGAGGCTTACTTTCTGTTAGCTCTGGTGCCCCCACAAGTCCCAGCTAATCTGTTGCTGTGGCTTTCTTGGCAAAGCTTTCAGATGACATTGAAGTAAATGGAGCCAGACAACAAATACCAACAAAGGAGTAATGCTATCCATAGCTAATGTCTGCATGGGCCTCCCCTTAAGTGTGTTACTTTTAACAAGTTGAAGCCTCCATAAATTTTGGATTTATTTGAGTGCCTTAGATCATTGCCGTCAGACAGACTGAGAGATATGGGTACATGAACACACTTAGGTCATACGAGCTTTCTGGGCAAATTATATTTTCCTTCTGGAATTGAATGCTGATGTCACTTTTTACCATTGTTTCCTCATTCGTCGTTGGTCGGATAGTCTGTCTCGGCACCAGCAAGGAAACTTGAGTTCACCACAGGCCCCCCAGCGCCAGGGCCTTTCCCAGGAGCATAGCCCCCTAAAGGTTTGGGGCAATTAGGCCAGGTGAAAAGGCCAGCAGCCTGCTTACAGTGGGACCTTGTTCCCTGCTGTAACATGGCCCATTGTCTAAGAAATGGGGTAGAGAGAGAAGGTTTCATTCAGGAAATGGATCAGGGGATGGGACTTTAATTAGAGTCACCATAATTGTGTATAATGCAGCCGTAATTGAAGATTTGCTTAAAGGAGGGATTGGAACAGGGTCCCCCACAATTGAGTGTCCTGGTGAGGGGCAGTTTTGAGGGGATGGGGAGTCTAAATCACCTGGGGAACAATGTCATTTCACTGCATAATATATAACATCTGGTATGTGAGTGGAGCAATTTGTAGGCTGCAAAAAGAAGAACAATATTTGATAATGTTCCTGTTCATTGGCAAATACTGGAAGAGCAATTGTACTATAAGCGGGTTGAAAACCATTGCTGGAGATAGCCAAATGTGCCAACAATTTAAGAAAACATGGATGTGTTCTATATTTCTGGCCATGCCCATCTTTGTCTCCTCCCCTTTCTGTCTTCAGGCCTGTAGCTGTGCTCTCTTCCAGCCTGTTTTCTCTGGTGCACAGAGCTGCTACAGGCAAGATAAGGCTGGTCTCCCCGAGTTAGGGCTTAACATAATCCCTTTTCCTTCTTCAGAATAAAAAAAAAAAGAACTGTGCTCAGGCTCATCAACACACGGCTGAAGAAGAGAGGAGGAAGTGATGGAGAAAAAGAGAGAGAAGGAAGGAATGGTGAAGGCAGAAAGGGTAGCGAGAGAGAGGAAAAGCCGGGGTAGGGGAACAGGGAATATAGTAAGACTGCTGCCACACATTTAGCACAATTTCACCAGGCGTGAAAGAAGTACAAAGGAATGTGAGTGTGCAGTGGCAATGGAGAAAAGAGGAGGAACGGTTTTACGTTCCCAATGATCACAGTAGGAGCTAATCCTTTGACAAGGGGGTCTGGGGAAACCCAATCCCAATGCCCGAAGGCCTGACATGCCTAAAGCTGCCATCCCAACTCCAGTGGCAGGATTCAGACAATATGTCTGTGAGCTGGTGCCATTTACTGCCTAGGAATAAGCTGGCATGGGCACGGCAGTTCAGAAATGGGGTACAATCAGAGCTGCTGTCCCCCTCCACAAACACAAAAGAAATGGTCTGTTGTGGAAACTGATAAAACTACTTATTGTAGATGCATGGATGCGTGTGTTGAAGGAAAGATAGATGGATTGATGCATGCTCATGTAGATCACTGGATTAGAGTCCAGTGTGCCAGTATTATTCACATCAGACCTGGAGGTAGAGTTAGTGGGATGAATTAGGTACAGGCACTACGGTGTAAACACTACTGTTGTCCTATTTTGGTCCTTTTGTGAGTTAGATATAGACAATAGCAGAATAATAAACAGTTGTCATTTGTCATCTTGATCACTGAATATCAAAGATTGTGAGACTCAAATACAAAGTAAACCAACACAAAGAAAATGGCAATAGTACTGTTCCTATCAAGTTAATACACCAGTATTGCCTTGACACTGGGTTACAGTCCTGAAAAAAAGAATATTTTCTTCAAGAGTTTTTATCCTTTGTCATTGTTTCGCTTTCTCAACCCACAATGTCATCTACTTTCGAACAAAATAATGCATACTCCAAATGATTCATCTCAAGAATAAAGGAAAGTGCAATGAGATCTGGCAGGTGCAACTAGGTGTGACAAGTTCCTGCAACTTTCCAAAGTCAAGCTGAATTCCACGAGGTAAAACATCATTACAGATGGGAAAATAGAGCTGCAATGGGTTTGACACTTCAATAATAGTCCATGATTGAAACGATAGCAAGAAAGCCATTCTCTGGTAATGCAACACCAAGCGAAAACACAACTGCGCCAAGTGCCCTTTTCATCTTGATGTACCAGGGTTCAGTGCTCAAGGAGAGACCAGAAAACATGGACGTTAGCATAATGTCGTCACTGTCTTATTGACCTGATAATATTTTGCTGACTGACAGCTATTTGAGAGTTTTGACGTTTTTAGCGTCTCTGCCGCTCTTGCCTCAAATTTCAATGGGTTCTTTGTCGTGAAGCTAACTTAAGACATGCATGGGGCTCTGGTTAGAAAGCAAGTTTGGAAAAAAAATAAACTTAAGAGATTCAAGATTCTATCATCTCTTGTTTTGGCATTTCAAAAAGGCTTTTATTTCATGTTTCTTTCTTTTGATGTCACAAAATCCCATTATGTCGGAAAACAAAACATTTGCGGGTTACCATGTTTATAGAAAATGGCTGGGTTCATTTTACTGGAGCTGAAGAGGAAAAAGAAAGCAAACATGTGACACAGCTCTACTTTACAGAATCAGTACATATCAGAACACAGAAACATAGTGTTAATGATTTTGTGGAATGGAACCGTAAATTAAATTCCGATGAGACGAATGTTTTAATCAATTGACAATCTGAGGCTGACATGAGATTGATTGAGAATGTTTCATTATCAACATACAATTTCCACTTTCTGCAGGCTTATGCAGATTTTCATTTGTGGCAAACCGTGCCGCATGCCTTGTTGTTGAGAATTAACAAGACTGATGAAACCGCTATTCATCATGTCATACTGGTCTGTTTTATTTTTCAACCTAAAAGTGTGGTATGGTTATACATATGTGTGGCTGTCTTTCGTTCTATGAGAACAGCCTATATATGTGTGTTTGTATCTGCGATGATTGGAAAGCATGCAGATGAAAGGACTACAACATATTTTTGTTTGGAGAGGAAAGTCAGTGCTTGGGAAAAAAAAGGCAACATGGAAATTGAAAAAGATAGCAGGAGCAATGAAAAATGCCTTTTTTATCTGATGGTTGATATGTGCCTTTGTAGAGGTTTTTAACGAATTCATGATCATAGCATGCAGTCAGTCATGTATATTTTCTGTCTCTTCAGTGCCACTACCAAGTACAATAAATATTCTATGTTTCAAAGGGACTGGCAAGGCTGTATGTCAGATGTGCCCTGTTTACAGACAGCACGGAGAACAAGCCACATTAAAGCCAAGTGAAATTTTACAATGATAAAAGGCATATTAAATTAGTAACAAAAAGGCTGGAAGTGAGAGGCTTCCTTTAATCTGTGGTGGACTTCAATATTGTATTGTTTATATTAATGTCAATTACTGATAATATACGGACTAAGAATATTTTCTTATAAAGAAACAATTCCCACCTTCTGGTGCTTCAGTAAACCTCATCCAGTACAATTAAAATTATTCCAACATCTTTTTTGTCAGTTGCAGCCATTCAGATTCCACTAAAAAGTGTTCAAACTCTATCACAGTGTTAGGTGTAACACACATACAATTTAAACAAAGACGTTTCCTACCCAACAAGGACACAAACATTAAAGTAAAAACTATCCACAAACATTAACAATACATTTCAGAACATGACATTAATGCAAAATAGCCTGGAAGATGCCAACATGGCCTTATTTTGAGAGTTGTTATCATTTCCACACTCAAACATGAAGTAACCATTGTCAACCTGGCAGAGATGCCAGTTTCTGCACACACAGTAGCCTCAGGAGATCAGAATGCAATGCAGCAACAAGACATGGTGTGTGAGCAAGGGGTGAAACTTACTTTTTTCTTGTTCAGAAAAAGACTTTGCTCCTCTTATTGCTCTCTCCAGCTACACATATAACAGAGAGAATTGGAACAAGATTTTGCACAGTTTTAGAAGATATTTTGGGAAATGTTGGGAATCACTAGGAGCCATGTAGATAGTTTCAGCTTTACCTGCTGTTGTTTAGAGATATCGCCTGCTGAGACTTCTGCCACCGCTGCAACACAGAGAGGAATTAATGACACTTTTGTTTGTGGTGCTCAAAGCGTTGAAAAAATTATATTTGATCAACTCAACACCAAGGTGTCTTTCCAGAAACTATGTTTTGGTTACTCAGGATAACAAACCACACTGTCAACAGTTTCCATCAGGAACTATTTTCTACCAATTATGAATAATAGTGAAAGATGTCCAAACAACTGTCTCATCTTTTGTTCACTGAGCAGCTCCAATGTAACCTAGAAGTGTATTGCTCAAGGATACCTTAGTGGAAGAAGGGGCAAGTGCTACTCATTTACTTCCCCATTCATATTTATCCTGCCAGTCTATGATTGAACTGACAAAACATACTGATATTAAATGGTGTAAAAGAGTATCCACCCACTCATACCTTCTTATTTTCCACAGCAGAGACCATCCCCTCTCAGACTAAGTTGTTTTTCTTTCTTTCTTTCTTTCTTTATATATTATTATTATTATTATTACATCACAGTTGGGTGTTGTCAAGTACAGCAGGTCATGCTTTTTGTCCATATAAGAATTCAGTAGTTGTTCCCTTACAGCATCCTGAAAGATCAATCATCCTGAACCTAGCTGCTTACCCTGTCTCCCATATAGATTTAGGATAGGTTCAAGTTTGCATTGGCATAATGAGCAATGTTGCTGTGGAGAACTCCCATTCTCACAAGGTAGTTTTTTTCTTCTGTTCATTTGATTTATTACATCAAAAAACCCATGCACACTCCATCAAGTTTTGATCCATCTGTTTGAATAGGGCTCAAGATTAGAGAAGGACCAAGCCGGATTTGTTGTCTTGCTAATCGACAGACTTGGCTCCAGCCGGCTTCAGAACCGGTTCTGAATGCAAAGCTCCCCAGGAGAGCCATTGTGTCTGTCTTGCAGGAAAGCCTGTATCTGAAAAGCCTCTCAGTGTTGAATTACTGAGGATCATCGGTCAGATCACCAATTAACTTGTGATACAGGAGTTGATCGACAGATTTCATATACAAAAATCAGCTCTGCACCACCATGCTGCAGTATCAATTGAAATAATCAACTTTTACCATGGGATCTGACTTGACCAGCACCGCCGCACGACATCCTCCTCTTGTCGTGACTCTTAACCTCTAAACCGAGACCATTTAGCCATCCAATTACCCAGACTGGATCTCTGCGTGAAAAAAAAACGTAAGGTTTGTTGAAAACTGTCATTCTCCTTTTTTAAGCAAACACTGACTCACCTCCACATGCTTGGCACAATGCCAACTCAAACATATATTAAGACGTGGCACACCAAACCAGCGGCCTGATGCAGAGAACTCTTGACGGCTCTACCAGGTGTGGGAAGAAAAAACAATAAAAGCAGGCATAACTGCTGTTGCTCTCTGTAATTAGAATGTCTAAATGATGTTGAGGCAACACTTGCCCTGCAAGTACACAGTTTAGAAAGGATAATGAACTATGGTAACCACAGTCTTTAAAAACGTTGGGCTTTTTCATAGATCATTAAATAATTTTTAAGAGTAGAGTTTAAAGCTGCATCCTAACCTATTACATCTTCATGGTATGACAAGTTGAACCTGACTTGTGCTTCTTTTGCCAATGTCCTTCTTTCTTTCTTGCTATTGCGTGTGAACTGAATTCTAAAGAGAGATCAATACATGTTGATAGAAAGCTAAAGATAAAATGCAATCATATGTAGCTACCACTTTGAGAGAAATATCCTTCTGTTATCAAATTCATTTGAAATTCACTTTCCGTGTAAAAGTTATTTTGCTGCTTTTTATTAATTAAATACTCTAATTGAGGATAATTTGGGATTGCAATTGCAGAACTTGGCCACCTGTTGTTGTCAGTCAATTTCTACACGCTGTCTTTACTTTAACTGCTTATGAAGTAGGAAATCCAGATATTCAAGCAATATCTCCTTTTATATTCTGTCACTTTGGATAAGCTTGATGCCTGAACATAAACATGTAGCGTACAACGACTAATTATATGGACAGTTGTCAGTGCTCTTTGCATCACATGGCATTAACACTGATGGCTCGCTGAATGCGTGCTTAAGACAAGGCATTCAGAGGT